>NC_140987.1:160265468-160567740 GCF_052327205.1 Somniosus microcephalus
CACCCACTAAACACCCTCTTGCAAACGGGAATACCATGGAAGTGGAGCGATGACTGTAAGTGGGCTTTTCAGAAGAGCAAGGCGTTGATCACGTCTAAGGAAGTGTTGGCTCACTTTAACCCAACGCTACCTATTCGGTTGGCTTGTGATGCATCCCCCTATGGTATCGGGGCGGTGCTCTCACATAGGTTTCCAGATGGCTCGGAAAGGCCAGTCGCTTTTGCATCCAGATCATTGACCTCCGCTGAGCGCAACTATGCTCAGATAGATAGGGAGGCCCTCAGCCTCGTGTGGGGAGTGAAGAAATTTAACCACTACTGTAAGATTCGAAATTTTCAGCAAGAATCACGCAAGAAAATAGGGTTAATAAGACAGTTTTATTGACCAAAAGAAGCTTGTACAGCAAAACCTTGATAAAAGGGCATACAAAATGGCCGCCGCACCTCGTGATCAGTTTCTGGAACCATTTGATTTTCTGTTACTGCAAGCCAGACAGGCTTGTGGATTGAGGACAGTAAGCCCGCGAAAGCCAATATCGGGAAAACGAAACTCAGGGAACTGAGCATACATATTAATTGGATTCTAAGTACAGGACAGTCTTGGGTTACAGGATGAGGCCCATCAAGAAATGGGCGGACAATTGAATGAACACTTAAACCCATTTACTGTACAAAGGAAAACCGTTTGACAGTCATCAAGGGCAATCTCCAGACCGATCAATATACGAACCGAGTTACGGTGACAAAGTAAAAGACATTATCGGCCCAGGAAGGCCAGTTAAGCTATCATCGGCTCCCGTTACAAGACAAAGCGCCCCTGCAGAGATTTCTGCCCGCCAAAAATATTACAAAGACAGGACTATGATTTGGCGGGAGATAAGACTGTCCCAAAAGGGTATAACTATGGATTTGAAAAGTCCATCAGTAGGATTACGACTACGATTACGCTTCGCTTCACCTCGACCGCTACGATTCACAATTCATTTCTTCAGAACGATTCGTAACTTCGGTGCGGAACGGAAGACGACGAGAAGACTTCGGCTCGGAAGCCAGCTCGGCCAGGCAAGGCCCGGCCACGACGGGAAGACGACGAGGGTGGCCCGGGTACTTTTGTCGGGAGATCATCGACGACCCAGGCCGAAGGAGAAGACACCCTCGGAAAACCGACGATCCAGGCCGGAGAAAAGGACACTCCGGGCCTAGCACTCCAGTGCCTCAACATCCCATTCAACCAGGAACCTCCCGTGTGCAATTCTACAACATCACATCGGTAGCAGAGTCTCCAAGGTGCATCCAATTCCCCATCAGCCTTTCAGTAAAGGTAACACAGGTTTAACGGATTCATCCATGACGAGCGCTCATCAAGACTGTATCTGCTGCTCCATCGCGTAAGAAAAACAAACTGCGCCAGAAGTTTCCAAATCCACGTGACGACGGAAAGCTGTGCCAAAAAGGCTGCGAACCCCTTTTTGCGAATCTGAAAGTGGTGAGCATGATCCCGAGTTCCTCAAGTCGAAACTTAGTTTAGGTCTAGGGGAGGGGGTTAAGGGTAATCGTAATGTGTTCCCCCTTTTACGATGTGCCGTGTGTTCCCCATTTCCATAGAGTTAAGTTTATAGATATGTGCATGCTTGTAGTTACTTTGATCTGTGCTTATGATATGTATTTTATAATGCTGCAAACTGTTTAATAATAAAAGCCTCCATTTCGTGCTATTCAACCTGGTCTATTGAGTTTTTCTCTGCACTACAGTTCCCTGCACCTAAGTCCAAGGTCTAGAACCGTAGGGAAGAGTGGGTCGAACCACTCAAGGGTAATTATTGCACGAAGCCTGGTAGGAGACCAGAACGGGCAAGAGAAACCCCCTACACTACCTGCACGGACAACAGTTTACACTGCTGACAGATCATCAACCATTGGTTTCCATATTCAATCCTAAGAAGGGTGTTCCAGTAATGACGGCGCAGAGGCTTCAGAGATGATCCCTTTTCCTAGGGGCACATCAATACGATATTGAGTTCAAAGGCACAAAGCAACATGGTAATGCTGTCGCGCCTGCCACTACCTACAGCGGAAGAGGCACCAGCAGTTGATCCTGTCGAGATATTCCACTCGACCATCATCGAATGCTTGCCAGTCACCAATGCGGGTATTGAGAGAGACCCAAAATGACCCGACACTGTCTCGGGTCTACGATTTGACGGTGAAGGGATGGCCAGCACATGGCGAACCACTGTTACCAGCATTCTAAGCCAGACGAGAACAGCTGTCCATATGTCAAGGAGCACTGATGTATGGAACAAGGGTGGATATTCCTCCTAAATTATGGGAGAGAGTCTTAAAAGAATTGCATGAAGGTCATCTGGGGGGAGTCAAGATGAAAAGCCTTGCTAGGGCTTATGTGTGGTGGCCAGGTATAGACAAACAAATAGAGGGCCTGACAAAAAGCTGCTCAGGGTGTCAAAAAGTTCAGAATGCACCTCCAATTGCACCGCTGCATCCGTGGGAATGGCCTTCAGCTCCATGGCAACGCGTGCATATTGACTTTGCAGGTCCATTCATGGATTCCATGTTTTTGATAGCAGTAGACGCACACTCTTAATTAAGGAGTCAATTACTGCAGTAAGGAGGGATGATATATTAGCAGGGTCCTCTAATGAGGCCATATGGGTGGAGCTTAAAAACAAAAAGGGGGCAAGCACTTTGCTGGGAGTGTACTATAGGCCTCCAAACAGTCAGGGGGAAATAGAGGAACAGATATGTAGGCAAATCTCAGAGAAATGTGCAAATAATAGGGTAATAATAATGGGGGATTTCAACTTCCCCAATATTAACTGGGATAGTCAAAGTGTGAAAGGCTCAGAGGGTGTAGAATTCTTAAAGTGCATCCAGGAGAGCTTTTTGAGCCAGCATGTAGAAAGTCCTACAAGAGAGGGGGCGGTACTGGACCTAATTCTAGGGAATGTGGCCGGCCAAGTGGAAAAAGTGCTAGTAGGTGAGCACTTTGGTGATAGTGACCATAATATGGTAAGATTTAAGGTGGTCATGGAAAAGGACAGGGATGGGCCGGTAATAAAGGTTCTAAATTGGGGGAAGGCCGATTTTAATAGGATAAGGCAGGATCTGGCCAAAATGGACTGGGATCAGCTACTTGTAGGAAAATCCGCATCGGAGCAATGGGAGGCTTTCAGAAGGGAGATTGAGATCATACAAGGGCAACATGTTCCCATAAATGTCAAGAGTGGTTCCAAAAACCACAGGGAACCGTGGATGTCAGGGGATATACGGGAATGGATTAGGAAAAAAAGGAGGGCTTTTGGTAGATACAAAAGGCTAAAGACAGAGGAAGCCCTAGAGGAGTACAAAAAGTGCAGGGGGATACTTAAAAAAGAAATTAGGAGATCAAGGAGGGGCCATGAAATAACACTGGCGAGCAAAATAAAGGAAAATCCGAAGATGTTTTATAAGTATATTAAGGGTAAAAGGATAACTAGGGAAAAAATAGGGCCCATTAGGGACAAAAGTGGCAATCTGTGTGTGGAGCCGGAAGATGTAGGAGGGGTTCTAAATGAATTTTTTGCATCTGTTTTCACTATGGAGAAGGACGATGTAGACATAGAAATAGGGCGGGGGGACTGTGATATGCTCGAACATATTAACATCGAGAGGGAGGAGGTATTGGCGGTTTTAGCTGGCCTAAAAATGGATAAATCCCCAGGCCCGGATGAAATGTACCCCAGGCTGCTGTGTGAGGCAAAGGAGGAGATTGCGGGGGCTCTAACACATATATTCAGGACCTCTCTGGCCACAGGGGATGTGCCAGAGGACTGGAGAACCGCTAATGTAGTACCATTATTCAAGAAGGGTAGTAGGGAAAAACCGGGGAACTACAGGCCAGTGAGCCTAACATCAGTGGTAGGAAAATTACTGGAAAAAATCCTGAGGGACAAAATTTGTCTCCACTTGGAGAGGCAAGGATTAATCAGGGATAGTCAACATGGCTTTGTCAAGGGAAGATCATGTCTGACTAATTTGATTGAATTTTTTGAGGGGGTGACTAGGTGTGTGGATGAGGGTAATGCAGTGGATGTGGTATACATGGATTTCAGTAAGGCCTTCGATAAAGTCCCGCACAGGAGACTGGTCAAGAAGGTAAGAGCCCATGGAATCCAGGGTGCCTTGGCACATTGGATACAAAACTGGCTTAGTGGCAGAAGGCAGAGGGTGATGGTCGAAGGTTGTTTTTGTGACTGGAAACCTGTGGCCAGTGGGGTACCACAGGGATCGGTGCTGGGTCCCTTGCTGTTTGTGGTCTACATTAATGACTTGGATATGAATGTAAAGGGTATGATCAGTAAATTCGCGGATGATACTAAAATTGGTAGGGTGGTAAATAGCGAGGAGGGTAGCCTCAGTCTGCAGAACGATATAGATGGGTTGGTCAGATGGGCGGAACAGTGGCAAATGGAATTTAACCCGGAAAAGTGCGAGGTGATGCACTTTGGGGGGTCTAACAAGGCAAGGGAATACACAATGAAGGGAAAGACCCTAGGCAAGACGGAGGGTCAGAGGGATCTGGGTGTGCAGGTACACAGATCCTTGAAGGCGGCGGAACAGGTGGATAAGGTGGTAAAAAAGGCATATGGGATACTTGCCTTCATTAGCCGAGGCATAGAATATAAGAGCAAGGAGGTTATGATGGAGCTGTATAAAACACTGGTTAGGCCACAGCTGGAATACTGTGTGCAGTTCTGGTCGCCACACTACAGGAAAGATGTGATCGCGTTAGAGAGGGTGCAGAGGAGGTTCACCAGGATGTTACCAGGGCTGGAGCGCTTCAGCTATGAAGAGAGACTGGGCAGATTGGGTTTGTTTTCCTTGGAGCAGAGGAGGCTGAGGGGGGACATGATTGAGGTGTACAAAATTGTGAGGGGCATAGATAGGATGGATGCTGAGGAGCTTTTCCCCTTAGTAGAGGGGTCAATAACTAGGGGGCATAGATTCAAGGTAAAGGGCGGGAGGTTTAGAGGGGATTTGAGAAAGAACTTTTTCACCCAGAGGGTGGTTGGAGTCTGGAACTCACTGCCTGAAAGGGTTGTGGAGGCAGAAACCCTCACAACATTTAAGAAGCATTTGGATGAGCATTTGAAATGCCATAGCATACAAGGCTACGGGCCAAATGCTGGAATATGGGATTAGATTAGACAGGGCTTGATGGCCGGCATGGACACGATGGGCCGAAGGGCCTCTATCCGTGCTGTATTACTCTATGACTCTATGACTCTAAATGGCCAGAAGTGATCAAGATGTCGACCACTACCACTGAGAAGACGCTTGCAGTCTTGAGAACTATATTTGCGAGGAATGGATTGCCTGAGCAAATTTGTTCAGACAACAGACCACAGTTCGTGTCAGAAGAATTCCAGAAATTCATGAAAAAGAATGGGGTGAAACTCTATACATCTGCCCCATACCATCTGGCTACAAATGGGTTGGCCGAGAGATTTGTACAAACATTCAAAAAGGCAATTAAGGCCATGTGTGAAGATCATATTCCACTACAACACAAGGTGGACAATTTCCTAATGGCATATCGAAATGCCACGCATGCAGTGACAAATCAAAGCCCTGCCATCATGTCCTATAACAGAAGGTTGCGGTCCCGGTTGGATTTGTTAAAACCCAATGTGAGACGGGAAGTTGAACACAAGCAATTCCAACACATAAATTAAAAGGCCACTCGGAGTTTTGAAATAGGACAACCAGTGTTGGCCAGGGACTATAGAAATGATAAATGGCAACCTGGAACAATTTGTGCACGGCAGGGGCCTTTGATGTACATGGTAGACACTGGGGAGAACGTAATACGACGTCATGCTGACCAACTTGTGGGATCGAGAACAAGGGTCAACCCCATGTCTCCGGCAGAGACACCAGTTGAAGAATTTATTGAGCCTGTAGCATCTACCTCGGACTCGGTTGTATTAGATGATGTTGAATCCATAGAAGATCAATTGAATGAGTCACCCCAGCAACGGGAACAAGAGATCCCTGAAAGGTGTTATCCGGCACGGATCCGGAAGCCTCCTCAGAGACTGAACCTTTGAATATTCATTGTGTGTAAATTGTATATATGTATATATATTCATGTACTGTATTAATGGGGTGTCCACTGTTAAGCTAAAAGGGGAGGAATTGTAGTGTATGTAACCTGTACTACCTTAAGAGGATACCTTTAAGGTGAAGGACTACTTTTTAACAGCTCCTGTACATTGTAGTACCGGTAGTGACCACACCGGTATATAAACCCTGTGGAGTAATATGTATCTCAGTTCCCGCTCTGACCCTCAATCACTAAAGACCTGTTTAGTTACTCTGTGTTGTCTGTGTCGTGTTATTCATAATAACTGCACTTGTAAACACAGACTCAACAGATACTGCAATAATCATGGGCGATTTTAAACTTAATATAGATTGGACAAATCAAATTGGCAAAGGTAGCATTGAGGATGAGTTCATAGAGTGTATTCGGGATGATTTCTTAGAACAATACATTGCAAAACCAACCAGGGAACAGGTTATTTTAGATCTGGTAATGTGTAATAAGACAGGATTAATTAATGGGAAGAGTGATCATAACATGATAGAATTTCACATTCAGTTTGAGGGTGAGAAACTTGAGTCTGAAACTAGTGTCTTAAACTTAAATAAAGACAATTACAAAGGTATGAAGACAGAGTTGGCTAAAGTGGACTGGGAAAATAGATTAAAAGGTAAGATGGTAAATAAGCAGTGGCAGACATTTAAGGAGTTTTTCATAACTTTCAACAAAGATATATTCCAGTGAGAAAGAAAGACTCTACAAGAAGGATGAACTAATTGTGGCTAACTAAGGAAGTTAAGGATGGTATCAAATTGAAAGAAAAGGCATTCAATGTTGCAAAGATTAGTGATAGGTCAGATGATTGGGAAATTTTTAGAAACCAGCTAAGGATGACTAAAAAAATAATAAAGAGGGAGAAAATAGATCATGAGAGTAAACTAGCAAGAAATATAAGAACAGACAGTAAGAGCTTCTACAAGTATATAAAAGGGAAGAGAGTAGCTAAAGTAAACATTGGTCCCTTAGAGGATGAGACTGGGGAATTAATAATGGGAAACAAGGAAATGGCAGAGACTTTGAACAAATATTTTGTATCTGTTTTCATGGTAGAAGACACTAAAAGCATCCCAATAATAGTAGATAATCAAGAGGAAAAAGGGAGGGAGGAACTTAAAACAATCATTATCACTAGAGAAAAAACAATCATTATCACTAGAGAAAAAGTACAAGGCAAACTAATGGGACTAAAGGCTGACAAATCCCCTGGGGCTGATGGCCTGCAGCCTAGGGTCTTAAAAGAAGTGGCTGCAGAGATAGTGGATGCATTGGTTGTAATCTTCCAAAATTCCCTAGATTCTGGAAAGGTCCCAGCAGATTGGAAAACCACAAATATAATGCCCTATTCAAGAAAGGAGGGAAACAGAAAGCAGGAAACTATAGGCCAGTTAGCCTAACATCTGTCATTGGGAAAATGCTGGAATCCATTATTAAGGGAGTAATAGCAGGACATTTGGAAAATCATAATAAAATCAAGCAGAGTCAACATGGTTTTATGAAAGGGAAATCATGTTTGATAAATGTATTAGAGTTCTTTGAGGATGTAATGAGCAGGGCGAACCAATAGAGCGTATTTGGATTTCCAAAAGGCATTCGATAAGGTGCCACATAAAAGGTTACTGCACAAGATAAGAGCTCACGGTGTTGGGGGTAATATATTAGCATGGATAGAGGATTGGCTGACTAACAGAAAACAGAGAATTGGGATAATTTGGCCAATTTCAGGTTGACAAAATGTAACTAGTGTGGCGCCACAGCGATTAGTGTTGGGCCTCAACTATTTACAATCTATATTAATGACTTGAATGAAGGGACCGAGTGTACTATAGCCAAATTTGCTGACGATACAAAGATAGGTGGGAAAGCAAGTTGTGAGGAGGACACAAAGGGCTCAATTTTAATAACAGATGCGGGTTGAGGGAGGGCCTGCTGCTTGGCAGCTTTCAGACCCGCACCCGATGCCGCCTTCCAGCACTTCCGATTTTGGCTTCATTGGCCTCGTTACGGCCAACGTGCGGGTCCCTCCAGGCAATTGCTTGGAGGATGTCAGTTTCTCACGTCTGATGACGGGTTGTTTGTTTGAAAATTTGAAGGGGCCATGTCCCCTTTGCAAAAAATGTCATCAGAGTGGCTTGGTGCTGTATTATCTTGAAAGGGGAGTTGACAGCATCTGTTCTGAGCAAAATTTAATGAATGATATAGCTGGTCATATTATTCCAGAAAGAGATTCTTAATTTTTTGATATATGACTTTATTATCTTGTGAAGGAATATACTATAGCCTTTTAAAAAATATACACTATCTTATGAAAGAATTCTGGCCTTGTTGAAACAAGACAAGTTGTTGACCCTGAATAAAAAACCTTATTGAAGCAGAAGGTGGATGGCTCCGAGTAGCTGACCTTTTGGAAACAACACAATGGTGAACCCTGGATATGTGATATAAATTAAACTTCGTAAAGGTGGCACATAAGATAAGGAACATCTACCCTCGTAAAGATGACACATAAAATAAGGGACATCTGCTTTTCACACCTTTTTTATATGGTGAACCCAGAACACCTGGAGATGTGACAGATTCTGGAATATTACAAGCTGATGTGGCAGTAAAGAATTACAGCAGAAAGATGAATAGTGATAATTAACTTGCATCAGCAGAAACCTTAAAGGAACTACAACTGAAAAAGGGTATAAATATTGAAATCTCAAATGAGATAGCAGACTCGCTTTAATTGGGCAAAGCGATTCTCGACTACAGAGGCGGCTGTGTAGTCTTCCACTCTTTGTACCTCGGGGATCAAAGGTATTTTGATATTGATGGATATCCTGTATAGAAAACTTTAAGAATTGTAATACTGTAGCGAAGTTAAGATTTAAAAGTAAGATTCTCTATTAAAAAGATTGTATTTTTTCTCTTTTTAGAACTGCTAACATTGCAATTGACTGATTCACAAACCATAAATTGCACGATGGTTCTTTTAATAAATCTCTATATATTTTTAGAATTGTCTCACATAAGTCTTCTGTAATGAAGTTAAGATTTGAGAATAAGGATCTCTGATAATAAGATTGTAAAAAAAAATTGTATTTGGAACTGTTAATGTCGCGATTGAAATACCTGCTGTAATTACATGTTGGTTCTTTAATAAATCTATATATTTTTTAGAATTGTCTCGCATTGTACTTCTGTATCAAACTCACAAACTCAATCTCTGTACACTCTTTGGTGGAGAGTTACATTTCTGAGGGGAGTTCTCTGGACCCTCATAATATCTGGGACATTACAGTCTGGCTAAACTTATTAAAAGCGCTATCTGGAGGACAGTAACATTCTCGGGTTGTTCCTTTCCTTTAGTGAGATATAGCCTGGACCTTTAAACACAGTTAAGAGTCTTTAGGATTCAGCTACCTCAAACTTCAGTTGAAAGTGAACATCTGAGAAATACGCCTGATCCAGGAGAGCCACAAAGGGGCTAGGACTAGTAACTATCCCTTCAATCTGACTGTGAAATGAAAAAGATGCCAGATGTGTTCCAATCATTTGCTTAGTAATATTAATGCTTTTTTCTCTTAAATGTGCAGGGAGCTGCAGGAATGGCAGCCCCAAAAACTAAGGCTGCACCCAGGTTCAATTAAAACTCTCTCCATGCTCTTGTTGAGGGAGTTAAAGGATGTCAGGAGCTCCTCTTCACTGGAAACGGAAGGAGGAGGCCTCCTCAGCAAACCAAGGCAGCTTGGCTGCAAATTGCTGAGGAGTGAGATCGAGGTCTGCCTGCAGATGCACATGGGTGTAGTGTCAAAAAAAGGTTTAATGATCTGCTGAGATCACCTAAAGTGTGGCCTTTGTGTTCTGGGAAATGGAAGTTCAAAAGTGAGGGATCGGGATGATTTCCATGTAGAATGATGGTGGTGATACTGAGTTCAAGCCACCGTTTATTGGACAGATGATATCTGGGGTTTGAGAATGTCAGACTTATATTCATCTCCATGTGCCAGCCACCTGTGGTTGAAGCGTTAGCTTATGCAAATCTGGTATGGATGTGTGCATCCCTTGCCTGACGGCCATTAATGTGGTTGCCTGCTACTGGATTGGCCACATCCGATCCTGCAAGGCTTCACTCCCCGTCCTCCTCCTCATCCTCCTCCTCATCCTCTTCCTTGTCCTCTTCATCTTCCTCCAAGGAGGCTGTGTGCTGAGCCACTTTTTTATCCGGCAGCACTAAGCCACGCTGCTCTTCCTCCGAATCTGACAACCAGGATTAGAGGATGTAAATGGTTCCCATCCCGTTGTTCTAGATCTCAGTTGAGGCAAGAAGCTTGCAAGTGCACACACAAAGTGGCCTGAAATTATTCCAATTATTTCACACAGCAGATGGGTGTCAGCTTGACCAGTCACTAGGTCAGTAGATTTGCAAAATCTTATCCCAAACCTCCAACAACAAAGTTGTTGCATTTGAATGCCAGCCATGTTACAGGAGCGCTTTTAAAGTTCTGCACCAATAATGACTACAAATCATGTCCTCCACCAACTCGTCTCCTTGCAGCTGGCTTGTTTCTGACAAGATGGGAAACAGGAGCCAGAGGCACACAAATGGGAAACCTCTGTCAAAATAGGATTATCAAGGCAGTTAAAAGGCTCCTAACTGCCTTAACTACCTGTCCCACCGGTTACCGTTGGATCAGTTTGGGAGCAACTGAAAAGACACTCACGAAAATCGGGTGGGGGCGGGATGGAGGCGGGTTGGGTGTCTGAAGCCAGTTTTTCCGATTTTCGTAGCTGACCCACCTCCAAACCCAGCTCCTCGAGTCTATTAAAATTGAGCCCCCAGAGTCTGCAAAGGGATATAGTTAGGTTAAGTGAATGGGCAAAAATTTGGCAGATGGAGTATAATGTGGGAAAATGTGAGATTATCCACTTTGATATGAAGAATAAAAAAGCAAAATATTATTTAAATGGAGAGAGACTACAGAATGCTGCAGTACAGAGGGATCTGGGGGTCCTCGTACATGAAACACAAAAAGTTAGCATGCAGGTACAGCAAGTAATTAGGAAGGCAAATGGAATGTTGGCCTTTATTGCGAAGCCCGGTATCCTGGCAAAGCCACGTGCACACTCCTCCTGCTTCTCTCTAGTCAGAGAGAAGACAATGAACTCCCCTCTCCTGGCATAAATAGCGTCTGTCACCTCTCTTATGCAGCAGTGGACGGTGAACTGGGAGATGTTACAGATGTTGCCTGCTCCAGCCTGGAAGGATCCCAGTGCGAGGAAATTCAGGGCACAGTCACTTTCATAGCCACTGGCAGCACAATCCTTGCCCTGGTGTGAGGCTGCAGGTCTGGTTGCAAGACGTGGCAGAGTTCTGTTAGCAGCTACGTCCTAAAGCGCAGACACCTCACTCACTGCTCCTGACTCAGGCTGAGGCAAGAGAATTGCTCTTGGAAGACCCTAGGTGGGTAAGACCTCCTACTGAGAGCCCTTCTCCCCCTCCTCCTCTCTCTGTGAGCAGCTTGTCCTCTTCTTTGATGCCTCTGCGCCATCTCCCTGTCATGCTGCAGGCCAAAGGGGATTTGTAGTGTCCGTGTGTAGATAAAGACACTGAAGACAGGAGTTGGTTCATAGGTATTTACTAAGCAAGTCTGGGGGGGGGGGGTTCTAAAGGATATACACAATACACAGGCTTATATAGCCCAAGTGGCAATTACCGGCATTACACACACCTGGGGCTCTTAAAGGCACATACACCACAATTGCTCTTAAAGGCACATACACCACAATTCCTCCCCTTCTAGCCAACTAGTACATCATATTTTAAGTAATTATTAATTACATGTTATATGCAAAATAATATACATTGCTGTATTAATTAATTATAAGTTAGTCTCTCAGGAGGCTTCCTGACTCGGTCCGGATAACGCCTCGGGGGTGTAGTAGTTTCTGGTGGTGTAGTAGGTTCTTCTGGAAAGGCTGATTCAGCTTGAATGCCAGTGTCGAGTTCATCGGGTTCCAGTCTCATCGGATCGGAGGTAGATATGGGTATCTCTACTTCATCGTTAGATGTATAGAGTGGTGGTGTAGGTTGTCCCTTTTCGGATGACTTGATGATTTGGTCAGCATGGCGCCTTATTATGCTTTCTCCGATGTCCATGGTATACATCAGTGGTCCTAGTCGTGTGCAGATAGTTCCAGGCTGCCATTTCTCGGTACGGTAGTCCCGGGCCAAAACCGGTTGGCCTATCTGGAAGGTCCTAGTTGGCCTTTCATTCATACCTTGAAACTGCCGGTTCTCTACGTCCCTTCGGTTGTTGGGCTTGACCAAGTCCAGCCGGCATCTTAGGTTTCTATTGTAGAACATCATGGCGGGAGTTTGGTTGGTAACCATATGTGTTGCATTCCTATATGCAAATAAGAAGTTATCCACCTTGTGCTGAAGTTTTATGTCTTCATTACCCATGGCCTTTATGGCCTTCTTGAAGGTCTGGACAAACCTTTCAGCCAATCCATTGGTGGCGGGATGGTATGGGGCGGACGTGTAGTGCTTTACCCCATTGTTCTTTAAGAACTTTCTGAATTCTTCGGACACAAATTGCGGTCCATTATCAGAACATATCTGCTCCGGCAGCCCATTCCTGGCAAATATGGTCCTTAATACTGTGATGGTTTTTTCCGTGGTGGTGAAGGACATCTTTATTACCTCCGGCCACTTGGAGTGTGCATCAACTGCGATTAAGAACATTGAGTCCATAAATGGACCAGCAAAGTCGATGTGCACCCTTTGCCAGGGAGATGAGGGCCACTCCCATGGATGTAGAGGGGCCTGTGGCGGAGCATTTTGGACCTTCTGGCATCCTAGGCAGCTCTTGGTCATGTCTTCGATGTCTCCATCGATACCTGGCCACCATACAAACGCCCTAGCTAGGTTCTTCATTTTCACTCCACCCAAATGCCCCTCGTGAAGCTCCTTTAGCACTTTATCCTGGAGTTTGGGTGGAATCACCACTCTGGATCCACACATCAAGGTTCCTCGGCACACTGACAGCTGTTCTCTTCTTTGCGAGAATGCTGGCAACAGTGGTTCGCCATGTGCTGGCCATCCCTTCACTGTTAAATCGTAGACCTGTGAGAGAGTAGGGTCATTTCTTGTCTCCCTTTCAATGGCAGAATTTGTCACCGGTAGACATTCCACTATGGTAGAGTGGAATATCTCTACTGGGTCTACTGTAGGTGCCTCTTCTATCGTTGGCAACGGTAGGCACGATAAACCGTCAGCATTTCCATGCTGTTTTGACCCTTTGTATTCAATATTGTATTGGTGTGCCCCTAGAAAAAGGGACCACCTCTGTAGTCTTTGTGCCGTCATAATGGGGACACCTTTTTTAGGGTTGAATATGGAGATGAGGGGTTGATGGTCAGTCAGCAAGGTAAATTTTTGTCCGTGTAGGTAATGGTTGAATTTCTTCACTCCCCATACCAGGCTGAGTGCTTCCCTGTCTATTTGGGCATAGTTACGCTCAGCTGAGTTTAATGAGCGTGACACAAAAGCTATCGGCCGTTCTGAGCCATCAGGGAATTTATGGGATAATACTGCTCCTATGCCATAAGGGGATGCATCGCATGCCAGTCTGATTGGTAGTGATGTGTTGTAATGAGCCAAAACTTTCTCGGATGTGATTAAGTCTTTACATTTATGGAAGGCACGTTTACAGTCTTCGTTCCATTTCCAAATCACTCCTGTCTGTAGAAGATCATTAAGAGGGTGTAGAATAGTTGATAAGTTCGGTAAAAATTTATGATAGTAATTTATTAATCCCAGGAATGACCTTAATTGTGAAACATTTTCAGGTGCTGGGGCTTTTATAACTGCTTCAATTTTTTCAGGTGACTTATGCAACCCTTCCTTATTAATTATGTGACCACAATATGATATCTGATTTTGGAAAAATTCGCACTTGGGGCGATTTGCTCATAGGCCCCGTCCTTTCAGCCTAGTGAGCACCTGCTCCAAATTGGCAAGGTGTTCGTTGTCATTTTCTCCTGTTATAAGGATGTCGTCTAGGTAGCATTGAGTCCCCGGAATCCCTTGCAGGACTTGCTCCATAGCTCTTTGCCAGATAGCTGGAGCTGATGCTACTCCAAAAACCAGTCGATTGTACTGGTACAGGCCTTTGTGTGTGTTTATTGTGAGATACTTTTTAGAGGTCTCCTCAACCTCCATCTGTAGATATGCCTGTGCCAAGTCAATTTTTGTGAAACGTTTCCCTCCGGATAGTGAGGCGAAAATATCTTCTATCCTCGGAAGAGGATACTGTACCGTGTCAAGGACCGGGTTTACAGTCAGCTTAAAGTCCCCACAGGTGCGAATTTTTCTCTGTTCCTCAGAGTTATTTTTCAATGCTTTTTTTATGACTGGAACGATGGGTGTTGCCCATTCGCTCCAATCTATTTTGGATAATACGCCTGCCTTTTCCAAATTCTCCAGCTCTGCCTCGACTGCCGGACGTATTGCGTATGGCACCGGTCTTGCCTTAAAAAATTTGGGAATTGCTGCATCGTCCACTTTTATTGAGGCGGTGATGCCTTTCAAGGTTCCTAGTTTCTCTTGAAACACTTCTTTGGCGTTGGCCAAGATGTCTTTTAATCGTTCAGGTATGATGTCATCATTGTTTTTTTCCTTACTGGTCACCGTCAGTGCCTGAATGGAGTGCCAGTCTAAACGTATCTTCCTTATCCATTCACGTCCCAACAACGGTGGACCACCATCTTGTAGAATGTATAAATACAACTTTTGTATTTCTTTGCCGTTGTATACCACAGGCACCTTTATTTTTCCTTTGGGGTAGACTTTCTGCCCCGTATATGTTTTTAAGATAATGGATGTGTCTTTTAGAGGTATATGCGAAAATAGCCTCTCGTAATCTCGTCGATTTATTACGGTTAGAGCTGATCCTGTATCTAGCTCCATTTTAACTGGGGACCCTGCTATTGTGAGGGTAACCCAAATGGTTTGGTACTCCTCTTTGGCAAGTACATTATGTAATTTGAGACAGCTTAGTCTCTTGTTTCCGGAGTCGCTATCGCTATTCTGGTCTTCGGAGCTATTGTCCGTCATCATTTGTACCTTCCTGTACTTTTCTTTATTGATTCTTTGTTTTCTGTCAGTGGATTTATTTTGTCCAGATTGACATACCCGTGCAATGTGTCCAATCTTACCGCATTGCCTGCATGCTTTGCCCTTGAACCAGCAGTCCCTCTGGTTATGGGTGGATCTGCCGCAGCGATAACATCTTCCGAACTCCTGTGTCATTTCATGGGTGCCGAAGTCCTGTGTCTCTCATTGTATCTCTGCAGCTCCTTATGCTGCTGCTTCGTATGATACAGCCATACTGAAAGCTTTGTCCAATGTTAAATCTTTTCCAGAAAGCAGTCTTATTTGTGTTCCTTCACTTAAGAGACCGCAAACAAATTTGTCTCGAAGATAATCCGATAGTCCTGCTCCGAATTGGCAGTACTTTGATAGCTTTCTTAATTCGGTTAGGTAATCAGCGTTACTTTCATTCTTGTGTTGATTTCTCTTGAAGAACTTGAATCGTTCCGCTATCAGCAGCAGTGTTGGGCTTAAATGCTCCTGCAGGGTATCAACAATTTCTTTAAAATTCTTGTCCTTTGGTTTGGCTGGAGTGATTAAGTTTCGTAACAGCCCGTATGTCTTTGCGCCCATTAAGTTCAGAAGTACTGAAGCTTTTTTTTCATCTGCTATTCCATTTGCAGTGCAATAAACCTCTACTCTTTCCACGTATGTGGTCCACTCTTCTATTTCGCCATCAAAAGCCTCAATATTACCAGATTTAGGCATTTCAGAAAAGATATGGCGCTTCCCGCGCTTTCTTTTTCTCTGTAGCAACGATATGGCGCTTCCGCGCTTTCCCGCCGCTGCTACCGATAACAACGCTGTTTTACTGTGGTTTCCGTTTATTCACTGTTGTAGGCTCATTCCTGACGGAGGTCTAAACGCTGACCTGCTTGCCGCGCCGGCCATCTCCCGAGTGCACCCTCCCAGTCCGTTATTGCTTGCCTCCGATTTCGCTGCCTGTCTCAGCTGTAGAGCCCGCCGCTGGAGCTCCAGCCTGACGCCCAGGAAGGATTAGCGCAGTACCTGCCACCAGCTTGGCCAGCTGGTGAAACCACAGTTTCTCTTACTTTCTTGAGTCTTCTGGACGCTGGAGGAATCGATGTCCTTGAGGTGCTGCCGAATTGCAGGTAAGTCCGTTTCCATCCTCATCGCCACTGTAGTGTCCGTGTGTAGATAAAGACACTGAAGACAGGAGTTGGTTCATAGGTATTTACTAAGCAAGTCTGGGGGGGGGGGGTTCTAAAGGATATACACAATACACAGGCTTATATAGCCCAAGTGGCAATTACCGGCATTACGCACACCTGGGGCTCTTAAAGGCACATACACCACAATTGCTCTTAAAGGCACATACACCACAGGATTGACAACTAAAGTCCCCATGACTGGGAGCAAGTGATCTGACCAGAAACCTTGAAGTCAGAACCAAGGCCTTCTCAAACTTGCAGCATCACTCCCTGTCACCTCACCAACTTTAAACAACTCTAGGAAGCACCAAACACTTCCACAAACTTACACAGAGCCAGTAGAAATTAGTCAGCAACTAACCAAGAGAGTGGTTGCTGATCCCTTTAAATATCACTGGTGGGGGGTCCTTGCTGCTGCTGAACACATGTTCAACTGTGCGAGGCTAAGTCAGGGCATTAGCTCCAGCATTGAGGACGAAAGTCGCAGCGCTGGCGTCAAAGCAGTGTTGCATGCGGTTTGACTTCACGATCAGCCGCCTCTGCATACTTCAAGTGCATGCTCCCAGTGCCAATGTTAACGCCCTCACCAAGATAGCATCTGGTGCAGCACGCACCAGAAATGTGTGCGTGTGGGTGCGAAAGCCATTTTTGTCATAAAACGGCACCCGTAGTGCCAAAAAATCAGCTGTACGGAGCCGAATTTTTTGCCCCCATAAGTCTTTAAAGGTTTTCAGCATTATTTTAAACAACTTACGCTTTTGTTAGACAAAAACAAATTCAGGTGTCCTTTGTTTGCCTCCACCCATGCAGCAGTACAGTAAAGAAAACATTCTGGAAAGAATCTCCTAGAAATCTGTCTCAAGCCACACACTGCGAGCAGCCGAGGAGGAGCGGACCTAGCTGGGAACTGAAGCAGAGAGGAAAATAATCCAGGAGTCCAAAAAAGGGTGTGACATCACAGGGCAGCAGGTGATTGGTTGGTAAGTACTAAGGTTGTTTTTCTTTCTAACCTAGGACAGTGGTTTAAACTAGGATTGGGAAACTATAACATACAGTGTTAAATTTATAGCTTAACTAGTTAAACTAATTAATATAATTACAAATAATCGTTGATTAAAGACTTTAACTAATTAAATAAATAAAGTAAGTTTAAACTTATTTGGGAGGAGGCAGCGGACCTGGGCGAGACCAGAGCGGGAGCGGGAGCAGAGCGACAGAGGCAGCAACTCAACAGAGGCAGAATCCGAAAGTGTGACATCAGAGTATAAAAAGTGATGTCGGCACAAGGGAAGGAGCTGATGGTGAGTGTTTTTTTTTAAGTTTTAAGTTTATTTCTGCTAAGTTAGATCTTACTCTATTAAATAAAGGCATGGCAGGGTAGCTCAGTCCCGTGGAGTGCACATCCTGTGCCATGTGGGAAGTCCTGGATCTCCGCATAGCCTGGACAACCACATGTGTGGGTGTGAAGGAATAAGCAATAAGCCAGATTCAGAAAAATACACCATTCTATGAAAGAATTTTGACTTTATTAAAACATGACATACTAGGTTTGAAAATCTGGAAGCCTCAACAATCTAAAGCTGTGAACAGCATACAGGCCGTTGAGATAAGATAAGTTGTTGACACTGAATCAATAGCCGTATTGAAGTAGAAGGTTGGAGGTTCCTAAAAGTCTGAAGCCTTGGAAAGAACACAATACCATACCCTGTGTAGGCGTCTTAAAGCAACACTTCGGAAAGAATCACATAAAATTAAAGAAACATATGCCTTCGTAGAAATGACATCAAATGAAACACAGAGACACGATTATGTGTTGCAACCAACTGGGGTAATTAAGAAGACAATGGTGCAACTGGTTGAGGTGTTCTAAATGCAAAAGATACAAACAGAAGACCTTCGTAAGAATGACAGCAAATAGATGTACCAGCTTCACACCATTTGTTATGATAAGCTTTGAACACCTAAAGGTAGAGACACAAGTCTGCTTGCTACAAGCTGATCTAACTGTAAAAATAGCAGGGGTCAGCAGAAAAAAGACTAGGGATAATTAGCTTACATCAGCAGAAAACTCAAAGGCTATACCACTGAGAAAGGGTATAAAAATTGAACTTTCAAATGGGAAGACAGATGCGCTTGAAGGGGCAAAGTGATTCTCAGGCTTCAGAGGCAAGCTCTGTAAGTCTTCAACTCTTTGAGTCTCGGGGATCAAAAAGGTACTTTTATTTGATTTTGGTGGATATCCTGGAATAAGACTAAGAAATGTAAAAATGTAACACAGTTAAGATTTGAGAATAAGGATCTCTGATAATAAGATTGTAAAAGCTTTTTGTATTTGGAACTGTTAATGTTGTGATTGAAATACCTACTGTAATTACATGTCGGATCTTTAATAAATCTATATATTTTTTAGAATTGTCTCACATAGTACTTCTGTATCAAACTCGCAAACTCAATCTCTGTACACTCTTTGGTGAGGAGTAGCAGAATTCTAGGGGAGTTTTCCGGACCCTCATAATATTAGAAAGAAAGGCTACAGTCTAGTTAAACTCATTAAAACTGCTATCTGGAGGATGGTAACATCTTCAGGTCATTCCTTTCCTTTAGGGAGAGATAGTCTGGACCTTTAGACCCAATTAAGCGTCTTTTTAGGATTCGGCTACCTCTAACTTTAGTTGAAGGTGAACATCTGGGGAATACACCTGATCTGGGGTAGCCCGAAAGGGGCTAGGACTAGTAATAATTCTTTCAGTTGGCGCCCAACGTGTGTGTTAATGAGTTGATACAGAACCTATACTTATATTTATATCTATATCCATCTTGTAGATTGTTAAGTATAGAAGGAGTGTTTTACTGACAGTGGTACTAAGACCCAGATTTAAGTCTCTAGAGATGACAAGTCCTTGATCAGGCCTTGTAGAACTTTAATCAGAACTCCCTCAATATACCATTGAGGTCTAGAAATGTCTTATAAAGTTCATATTAAACCCTAACCGAGGTTAGGCCCTGACGAAATGGCATACCCTGTCGGAATTGGCCAAGTCTTTTTATTAGGTAATTCAAACGATTGCTTTATTAGGGGAAATCATCCTATCCCTGTACCTCCACAAAACCAAGTGATAATTTTTGAAATAGAAGGCTTTGATGCCGAAGGAGCTGTTAGAACTCATGGCATGGTTGATGTTGATCCCCAGAACCAGGGGATACAGAATATCCAGTGGGATAATCATACAAATACTCCAAATCCACTAAATTCCTTAATGATAAGGTGCACACCTGCACAATTGGGAGGCCTAATGAACGGTGCCCAACAAGGTGATGGCAACCATGGCTGAATAGCAGGACCCAGAGCAGCCTTCCGGCTAAGGTGGCAAGCTCATGATGAAATAAATGATCAGTATCTTCGAGAAAACTATAGACAGCTTAGAATCCATTATAATCAATGCCGACAGGCACTAGCTCAATCTTATCTAAATGCTGGTGGCGCAATGATTACTGTTCCGGTAAGCCAACCCCAGCTACCACACATTGCGCCCCTAGGTCAAGTAAACCTGAGCTCTATCTACACAATGTGTGGTAGACCGGGAAACACCAGCTAGGAAAAAACCTGCTGGATTCTAACTAACCATGATACATTGGAAATCTGTTGCCAAGAGTGGAATGCCCAACACCTGAGGCAACTACTACAAATGATACTAAGCTCAGACTTAATTCCCCCATTAAACCAGTGCAACAACTGGGTTCAAATATACGCTTATGTTCTCATGGCAACTCAGGGAGGGCATGTAATGGGTTCCATCAAGGAAATACTCATTAATAAAGCCACAACTAAAGGGCTGGTAGCTGCCTACAGATTAGGCAAAGTACTTACACAGGATAACTGGGACATTGTCCATGGTTGCCTGGCCAATCAATACCAAAATACAGCCCTCAAACTTGCCTGTGAGGGTGCTCTAAACGATTATTGAGATAACCAACAAAGATGGGATAATGTCAATCGCATTATCCAATTAAATCATGACCTCTTATGTCTACCCCAAACTAAACCTATAATGAGATCAGAAGCTAGGGATAACAAAACCGGAGAAGGTACCTTTGGTACTCAGGAACAAGGAGTGTATAGAACCAAGTCTCAAGTCCACCCTGCCCAGAAACAAACTCGTGGCTCAGAACCCCCAAGAGGGTATTCCAGAAGGTTTACACCCCCAACTCGTCCACAATACGAGAAAGATTTCTCCCCGGAAAGATGGGATAGACGAGGGGCTGGACCTCGAAAGGAAAGCAAAGGACAGTGGACTCCCTATGGGGACAGCTTTTACACTGGCCAAAACTATCAG
Organism: Somniosus microcephalus; assembly: GCF_052327205.1. Lineage (NCBI taxonomy): Eukaryota > Metazoa > Chordata > Chondrichthyes > Squaliformes > Somniosidae > Somniosus > Somniosus microcephalus. Next base: position 160,286,276 of record NC_140987.1, read on the forward strand.
AGAGCCATGGGAGTATAGCAGGAAAACCGAAATGAGGATCAAAATGATTCCCGGCAGAACCAACGTCCACCCCAACAGGAGGATCGTCAAGATAATAAATGGTCCGACAAACCCCCTAAGGGATCTGGAAAACATGATACCCACAAGAGGGAGGATCAAGAATTAGTTAAAATAATTAAAGACAAAGCAGCAAATGAAACTCAGGATCCTGAGGATGAACAATCCCAGGATTGAAGGCCTGGCACCCAGCCAGGGCCTCTTGAATTCCCCTATGCCCTGGCAACCTTGGCCACAAACACACAAGTGAAGGCCCTGTTTGATACGGGAGCTGATTACACTGTAATAGATCCTGCAATTATAAAAACTAAGTGGACAGATTTGGGGAGCCCATTTTGTAAAAGACCATTAGGGGGATTCACACAAGACAAAATCCAAAAAATTAATTTTTACAAAATACCTATTACTATATATGGAATCACGGTGACCCTAGATATAGGACTGCTACCACAATTGGCCTGTTCTCTCATTATAGGACAACCAGACATGAAACATTACCTTAAAATCTAAACCAGACCTGTAGAAGCATCCACAGACCAGGATGACAGGGAAAAACATGTTCGGACACAGCTTGATTGAACTTGCCTAGGGTGGGGGGGGGGGCAAAGACCTCCTTGAGCAACTCATTAATAGATACTACCCTTATCTACAATGCCATCCAAATCAATGTGGAAAGATAGACATCAAACCCCACCCACTTGATGCTGGCTGGAACAAACCTAAAAAACAGTGGCCTATTCAAGACCACAAAGGAAAAATAGATCTCCTACCAATGCTCAAAGAACTAACAGAACAGGGTGTCTTAATCAAAATGGCATCTAGAACTAATTCACCATTGTTTGGTGTTGCTAAACCAGATGGGAGGTGAAGATTAGTGGTTGGTTATACAGCCTTAAATAAGGTAACGGCCACACATACTGCACAACAGCAAAACTCCACAGCCCTTCTCTCTGGAATCATGAGGGGAAAATATAAATCTTGTATTGATCTAGCAAACAGCTTCTGGTCACATCCAATCGATAAAGCTGATTGGCCAAAAACAGCGATGACTGGACCTGATGGTTATCAGTATTGCTGGACCAGATTGCCCCAGGGATTTCAAAACAGTCCCGTTCTCTTTTCAGCCCACATCATTGACCTTTTAAAAGACCTACCTAACGTCAATTCTTATGTGGACGATATATATCTGTCACATGACAATCTCCAAGAGCAATTGAAAGCCATTGATAGTGTTTTATCCAGAATTACAACTGCTGGGTACTTAACCCCTCTACCGTGGTTGACACGGCCCTCGACCATGTCCATTCTATCTCCCGCACTTCTGCCCTCACCCCTGCCCCTCCCTCCCGGAACAACTATAGGGTTCTCCTTGTCCTCACCTTTCACCTCACCAGCCTCCACATTCAACGGATCATCCTCTGCCATTTCCACTACCTCCAAAGTGATCCCACCACCAAACGCATCTTCCCCTCCCCTCCCCTTTCAGCATTCCGTAGGGACCGCTCCCTCCGAGACACCCTAGTCCACTCCTCTATCACCCCAAACAGCCCTTCCCCTTTGCATGACACCTTCCCATGCAAGCGCAGGAGATGTAACACCTGCCCCTATACCTCCCACCTTCCCACTGTCCAGGGCCCCAAACACCCCTTCCAGGTGAAACAGCGATTTACTTGTACTTCTTGCAATCTAGTATACTGTATTTGCTGCTCACGATGCGGTCTCCTCTACATTGGGGAGACCAAACGCAGATTGGGTGACCGCTTTGCGGAACACCTCTGTTCAGTCCGTAAGGGTGACCCCGAGCTTCTGGTCACCTATCATTTTAATTCACTGCTCCATTCCCACTCGGACCTCACCGTCCTTGGCCTCTTGTATTATTCCACGGAAGCTCAACGTAAACTCGAGGAACAGCACCTCATCTTTCGATTAGGCACTTTGCAGCCTTCCAGACTTAATATCGAGTTCAACAATTTCAGATCATAACCTCGGCCCCTATTACTTTTTTACTTATAATTTTTTCCACCCCTCTGTTTTGGGTCTTCCTTCCCCCGCCCCCCCCCTTTCCTTTTGTTTCTCTCTCCCACCTGGCAGCTGTCTCCTATCCTGCCAGCACACTTCACACCTAATCTCAGCTGTCTTTTGTCTCCACTGGCCTATTACCATCTCGTCTGGTTTCGAATACCTTTTATTGTCTCCTTTACTTCTTTTGTTCGATCGCAGCCTTGCCTTTGATCTATTTTATTTTCTTTCCAGTTTTGAAGAAGGGTTTCGACCCGAAACGTCAACTCAAATTTCTCTCCAGGGATGTTGCCTGACCTGCTGAGTTTTTCCAGCAATTTCTGTTGTTATTTAGATTTCCAGCATCTGCAGTATTTTGCTATCATAAAAAAGAGTAAACTAGTTAGGGAAGAGGTAAATTTTCTAGGCCTGCGAATTGTAAGGTTCACAAAATTTCGGCAGCCCCCAAAGATTATTTGATTAAAGAAAACCTGGTTGGAATGTACTTTAAAAACCCAGGACATCAAAGATGGCTGTAGCCGGCCCCGTGGCAAAAGAGAAAGACAGCCTGTATGAATATGAAAGGGAGGATCTCCCAGCACTGGCTGATGAAAGGATTGGGAAAAAAAACAGCTTCTGATTACTTAAGTACTTGAAGCTATCAATCAACTGCGGTTAGGAAGTTTCAACATGGAACAAAGGACTCTGTTTACACAAGCCCTCAGCAGTGTTGACTCAAGGGCTTAAGTGGTTGCTGTCAAACAAGTTGCGGTTGGGCGGTAACCACAGGACAAAGGATTGTTTACCTAGCACTCAAGAAACCAGCAGGACATTTCAAACTGGGACAGCTCCTTTCACAAACCAGTTAAACGAATGGGAAACGCATTATAGCCGCATTCAAACCCATTACGGTCAATGGGGCCAGATCAGTCCCTTTTGTGTAACCCAGATACGTCCAGATTTGGGTGCGAAGATAAGGGCTCCCAATGGGGTATAAAGGTAGCCCCTCAGGAAGCCATTCTCTCTCTCTCCAGTGCCCTGCCTTCAAGAGGGTCGTCACAGCCCACCCAAAGAAGTGGAATACCCACAGTTACTTTTGAATTACTGGGGTATCTCTACTTCGGGCAGTGAAAAATCCAAGGCAGACCGCAGGGCACGGAGCAGGCGTTTCAACATCGTAGACTGGTGAGCATAAACTTTCTGGCCCATTACAAGGCAACCTAGATAGGGATAAGGGGTGGGAACTAAAGGGGAATTTTGTTAAATTGTCATTTTAGTCAATTTTCCCTCGATGTGTCCGTCTTTTCTCCTCCCCATTAAGTAAAAGTGTGCTGTATTCATAATTATTTTCACTGAATAGCAATTCATTCTTTATTTCAATAAAACATTGGTTTTCTTTGCACCAAACCACTGGTCTCATTTTGTCTATATCGCTACTGAAATAAGTCCGGCGGTCAGAACCAAAGGGGAAGCGATTCGAACCGCACGGGGCTGGAACAGCTCAGACACACAGCTGACTGACCAAGCAAAAACCCCAAACCAAAACCCCTTACAGAATAACTGGAAACGGTAGAGGATTAACGCAATCCTATAAAGAAAAATTAGCCAACATTCAATATCCTAAAACTCTGAAAAAATCTGCAAGCAAGTTTAGGGCTCCTGAATTTTGCTCGATCCTTTACACCAACCTTTGCCGAGCTCCCAGCACCCCTGCATGCTAGAGTGGGCGAAGCAGCAAAAGGAACATTCATATTTTCACCAGACGATTACTCAAAATTGCAACAATTATGCCGAGAGGTACAAAAAGCTATAGACCTGGAACAGAGGGAACTACAAGTTCCCTTCAATATTCATCTCAGGTCATCACCTAAAGTGGCAGTTGCAGTTTTTTATAATGAAAAGAGCATAGTGCCCATTCAGTACCATTCTTATAACTTTTCCAATGTCGAAAGGAGGTACATTAAAAAAGAAAGGGTCATGACTATGGTATTCCAATGCCTCATCAAGGCGCGAACTCTTTAAGGGAAATACCCCATTACCACCTATACTGAGATTTCTGATTTAAGATCAGTATTGAGGATGGCCTCCGATGAAAAAAGAGCCACCCAGGTTCGATATGATAAATGGGCATCATTCTTGAATGGTCCTACACTCATTTTTAAATTCCTCTCCCCGGAAATGGACTTACAGCATCTCCCCATCATGGAGGATGATGATACGGAGGAGGGAATCAGGCAAATACCTATGAGACCACTTACAGAATACCATCAAGTCATTTACTGTGATGGATCTTCGATGACGATTAACAAAGGGACATCCCAACAATCCTCAGCTGGGATGGGGATAGTAGTAGGGACTTTTCAAGATTCCTATTCTTTTTATCCAGAAGAATTACTGTCTATATCCTTTGGCCATAAGACAGTGCAACATGCTGAAGCCGCAGCATTACGGTATGCTTTAGAAAAGGCAGACCCTATTAAACCCACACTAATCTGTACGGATAGTGACTACTGTAAAAGAGGATATAACCAAGATCTAGTTTTCTGAGAACAAACAAATTTTACCAATCGTAAGGGTAAACCCATAAAACATAAGTCATTGTGGGAAGACATTCTCCGTTCGAGAATGGAGAAACAGAATTGTCAGGGATTCATGTAAACGGAAATACCATTGGAACAGTACACTCAAAAGGAAGCAGCCCTGCAGACGAACAAGCAAAACGTTTGGTCTGCATGACACCCCCTCGAGAGGGGCCTGCCAATGTTAGTGTAATCACTAGGACAGAACGGGCAGCTAATCAGGATGAGGAACTAATTCAGCTATTAGACCCAACAAAAGAGAATCCACCAGGATATCCACCAAAGTACTTTTACTCGGAAACCCCTACGGGTATTGTGCTAGTTAAGTTGCCCAAGGGAAAGCGAGAAGTGCCCCCGAGATGCAAACTGTTGAGTCTGTGCTTTCAAATGTAGTTATGCTGAATAACTGGACACAGACAACAGAATACTTAAACAGGTCTTTAGTAACTGAGGGTCAGGGCTGAACTGAAATACACTTTGCTCCACAGGGTTTATATACCGGTGTGGTCACCACCGGTACTACAATATACAGGAGCCATCAGAAAGTAGCCCATCACCTTAAGGTAGTCTCTTAAGGTGGTACAGGTTACATACACTACAATTCCTCCCCTTTTAGCTTAACAGTGTACACCCCAATTTAAACATAACATGGATAACATATATACAACTTTCATACAAAACTGTTCAAAGATTCAGTCTCTGAGGAGGCCTCCTGATCCGGGCCGGATAACGCCTTTCAGGGGTCTCTGGTTCTCGTTGCTGGGATGACTCATCCATTTGATCTCTTATGGATTGAACATCATCATGTACGTTCGAGCCTGAGGTAGATGCTACAGGCTCAATAACTTCTTCAACTGGTGTCTCTGCCGTAGACATGGGGTCGACCCTTGTTCTCGATTCCACAAGTTGGTCAGCATGACGTCGTATTACGTTCCCACCAACGTCTACCGTGTATATCAAGGGTCCTTGTCGGGCACGAATTGTTCCGGATTGCCATTTATCATTCCTGTAGTCCCTGGCCAACACTGGTTGTCCTATTTCGAAACTCCGAGTGGCCTTGTTATTTATGTGCTGGAATTGTTTGTTTTCGACTTCCCTACGCACATTGGGTTTTAACAAATCCAACCGGGACCGCAACCTCCTGTTATAGAACATTATGGCAGGGCTTTGATTTGTCACTGCATGCGTGGCGTTTCGATATGCCATCAGGAAATTGTCCACCTTGTGTTGTAGTGGAATATGGTCTTCGCTCATGGCCTTTATCGCCTTTTTGAAGGTTTGTACAAATCTCTCGGCCAACCCATTGGTAGCCGGATGATATGGGGCAGATGTATAGTGTTTCACCCCATTCTTTTTCATGAATTTCTGGAATTCTTCTGACACGAACTGTGGTCCGTTGTCTGAACATATTTGTTCCGGCAACCCATTCCTTGCAAATATGGTTCTTAGAACTGCGATCGTCTTTTCAGAGGTAGTGGTCGACATCTTAATCACTTCTGGCCATTTAGAATGTGCGTCTACCGCTATCAAAAACATGGAATCCATGAATGGACCTGCAAAGTCGATATGCACACATTGCCATGGGGTTGAAGGCCATTCCCACGGATGCAGCGGTGCAATTGGAGGTGCGTTTTGAACTTTTTGGCACCCTGAGCAGCTTTTAGTCAGATCCTCTATTTGTTTGTCGATACCTGGCCACCACACATAAGCCCTAGCAAGGCCTTTCATCTTGACTCCCCCCAGATGACCTTCATGCAGTTCCTTCAGAACTCTCTCCCTTAATTTAGGAGGAATAATCACCCTTGTTCCATACATCAATGTTCCTTGACAGACGGACAGCTGTTCTCGTCTGGCTGAGAATGCAGGTAACAGTGGTTCGCCATGTGCTGGCCATCCCTTCACTGTCAAATCGTAGACCCGAGACAGTGTCGGGTCGTTTCGTGTCTCTCTCTCAATACTCGCATTGGTGACTGGTAAGCATTCGATGATGGTCGAGTGAAATATCTCGACAGGGTCAACTGCCGGTGCCTCTTGCACTGTAGGTAGTGGCAGGCGCGACAGCCCATCAGCATTACCATGTTGCTTTGTACCTTTGAATTCGATATCATATTGATGTGCCCCTAGGAAAAGGGACAATCTCTGAAGCCTCTGCGCCGTCATAACCGGAACACCCTTCTTAGGTTTAAAAATGGAAACCAACGGCTGGTGATCTGTCAGCAGCGTAAACTTTTGGCCTTGCAGGTAATGGTTAAATTTCTTAACTCCCCACACGAGGCTGAGGGCCTCCCTATCTATCTGAGCATAGTTGCGCTCTGCGGAGGTCAATGATCTGGATGCGAACGCGACTGGCCTTTCCAAGCCATTTGGCAACTTATGTGAGAGCACTGCCCCGATACCATATGGAGAAGCATCACAAGCTAAACGAATAGGCAGCGTTGGGTTAAAGTGAGCCAACACTTCCTTAGAGGTGATCAGTGCCTTGCCTTTTTGAAAAGCCCGCTTACAGTCCTCGCTCCACTTCCATGGTACTCCCATTTGCAAAAGAGTGTTCAGCGGGTGTAACACCGTGGATAAATTTGGAAGAAACTTGTGGTAATAGTTAATCAACCCAAGGAACGACCTCAACTGGGATACATTTTCCGGAGCGGGAGCTTTCACCACAGCTTCGATCTTGTCAGGTGACTTATGAAGCCCCTCCTGGTCAATGACATGGCCGCAGTACGAGATTCGCTTCTGAAAGAACTCACATTTCTGGCGATTAACTCTGAGTCCATATTCTTTCAATCTGGTGAGCACCTGCTCCAAATTCGCGAGGTGTTCCTTATCATCATCTCCTGTAATCAGAATATCGTCCAGGTAGCATTGTGTGCCTGGAATTCCCTGTAATACCTGCTCCATGGCCCTTTGCCAAATCGCTGGAGCCGATGCCACTCCAAAAACCAGTCTATTATACCGATATAAGCCCTTATGTGTGTTGATCGTGAGATACTGGCGTGACGCTTCATCAACTTCCATCTGTAGGTACGCCTGCGCCAGGACTATCTTGGTGAAGTGTTTCCCACCAGACAGCGAAGCGAAGATATCCTCAATCCGCAGAAGCGGATATTGCACCGTGTGAAGAACCGGATTAACAGTGATCTTGAAATCGCCACAGATGCGAACCTTCCCAGGTTCCCCCGGCTTGTTGCTCAACGAACGCTTCATGACGGGAACAATGGGTGTGGCCCATTCGCTCCAGTCCACCTTTGACAGTACTCCTGAACGTTCTAGCCCTTCCAGTTCTGCTTCCACAGCAGGTCGTATCGCATAAGGTACCGGTCTGGCTTTGAAAAATTTTGGGTTTGCATGTTCTTCAACCTTGATGTTTGCCGTAATTCCTTTCAGTGTTCCCAGTTCCTGTTGGAACACCTCCTTAGCATCGTCCAATATTTTGGACAGTCGTTGAGGTTTGACGTCGTCCTCTTTACAGGAATCTACAGTTAGTGCTTGTAAGGAATGCCAGTCCACATTTATTCTCCGAATCCATTCCCGTCCCAGTAGTGGCGGACCTCCCTCAGGTAACACATACAAGTCCATTCCCTGACTTTCTTTATCATTGTAGACCACCTTTACCTTTATCTTTCCGATGGGGTATACTCTTTGCCCCGTGTATGTTTTCAATACAATCTCCGTATCCCTCAGGGGAATGTGTGAGAATAACCTTTTGTAATCTTGCTTATTCATGACCTTCAATGCCGATCCAGTGTCCAATTCCATCTTCACTTGGACTCCTGCTATCCGAAGCATGACCCAGATAGTTTGGTGGTCTGCTGTGTTACCCACATTATGTATTTTTAGACAACCCAGTTCCTTACTGCTGGAGTCTGAATCCGTCTTCTGTTCATCCGAACTGTTCTCTGTCACCTTGTGTACTTTTTTGTACTTCTCCTGCGGCGACTTTTTGTTGCTGGTCTTCTTTCCTGACCAGCATACTCTCGCTATGTGACCAAGTTTGCCACATTGCCTGCATTCTTTATCTTTGAACCAGCACTGATTCTGGTCATGCGTTGTCCTTCCGCAACTATAGCACTTTACTGCGCCCAATGCCATTTCATTGGTGCTGAATTCCGATGGCCTTTGCTGCATTTCTGCAGTGCCTCGTGCTGCTGCCTCGTGTGATGCTGCAATGCTGAAAGCTTTGTCCAGCGTAAGATCCTTTTCCTCTAGCAGTCGCTTCTGGGTTCCTTCCTTTAGTAGCCCACACACAAACTTATCTCTCAGGGCGTCTGCTAGTCCTGTACCGAACTGACAGTACTTTGATAACTTGCGCAGTTCGATTAAGAATTTCCTCTTTAAGCTGAATTCTTTTGTATAATTTAAATCGTTCCGCTATCAGCAGCGGCGTGGGGTTTAAATGCTCTTGCAGGATAGTAACAATATCCGCGAAACTCTTTCCTATCGGTTTATCTGGTGTTACAAGGTGCCTTAATAACCCGTACGTCTTCGCACCCATCGAGTTTAATAGGGTTAGTGCTTTCTTATCCACCGGTACCTCATTCGCTGTACAGTAAACTTCAACGTGTTCCACATAAGTGGCCCAATCTTCTACATCGCTATCAAAAGCAGTGATGTTACCCGTTTTTGGCATCCTTGTTGAGTTTCCTTTATCTTATTTTATTTTTCAAAATGGCGGCTTCCCGCGCTTGGCGGCTTTTCCCGCGCTTGTCTTCTTCCCCCGCCGACTAAAATGGCGATTACCGCGCTGTTGCCGTTCTCGCCTCCCAGCGGTCCTTTATTTCCCCCGACGCTGCTGCTCTTGTTCCCCCGCCGCTCCCGCGGTCCTCGTGGACATCAACGCTTTTCTGGCTGCTGCGCATCTCTGCCCCGATTGCAGTCCGGCCCCGACACTGGCTGCGGTCGTGTTCTCCGCCCTTTTCTTCGTTTTCCCTCCCATTCTCCCACTGACAACTCGGCCGACTTCCCCTCCGTGCCGCTCGATCGGGCTTACCCGCCGCTGTCGTAGAAGGGATGATCACTGCCTGTTGCTGATGGTGGACTTCGTGGCCAGCAAACCAACCCGGGTTCCCGATGGCCTCCCGTGCGATGCAGTGCTCAGCAGGATGTTGAGGGCGGATGCCACTTTTCGACGCCCGTTCTGAGGACGAAGCTTCCTTGGATGCAAAACTGCCGCTAGGTACGATCAGACTCGTCGCCACTGTTGAGTCTGTGCTTTCAAATGTAGTTATGCTGAATAACTGGACACAGACAACAGAATACTTAAACAGGTCTTTAGTAACTGAGGGTCAGGGCTGAACTGAAATACACTTTGCTCCACAGGGTTTATATACCGGTGTGGTCACCACTGGTACTGCAATATACAGGAGCCATCAGAAAGTAGTCCATCACCTTAAGGTAGTCTCTTAAGGTGGTACAGGTTACATACACTACACAAACGAGAACAGCTTGTAAAAGAAGCTCACAAGGGCATAGGTCAAGCACACTATGGTGCCAGAACAACATTCTGCAAATTGACCCCCTTATATTGGTGGCCAGGCATGCTTAAGGCCTGTAAAACATATGTGGCAAATTGTGAGCCATGCTATTTAATCAATAAGTCATCACTAATTAAGCCACCACCATTGGCTCCTGTGAAAGCTGATGGGCCAATGGGAAAATTCTTTATTGACTTTATTGGACCACCTCCCCCATATTTGGGATACAGACATGTTCTCGTTTGTGTAGATGGATGTACTTCCTTCTGCTGGCTGGTCCCCACAAAAACTGTTTCGGAAAACGCACTCACCAGGGCTATTTCTGACATAATTACTGTAGCTGGTGCACCCAAAATCTTACACTCCGATCAAGGCGGAGCCTTTGCCTCCAAGGTCTTCAAAGACTACTGCGAACAAAGGGGGATTGGGTTAGAGCACAGCACGCCACGTCATCCACAATCAGCGGGGCTGGTGGAACGTAAAAACCAGGAAGTAAAAAAGCTATTTGTCAAACTGTTGAGAATCAGGGGGAATAAGTGGACCACCATCATTTCGGAGTTGCAGCTATCACTCAATAATGTGCTCACATCTGCATCAGGGACAGTGTCCCCTAAAACTGCATATTATCTGATGTATGGAGTTGAGATAAATACACCGCTTTCTGCCTCTACACTCTGAGTCCTTGACCCGACTGCGACAGTTAGATTTAAAAAAAGAAGTAACAGAGGAGATTCATCAAATTGATCAGAGGATAAGGGAGACAAATAGGCAGAAAAAATTGACAAACAAAGCATGGCAACCCATAGTAGGAGAATGGGTACGGGAAAAGAAGTTCGAGCAAAAACCTGGTTTAAGACTGAAGTTGACAAAACCTGTTCAAATACATTGTTATTAATGAAAGAACAGTTTAAATACATATTAATCAGTGTTTAGGGAGCTAGGAAAGAGATTAAAAAGCAGGACATCAAAGGTAGTAATCTCCGGATTACTCCTGGTGCCATGTGCTAGTGAGGACAGGAATAGAAGGATAGACAAGATGAATGCACGGCCAGAAAGATGGTGCAGAAGGGAGGGCTTCCTGAGGTATCGGGATCGTTTCTGGGAAGGTGGGACCTCAACAGAGCCGGGTCCAATATACTCGTGGGGAGGTGTGCTAGTGATATTGGGGAGGATTTAAACTAGCTTGGTAGGGGGATGGGCACCAGCATATAGTACCATATTAGATAGGAGCAGACTAAGAAAGACTATGAAAAATTCAAAAATGGGTTTAGAATGCATGTACGTAAACATACAAAGTGCGGTGAAAAATGTTGGTGAGCTACAAGCACAATTAATCGTGTGGCAATATGATGTTGTGGCAATAACGGAAACGTGGCTTAAAAACGGTAAGGACTGGGCCCTTAATATTCAAGGGTACAAGGTGTTCAGAAAATATAGGGAAGGAAAAAAGGGAAGTGGGTTGTCAGTGCTGATTAAGAAAGACATTGTAGTGTTGGAAAGGGAGGATGTTCTTGCAGGGACAAGAACAGAATCCATTTGGTTAGAGTTGAGGAGCAAAAGGGTATGATCACACTACTAGGGGTATTCTATAGGCCTCCAAATAGTGAGAGGGAGGTAAAGAAGCAAATCTGCAGGGAAATCACCGAGATATGAACCCTGTGGGGGAGCTGCAGAGTAGGCCGGCGACGGCAACGGGGGCAGGTGCTGGCAAGCGGCCAGCAACAAAAATGGCCACCCGGCACCTTCCCTTTAATTAGCATTGCCCCAGCCACAAGTAGGCCCCCCAACACCGTCGGACATAGTGTCCGGCGGTAAGTCAGAGGATGCTACCAAAGATCGCAGCCGGGGCGTGAGCGGGGCGCTGCGCTCAGTGATGATGTCATTGCTGGTAGCGCAGCGCCATGGGGCACTAATGGTTACCGCCACCGCTAACCTCCTTCTTAAGGCACTAATGGGAGGCGCAAAGCAACCGAATTTTTAGGCCTATGACTCTAAGGGCTGGGTTTTGTGAATGGAGACGAGTTGGAGGCGGGACTGCTGCTTGTCGTGTCAAGGTCCCGCCTCCATCCTCGTCTGACCAACCAGAGGGATTTTCCCCTGATTGACCTTGTTAAGCCTACCCTGTGGGCTCAGCTGGCCAATTAGGGAGGAAGTCAGTGACAGAGCACGTCAACGTCAGACGTGCTATCTGTCAAGACTTCTTGAAAGAAGAAATGTCAGTGTTTGACGGCTCTGTGAAGCTGTCAAACACTGACATTCTCTGTAGTTTGATGAGGCCTTGTGTTCAGGACTCATCAAACATTTCAACTTTGTAAATTTCACATGGCTGTTGGAAAGGAGGATCCAACAGCCAGTCTGTGAAATTGACAAGGAGTATGTCGGGTCTCTCGATCCAGCGAGCCTGAAGGCTGTAGGAAAAAAAAAAAGTGAACATTTTTTTAAACTTATCATCCACCTTACATACTTACCACTCCACACTTGCACCCATCACTCACCTCTGCATCTTACTTCCAGGTGCCTCCGACCACTGCAGACCTCCTTCATGTCTCCTCCAACACGGCGGGGTTCTCCGAGGTCAGGAAGTCTTCACCTGTGAAGGTAAAATGGCACTAATCCTTTTTTCTGCCTGTTAACTACCTGTTAACAGGCAGTTAAAAGGATTACGACAGCAAAATACTGCGGATGCTGGAAATCCAAAATAACAACAGAAGACGCTGGAAAAACTCAACAGGCCAGGTAACATCCGTGGAGAGAGAAATAGAGTCAACGTTTCTGGTCAAAACCCTTCTTCAGAACTGAGAAAAAAAGACAGGAAATGAAACAGATTAAAAGGCAGTTTGGAGGCTGGGAAATGAGGGAGGGGATGAAAGAAGAGACATTAAGAGATATTCAAGGTGAGATGAGATGGTAATAGGACAGGTAAAGAAACAAACAATGGCTCTAGATGAAGTGTGAATTGCACTGGCAGAGTGAAAGACAGCTGCCATGTGGGAGAGAGGAAAAAAAGGAAAAGGCACAAACCAAAAGTGTGGATAAAAAATATGAAAATATAATAGGGGCCGAGGTTATGATCTGAAATTGTTGAACTCGATAGTGAGTCCGGAAGGCTGTAAAGTGCCTAATCGAAAGATGAGGCGCTGTTCCTCGAGTTTACGGTGAGCTTCTATGGAACAATGCAAGAGGCCAAGGGCGGTGAGGTCTGAGTGGGAATGGAACGGTGAATTGAAATGACAGGCGACCGGAAGCTCGGAGTCACCCTTACAGACTGAATGGAGGCGTTCCACAAAGCGGTCACACAATCTGCGTTTGGTCTCCCCAATGTAGAGGAGACCACATTGTGAGCAGCGAATGCAGTATACTAGATTGCAAGAAGTACAAGTAAATTGCTGTTTCACCTGGAAGGGGTGTTTGGGGCCCTGGACAGTGGGAACGGGGGAGGTATAATATACAGGTGTTGCATCTCCTGCGCTTGCATGGGAAGGTGCCAGGTGAAGGGGAAGGGGTGATAGAGGAGTGGACAAGTGTGTCTCGGAGGGAGCGGTCCCTATGGAATGCTGAAAGGGGAGGGGAGGGGAAGATGCATTTGGTGGTGGGATCATGTTGGAGGTGGAGGAAATGGCAGAGGATGATCCATTGAATGTGGAGGCTGGTGGGGTGAAAGGTGAGGACAAGGGGAACCCTATCGTGGTTCCGGGAGGGAGGGGCAGGGTTGAGGGCAGAAGTGCGGGAGATAGAACAGACCCAGTCGAGGGCCGTGTCAACCACAGTAGAGGGGAATTCTCGGTTGAGGAAAAAGGAATACATGTCGGAAGCATTGGTGTGGAAGGTGGCAGCATCGGAGCAGATGCAGCGGAGACGGAGAAACTGGGAGAATGGAATAGAGTCCTTACAGGAGGCGGGGTGGGAGGAAGTGTAGTCCAGGTAGCTGTGGGAGTCATTGGGCTTGTAGTGAATGTCGGTCAATAACCTATCCTCAGAGATGGAGACGGAAAAGTCGAGAAAGGGAAGGGAAGAGTCGGAGATGGACCATGTGATGGTGAGGGAAGGTTGCAAATTGGAGGCAAAGTGAATGAAATTGTCTAGTTCAGGGCAAGAGCAGGAAACGGCACTGATACAGTCATCAATGTACCGGAAAAAGAGGTGAGGGAGGGGACCCGAGTAGGACTGAAACAAAGAGTGTTCCACGTATCCCACGAAAAGGCAGGCATAACTAGGACCCATGTGGGTACCCATAGCGACACCTTTAATTTGGAGGAAATGAGTGGAGTCAATGGGGAATTTGTTCAATGTGAGAACAAGTTCAGCCAGGCGGAGGAGGGTGGTGGTGGATGGGGACAGGTTGGGCCTCTGTTCAAGGAAGAAGAGTAGCGCCCTCAGGCCATCCTGGTGGGGGATGGAGGTGTAGAGGGATTGTACATCCATGGTGAAAAGGAGGCGGTTGGGGACAGGAAACTGGAAACTGTTAAAGTGGCGGAGGGCGTCAGAAGAGTCGCTGATGTAGGTGGGAAGAGACTGGACAAGGGGAGAAAAGATAGAGTCGAGATAGGATGAGATAGGTTCCGTGGGGCAAGAACAGGCTGAAACGATGGGTCTACCAGGGCAATCCAGTTTGTGGATCTTGGGAAGGAGGTAGAAGCAGGCTGTGCGGGGTTGGGGAACTATGAGGTTGGTGGCCGCAGGGGGAAGATCTCCAGAGGAGATGAGGTCAGTGACAGTCTTGGAAATGGTGGTTTGATGTTCGGTAGTGGGGTCATGGTCCAGATGGAGGTAGGAGGAGGTGTCAGAGAGTTGGCATTCTGCTTCCGCACGGTAGAAGTCGGTTCACCAAACAACAGCACCACCCTTGTCAGCAGGTTTAATGACAATGTCGGGGTTGGATCAGAGAGAATGGAGTGCTGCGAGTTCAGAGGAGGTACGTTGGAGTGAGTGAGGGGAGCAGAGAAATGGAGACAGCCGATGTCACGGTGGCAGTTAGCAATGAAAATATCTAGAGAGGGGAAGAGGCCAGAGGGAGGGGTCCAGGTAGAACGAAAATTCTGAAAGCGGGAGAAAGGGCCAGCCATGCGGGGGGAAGACTCCTGGCCAAAGAAGTGGGCATGGAGACAAAGGCGGTGGAAAAAGAGCTCAGCATTGTGCCGAGCTCGACATTCATTGAGTTAAAAGGATTAAATGCCTTTCCCACCACCGGGAGATGGGACCCGAAGCAGCACATCTTCCCGCCTCCTGGCAAAGGGCACGGAGGTGGGATGGGGGCGGGTTTGTAATCCGCCCCCACTTTCTGCTACTTTACCGGCAGTCCCGCCTCCATGCCCGCCTCCTCAGGGCTTGGAAAATCTAGCCCTAAAATTCTGGAATAAAAAGCTACTATCAGTAGCACGGGCCCCCAAAAAATTACAGGTAACATTGTTGGAAGGCATTCCAGCCATACTGTGCATGCTCGCAGAGAGATTGGAGGAGTCCAGCTCAAGCATGAGTGCCATGATGTTGCAGGATTTTGCGATGATGTCTTTGTCCATGGAAAGAGTGGCCACTTTCATGGAGCACCAAACATGGCAATCACACAAGTGCTTGCAGGTCTGCACCAATGGCTTACACACTGTGAATGCCACCTTAAATAGGATGAATGACATCCTCACCTTGGCTGTTCATCGCCCCACTGATCTGCAGCAAAGTGTTGTCCAGCTCTCGAAGCCGGCGTCCAGTCCCGGGGAAACACATCGGGAGATCATCGACCATCCAAGGTAGACTAGAGCGAGTGGGCTACACCCATCGTCCCTGTGATGAAAAAGTCGTTGAGCAGCACGCCTGGGGAACCAAGGAAGATTCGCATCTGTGGGGACTTTAAGGTAACAGTCAACCCGGTCCTTCACACCGTACAATATCCACTTCCGCGGAATGAAGATATTTTCGCCTCGCTAGCTGGAGGGAAACGCTTCACTAAGATTGATCTGGCCCAGGCGTATCTGCAAATGGAGGTAGAAGAAGCATCAAAAAAATACCTCACAATCAACACCCATCAAGGTCTCTACCAATACAACCGGCTGGTATTCGGGGTAGCATCAGCTCCGGCTATTTGGCAGAGGGCAATGGAACAAGTCTTGCAAGGGATCCCAGGGACCCAGTGTTATTTCGACGACATCCTGGTCACGGGCGAAAATGACAGTGATCACCTTGCCAACCTGGAGCAGGTGCTCACTAGATTGCAGGAATATGGGCTCCGAGCTAACCGCCCCAAAAGCGAGTTTTTTAGAAAACAGATCTCGTATTGTGGCCACGTTATCGATAAAGAGGGGTTACATAAGTCCCCAGAGAAGATTAAGGCAGTAGTCAAGGCTCCAGCACCTGAAAATGTATCACAACTGAGGTCGTTCCTCAGGCTGGTAAACTACTACCATAAGTTCTTGCCAAATTTGTCTACAATACTACACCCACTGAACACCCTACTGCAAACTGGGGTGCCATGGAAGTGGAGTGACGAATGTAAATGAGCTTTGCAGAAGAGCAAAACACTAATCACATCGAAAGAGGTATTGGCCCATTACAACCCGGCATTATCAATTCGGTTGGCATGTGATGCGTCACCCTACTGCATTGGAGCGGTGCTGTCGCACAAATTCTCGGACGGCTCAGAGAGGCCAATAGCCTTTGCGTCACGATCACTAACCTCAGCCGAGCGTAACTACGCCCAGATTGACAGGGAGGCCCTCAGCCTAGTGTGGGGAGTGAAAAAGTTCAATCACTATCTGCACGGGCAGAAATTCACCTTGCTGACTGATCACCAGCCTCTTGTCTCCATGTTTAATCCGAAGATGGGCGTTCCGGTGATGACTGCGCAACGACTACAAAGATGGTCACTTTTTCTAGGGGCGCACCACTATGCGATTGAATATAAGGGCACGAAACAGCATGGAAATGCTGATGGGCTATCACACCTGCCACTGCCTACTGCGGAGGAAGCACCAGCAGTGGATCCTGTCGAAATATTCCATTCGACTATAATTGAATACCTACCGGTAGCTAACGCTTGTATCGAAAAGGAAACCCGAAATGACCCGACACTGTCTCGGGTATATGATTTGACGGTGAAGGGATGGCCAGCAAATGGCGACTCACTGTTGCCAGCATTCTCGACAAGGAGAGAACAGCTGTCAGTGTGCCGGGGGACCTTGATGTGTGGATCCCGAGTGGTGATTGCACCCAAGTTAAGGGATAGAGTGCTCAATGAGCTTCATCAGGGTCATCTGGGAGGGGTAAAAATGAAAAGCCTAGCCAGGGCTTATGTGTGGTGGCCGGGAATCGATAAACAAATGAAGGGCCTGATCAAGAGCTGCTCAGGAAGCCAGAAAATCCAAAATGCACCACCACAGGCCCCTCTACACCCATGGGAGTGGCCCTCATCTCCATGGCAACGGGTGCATATTGATTTTGCTGGTCCATTCATGGACTCAATGTTTTTAATAGCCGTGGCTGCGCACTCGAAATGGCCTGAGGTGATCAAAATGTCCTCCACCACCACGGAGAAAACTATTGCAGTCCTACGGACCATTTTTGCCAGGAATGGCTTGCCAGAACAGATTTGCTCCGACAACGGACCACAGTTTGTGTCCGAAGAGTTCCGGAGGTTCTTGAAAAAGAATGGGGTAAGGCATTACACATCCGCCCCGTATCATCCAGCCACAAATGGATTGGCTGAGAGGTTCGTACAAACCTTTAAGAAGGCAATAAAGGCTATGTACAATGACAACATTCCGCTGCAGCACAAGGTGGACAATTTCCTGTTTGCCTACCGGCATGTGACACATGCAGTCACCAACCAGGCCCCAGCCATGATGTTCTTTAACCGAAGGTTAAGATCTCACCTGGATTTGCTCAGACCAAACGTATGAAAAGATGTTGAGAGTAAGCAATTCCAGCACATCCATGAGAAGCCAACAAGGAGCTTTAATGTAGGGCAACCAGTCTTGGCCCGCGACTACCGAACAGAAAAATGGCAGCCAGGAATGATATGCACACGGCAGGGCCCACTAATGTACACAGTGGACGTTGCGGAGAGCATCGTGAGACGCCATGCTGACCAGATCCTAGAGTCACAGGAATAATTCAACCCCATGCCTCGCCCATACGTACCTGGTGATGAACCCGATGTACAGGTTGCATCTACCCCAGAAACAGTAGCATCGGAAGCTGATAAACCAACCGATGACAGGGGGGCCAGAATCGCCTCCGCACCAAGAGCAAGACACTCTGGAAAGGCGCTATCCAGAAAGGATCAGGAAGCCTCCCCAAAGACTGAATATATAAATAGACTATTTTCAGCTAATGTTGCATGTTAAAAGTGTTAATTGTAATTAGTTTGATATTTAATTGTTAAATGAGTGTTATGGTACTGTTAATCTAAAAGGGGAGGAATTGTAATGTATATACCTTTAAGGAGGGAACTATCTTTTACAGCTCATGTATACTGCAGTACCGGCAGTGACCACACCTGTATATAGCACTGAGTAGTAATCTGTACAGATCAGTTCCACTGTGAGCCACGTTGAGTAAACACCTGTTATACCGTTTCTCCTGCAGTCTGTGTCTTATTATACACGGACACAACACTACCGACATCCAAGCCCGCCGGTGCCCAGCCGCCCCCAACCCCCACCTCAGGAGAGAGGTGTGGCGCAGCTCGCAGGGGCTCAATGATCCACGTGGAGACGAAACGCCTGAAAGGACCAAACACAGACTCGATTTCAAAACCTTGCACTTCCTAGTGGGATTGGTGAGCATGTTTCTGGCCTTTCACAATCAGATCTCGATAGGTTTAATAAGGGTTGGATTTAAGGGTACAATTAATATGAATTGTTGTCCCTCGATGTTCCGTGTGTTTCCTTATTTCATGATGATCTTTGTAGAGTATAAGTTGCCTGTATTTGCCTTAGTTAGTACTGTGTCATTATGATTTGTTTTGTGTTTTTCCCTCCCATGTACTCTCTTATCTGCTTGCATTTGATTTGATATTTTTCCTTATGCAATAAAATTTCATTTTGTTTCATCAAACTTGGTCTACAAGAGTTTCCTCTACATTGTAGTTCCTGCCCCTAAGTCCAGAGTATAGAATCTAAGGGGCGAGTGGGTCGAACCACTCCAGGTTTTACTGCGCAAGAGAGAGAGGCCTCTAGAGAGAGAAACCTCAGGGAAATTTCTCAGGAAAACCCCTTGCAGAAAATGGCGACCGCGGCAGGACTCTGGCAGCAGGATTGCAATGTAGTAGATCCGAGTTTGAATGGTCGAAATGCAATGGATGAGAGGATAGCGGATTATGTCTTTGGCAAGGTAAATCTCACTAAACAGTGGATTTCCGATCTCTTGCTGGATGGGCATCCGGTGGATGCAGCCATCAGGTGGACAGAGAGCAAAGAGCATAAGAAGTCAGTGGAAAAGGCAGTGTGGCTGATGTGTTACAAGAAGCAGCTCCAGATCTTGGACCAGGTCGTTGCAGCACAGGCAGCCAAGATCACAACCCAGGCAGCAGAGATAGAGGAAAAGGCCATGGGAGGGGGAAAAACTCATCACAGTACTTCAAGCGCTGAATCAGGAACACCAAGTGGTAGCTAGAAAAACACCCGCCTCGCACAACAGCTAAGAGTGCAGGAGGAGAGAGTAGTGGAGGTTAAGGCAGCTTACAAGCTAGCCCTCGAGTACGGGTTTGAGAGCACAGACCACGGCCCCTGCCAAAAGACCATAGAGGACTTTTTAAAGGAATCAAAACAGTCGATTCCAGCTGAGGTAATTGTGGTACCAGCCACCGAGCCCTCAGCACCACCGAGCTATAGTGAGACTTGGCCGGAAAAAGAGAGGTAGCCGAGGTGGAGTGTGAGGAAGAACCACTGGTCGCAAAGCCGGGACCGGCACCAATGTGTCCCACTCGGCACCAGAGGTTTGGTCCCAACGCTGCCGATGGCAGTATCGGACCCCACCAGAACCAGCTCGTGGTGCCCTACGCTGGCCCGCAATTAAGGTCCATGGTGAACCACCTCGCACGACTCACCGTAAAGGGAGATCCCTCGATTCATTTCAGGGAGATAGAGGAAACAGCAGCCATTAATGACTGTGATGATCAGGAACAGGTCAAACTGTTGCTTTTCTCCCTGGATTCCACAATCCTTCAGTGCCTCTCAGAGGACGGTAAGAGGGGACGGAAAGGGTATGCGGATCTCAGGGAGGAAGTTTTAGAAGTAATGGGAGTGAACGATGGTAGTCCATTCGACCGGGTAGAAGGGACCGTGCAGTTATCTGGAGAACCCCCACAGGTTTTCGCAGAAAGACTGTGGCCAGTATATTGACGCAGCTGTCCGGGTATGTCTGAACGGGCTCGAATGAGCAACGAACAGTGGGTTCATTGGCTCTGTTGTTTGGTTACCAACAGTTTGCCGCAGATACGGGCCCTAGCCAGATCTTGGTTCAATCCCCAAGGTCCCGGCGTCACGGAGGAGACGGTACTCCGTCAGCTTAATGTAGCGTACAAGAATTATAGAGGTCAGGAAACACCTCCCCAGAAGGGAAAGGTGCATGAGGCAAAACCCGCAGCCCCAAGCAAGAAGGAGTGGTGTCAGGAGGGGAATCTCCCTGTCCAAGCCAAGCTCAATTGCTACGGGTGTGGGAAGGATGGGTATTGGCGCAAGCACTGTAGAAATCCGTGGAAGGATAGTAAAGGGAGATATCCCGCAGCCCAAGCCCAAGCCCAGACCGCCGCCCCAGCACCAGCCCAAACTCAAGCCGTAGCTCCTGTCCCAGCAGAAGGAGCTGGTGCAGTTATGAATCCCTCTGCGATTGAATCAATCATAGAGACAATGCGGTCTCTGATGATTTCGCAGGGGAAAATAGCCGTCACCACTGGTCTTGTCGCTCCCGAGACTCCGACCATTGTACCCAAGTGACTAGAGTCGGCGCAGCCAATCTACCTGTGTGCGCTGCGATATGAGAGACGACCCCTCATGGAGATGGAGGTGGAGGAGGTGAAGGGAACCTATCTGCTGGATACGGGAGCATCGTGCACCGTAATCCCCGCAGATAAACCCACCGCCTCGCCTCTGTCCACCGGGGTCCCATATCTTCTGTCGGGCGTCACGGGCGAAGAACAGGCTGGCGCACATTCCCTTCCCCTCTCCATTCGTTTAGGACCACTCTGCACCACGTGGAAGTGTACCCTGATGAAGTGGGAGGTGGGAAGTGGAAAGGAAGTCCTGGGGTCTGATTTCTTGGTGGCCCACGGGATCCACGTGGACCTGAGAAATCATTGTCTCTGGGGAGTGGGTACGAGTGTGAAGGAGACAGATAGTGTTAAGGAAAACCCTACGAAGGCGCAGGTTGGCCGGCGAGAAGTAAAATTCTTGGGTCTAACCCTATGCGCTGGCGAGAGAGCCGTAGACCAGGAGGACAGACTGGAATCGGTGGAGAATCCACCGGTCTACGCCACTCGCACAGTGGAGGTGTCCCAACGCAACAAGTGGTTTTGCATGAAGCGGTGCAAACTGTTTAAACCGGGTGCAAGAACATCAGCAACCGAAGCCAGGTCTGAGGGTAAAGATCCTCAGCCTGAGGCGTGCGATGAGTCACAGACCACACAAGCTGGAACAGCAGCCTGCTTGGAAGGAGAAGCTGCCCCGCCCACCTGGGGGGAGGCTTCCCCGAAGGCCTGGGACTCAGACGAGGAGGGGCCCGAACAACAAGGTCCCGCCCTCGACACGATTCTGGAGGAGGTGGAGTCGGAGGACGGAGATCCCGCCCTCGACTCGAGCGTGGGGGAGGTAGAAATTGGGGGCAGAGATTCTCCACCTGTAGGGACAGGTGAGGAGGAGCCGTCTGCCACAGGCCCAAATCCCGAAGGGGCGGAGCCTGAGGGGAGGGAGCCGAAGCC
The DNA here is from genome assembly GCF_052327205.1 of Somniosus microcephalus. NCBI lineage: Eukaryota > Metazoa > Chordata > Chondrichthyes > Squaliformes > Somniosidae > Somniosus > Somniosus microcephalus. The sequence continues at coordinate 160,308,286 of NC_140987.1, forward strand.
CGCAGTCATGGAAGAGCCACGGGCTGTGAGAGCTGAAGTCCCACCCGAAGGTCCACTCGCCAAGGGAGCCTGCCCGAATCCCAAAGGGGCGGAGCCTGAGGGAAGGGAGCCGAAGCCCACAGTCGTGGAAGAGCCACGGGCTGTGAGAGCTAAGGTCCCACCCGAAGGTCCACTCGCTAAGGGAGCCACGCACAAAGTACCTTTTTGCAGGTCGACTCGAACGCCTCAGCCTGTAAAACCTTGGCCCGATTCGCCCGCTCCCAGTAGACGGCGACTTCAGAAATCCTTGAAAAAACACAGTCCCCGATTAACAGCAAAAGGCTGCAGGAACCCGAGCCACAGGTCACTGCAGCCCCGCCACAGGGAGCGGCAATCTGCAGTCCAATCAGGGATTAGGCAAGCCGCCCGGGGACGGGCGGCGCTGTACATAAGTTAAGTTTAGGTTTAAGTTTAAGGTGTGTAATATATTAAGGGGATTAGAGTTTAAGTAGTTTTAAATCTGCCCAGTATGTGTGTAGTTTTGGATCGAGGTCGAAAGACCCGATCATGCCATCACCTAAGCCAGAATCTCTCAGGAGCCTGGCTATGTCATTTGATTTGTTGCAGGAACCAGGAGAAAGATGAGAGGGATCCTCGTCACGTTCATGACGATCGGGTGGAGCTGGGCCTATCGGGGCCGCACTAAGGACTCTACCATCTATGGGTGCTCTGGAAATAGAGGCCCCATCGTGACTGACGGAACCGGTTCACGGGACTCTGAAGAGAATGCTGCCTACTTCCAGGGTCAAATGGCAGAAGAGGCCATGATTTTTAAAGAGTGTTTTAAAAGAAGCCCAGAAAAAGGGGCATACAAAATGGCCACCGTACCATGTGACCAGCTTATTGGGACACTTCAAAATGGTTCCTGCGCAACCTCAGACAGCTTTGTGGATTCAACCCACAGTAAGTTCTGAAAGCCGTTTCTGAGAGAACGAAACCAGACCCACACATATACATATGGATTAGATGCAGATCCAGTCAAGATCGGCCTGGAGACAGAGGCCATCTAAATGTTGACCCAGACAAAAGGGGACAATTTCATATTCATGAGAACAGCACCCAGGACTAGATAATGAGATCAGCAGGACATTAAAACAATGAAGGTAATTCCAGACCAGAGATGGGCCTTTACCGGCCGTTTAAGACATTTTAAAATATAATAACTACCCCGCTGTGCTCCCAGCCCGCCAAAAGTAAAACAAAGACTAACCTGATTTTGGGCGGGAGACGGAAGTTTCTGGAAGAAAGGTATAGCTGGAAGACTTTTCGGCAGTTGGGGAGAGCTGGACGGAGAGCTGGAGAGTTTGAATCCGGACACCCAGAAGAAGAAGCAGGCACTCGCAGGAGGAAGAACCAAGCCAACATCGAGAAGGCCGTCTCGAAGCCGGCGACCCACCCGGGGGAAACACATCGGGAGATCATCGACCATCCCCGGGCCGCTGCCGGAACAAGAGGCCATCGACCCAACTTGGGAGAAGAAACAACAACAAAAAGCCCCAAGAGAAGAAACCTTCCAGCCACTCCGGCTCGAAAGGAGACAGTAACGAACCAAGGAAATCTATGGGAGCCAGCCCAAGGCTCCTCTGACCAGGGTCGAGCCGACGATCCTCGACCCCGCCGACATCCAGGCCCGCCGGTACCCAGCCGCCCCCGACCCCCACCTCAGGAGAGAGGTGTGGCGCAGCTCGCAGGGGCTCCACGATCCATGTGGAGACGAAACGCCTGATAGGACCAAACACAGACTCGATTTCAAAACCTTGTGATGTAATAAAAGTCTCACACATCAAGGAACTTTAAAGTAAGCTTTAAGCAACTTATAATTATACTATATACAAGAGCGGTCTTCACCATGCCTCTAGGAGAAGCCCTTTTACATACTGAGCAGTTCAGTATTTATACTAGTCCAAACACAGGAAGTGATGTATGCACAGGAAGTGAGGTATGCACAGAGTTCACAGTTCACAGGAAATGATGTGCACATAACTTCAACCGGAAGTTATTTATTATTATTACATTCTTCCCTCCTGCGAGATTAGAAGGCTGTGGTCTTCCTTTTATTCTGCAGCCGCCGAACGAGGAAGAGTCGCACCCATTTGGGTTCCCGTCGTAGAGGGTCACTGGTCCGCTTACATGCTGTTGGCCATTGGTCGGAGTCTGTGTGGCCTGGATTACCCTGTGAAGGGTCGGGGAGATCATGGCTTCGTGTACGAGCCCCAATAGGTGCAGAGTCGGTCTGTCTCTTTTCAGAGGGAGGTGCAGAGCTGGTCTGTGGCGGATCAGTACTTTGGTGCGCGGTACTGGGAGGGTCGCAACTTTGTGTACGGGGTTCTACCGGCACCAAGCTAGTTGGTGTCAGATCAGGATCCTGGAGAGGGGTACCCGGTAGGTTCCAAGAGGCTCCTGGTAAAATACCATCACTCGATGTCCCACTAGGTCCTGGTGGGCAGGGAGCCAGATCCCGTAATGATACGGTAGATTCTCGGCCGTCGGGATATCGTATGTATGCATAGGTGGGGTTGGCATCGGTTAGTTCGACCTCGTCTACGAGAGGGTCATTTTTAGACGTTCGAACGTATCTTCGGAGTAGTACAGGTCCAGGATTAGTCAGCCATGATGGGAGGGATGTCGCATAAGATGAGCGACGCTGGAATCCAAAGAACCGCTCATGAGGTGTAGTATTTGTGGCTGTAGAAAGAAGGGACCGTATAGAGTGCAATGCATCCGGAAGCACTGCTTCCCATTGCTGGTTTGGTAGGCCCCGAGATCTTAAAGCAAGATGTACGGAATTCCAGATGATACCGTTATACCTCTCTACCTGCCCATTTCCGATGGGATGATATGGCGTCGTTTTGCTTGTAGCAATTCCCCGTTCTGAGAGGTAGTCCTTGAGTTCCCTTGACATAAAGGATGGACCCAGATCGGAGTGAATGTAAGCCGCCATGCCACAGAGAGAAAATACCTGCTCAAGGCAGCAGATTACTGTGGACGCCAGCATATTGGAGCAGGGGAAGGCAAACGGAAAATGTGAATATTCATCAATCATGGTGAGCAAATATGTGTTCCGAGTTGAAGAGGGCACTGGGCCCTTAAAATTGATGCTAAGTCGTTGCATCGGTTGGGTTGCGTGTATGAGCATACCATCTGAGGGGCGGAAGAACTGAGGTTTTAATTCTGCACAAAGCCGGCATTCTGAGCACATTTTCTTTACATCTCCAGTGGAAAAAGGGAGATTCCGTGATCGTACGAAATGTAGCATGCGAGTAACGCCAGGATGACACAATCCATTATGGACATCTATGAGAGTAGAGGACGACATAGTGGAGCAGAATGCTCGTGTGAGGGTATCCGGGGCCACAATCTCCTTGCCAGGTCGATAGTGAATGGTGCAACCAAAAGAGGCCAGTTCCATCCTCCAAAGCTGTATTTTATTATTCTTAATTTTGGTTCGTTTTCGATTATCGAGCATGAAGGCGACTGATTGCTGGTCCGTGATTAATGTAAAGTGCTGGCGAGCTAGGAAATGGTTCCACTTCCGTACCGCCTCTATGATGGCTGTGACTTCCTTCTCAACCGGAGGATAATGTAGCTCGGCACCTTGTAAGGTCCTGGACATAAATGCTACAGGACGACCTTCCTGATTTAGAGTAGCCGAGACCGCCACCTCCGAGGCATCACATTCGACTATGAAAGGGAGATTCTCATCGATGGAGTGAAGAGCCGCTTTCTCCAACTGTTTTTTGAGAAGGTTAAAGGCTGCAACAGCCGCTGTTTCCAATGGAAATGATCTAGCATGCAGCAAGGGTTGGATTTTGTCTGAAAAATGAGGAATCCATTTAGCGTAGTATGCAAACAGACCGAGAGCCCGACGTAAAGAAGCCGGATTCTTAGGTGACGGGAGCTCTTGGAGCAGGCGAAGTCTTTCTGGGTCTGGCTTAATGATACCATTGCCTACGCAGTAGCCAAGGATGTTGATGGTCGGTTGCGACTCAACAGATTTAGATTCATTCAAAGTTAAGTTACGGTGATGGAGAGCATCCCGAAATTTTTGGAGGTTGGCGTCGTGTTCCTGTTGATCGTGACCTGCAATAGTAATGTTATCAAGATAGGGAAAAGTGTCCCTTAAGTTTTCCTGCTTAACCAGGCCATCCATTGCCCGTTGGAAGACAGCCACTCCATTAGTAACCCCGAATGGGAGGCGACGAAATTGGTACAGCCGTCCATTAGCCTCAAAGGCCGTGTACTGCTTATCTGAGACCTTCAAGGGTACCTGATGATAGGCACTTTTAAAATCGTAAGTTGAGAACACTTTGTATTCGGCCAGTTTATTAACCATATCATCAATGCGTGGCAATGGGTAGGCATCCAAGTCAGTATATTGATTGATGGTTTGCAAATAATCAATGCATAGTCATTGTTTGTGAGGTTTTAGAGGGTTCTTGACGATGACGATTTGAGCCCGCCAGGGCGACAAACAAGGTTCGATGATATCCTCTGCTAAAAGTCGAGAGATTTCAGTCTCAATAAAAGATTGATCTTCCAGACTAAAGCGCCGCGATTTCATTATTATTGGTTTGCATCGAGGAGGAATACTGGCAAATAATGAGGGTTCATCAAGTGAAGCTGCTGATAATGCACAAAACGGTAATTTAGACAGTATATTAGAAATAGTAAGTCCAGGTTTGGATCCGCCGAACTCAATGGTGAGTTTCTTATGCTGTTTTTGAAAATCCAGCCCTAAGATGAGATCACGACATAAGTCCTTGAGCACCGAAAGTCAGGTGGAGGGATACATGCGACCATTAAGTGTCATATCAATAATACAAAAGCCGGAGATTCTGGTATTAAGTGATGACTGAGCCATCGCAATTGCCTGGTCCGATGGGAAGATATGTAGTTTCAATTTCGCAACAATCTGTTCTCTAATGAAACTATCAGTACTTCCTGAGTCAATTAAGGCATCTAAGGTATGCCCATTAATTGAAACTTTTGTAGCTGCATGAAACAGGTTCTGTGGGCAAGCAGCTGTAATTGGTGTGGTTGCACAGAGAGTGGCTGAAACTCTAGGTGTGCTTCTTCGGGAGAGAGCTCGAGAGGAAGCTTGATAGGTCCTAGCCGGAGCATCTTGATAGGCCCTAATTGGGGCAGTTCGGTAGGCCTTAGCTGGATAGGCCCTCGTAGAGGCTCTTGATTGGCAAACTTTTGCAAAGTGTCCCTTTTTATCGCAATGACTGCAGATTACATTGCGAGCAGGGCAGAATTTCCTAGGGTGAAAAGAATCTCCACAAAAGAAGCATTCCTTCCTAGATTGCCAAGAGGCTGCTAAAGTGGGGTCATCCTCCTCTTCTTCATCAGAATTATCATCAGGATTAGATTCCTCCATGATAGGGTTCACCTGAGGCCACTTGAATCGTCTGGTTGCAGTTACAGCAGCAGATCGAGATCTGGGCAGCTGATAGAGGTCTGCATTTTTCTTTGCCAAATCCAGAGAACAAGCCAGGTCAAAAGCCTTTTGTAGCTCAAGTGTTTTACTTTCTAGTAGACGCTGGCGTATAAATGGAGAGGCAATCCCGCAGATGAAAGCATAACGAATCATTTCTTCGCGGTACAGCTCAGCCGAGGCTGCCTGAAAGTTACAATCTATGCTGAGCCTGCAAAGTTCTTGAAGGAATTCGTTAATCGATTCCCCTGGCCCTTGTCGGGCTGTGGCCAGTAGATGTCTAGCATAGACCTCATTTGCGGTCTTGGCATATAGTTTTTTAAGTGCCCGGATCACCTCATCGTAATTATCCCATTCATCAACATATTCAAACACTGTTGGGGTCACATAGTTGATAAGTATCCTCAGTTTAGTAGAAGCATTCGCTTTACATTCATCAAGAAAATTCTCAAAAGTACGGTACCAATGCTTCCATACCCTGCCAGCTGCTGGTGCGTTTGGGTCCAAGTCCAGACGAGTAGGTTTAAGGATGTTTTCCATGATGGGTGGTTCCCTGGATCCTTAACTCCGAGTTTGTCCAAAGGTCTAGTATTTGTGAGTGTAAATACTAAGTTGCTTAAATTGATGTAATAAAAGTCTCACACATCAAGGAACTTTAAAGTGAGCTTTAAGCAACTTATAATTATACTATATACAAGAGCGGTCTTCACCATGCCTCTAGGAGAAGCCCTTTTACATACTGAGCAGTTCAGTATTTATACTAGTCCAAACACAGGAAGTGACGTATGCACAGGAAGTGAGGTATGCACAGAGTTCACAGTTCACAGTTCACAGGAAATGATGTGCACACAACTTCAACCGGAAGTTATTTATTATTATTACACCTTGCACTTCCTAGTGGGATTGGTGAGCATGTTTCTGGCCTTTCACAATCAGATCTAGATAGGTTTAATAAGGGGGTGGATTTAAGGGTACAATTAACATGAGTTGTTGTCCCTCGATGTTCTGTGTGTTTCCTTATTTCATGATGATCTTTGTAGAGTATAAGATGCCTGTATTTGCCTTAGTTAGTACTGTGTCGTTATGATTTGTTTTGTGTTTTTCCCTCCCATGTACTCTCTTATCTGCTTGCATTTGATTTGATATTTTTCCTTATGCAATAAAATTTCATTTTGTTTCATCAAACTTGGTCTACAAGAGTTTTCTCTACATTGTAGTTCCTGCCCCTAAGTCCAGAGTATAGAATCTAAGGGGCGAGTGGGTCGAACCACTCAAGGTTTTACTGTGCAAGAGAGAGGCCTCTAGAGAGAGAAACCTCAGGGAAATCTCTCAGGAAAACCCCTTACAGAGGGATGATGGTGAAAGGGGACATGGAAGTGGGGACTCCACTCAAAGCACTTTCATTTCTCACCCATTGCTCTCCCACCTCAGTCAGTACCCCACATGCTGCCTCGTGTCCCAATGGCAGAGTCTGCCCCTGCACAGGTGCAGATGGAGCTGTCTTTGGCGGGGCCCTCACGGGCTCCAAAACCCAGAAGACATCGGCCAAGAGCCTCTCAGCAGTTAGAGCAGGGATCTGAGCAGGCTGCCTCTACCTTTGCTGAAGCCACAGGGGTTGCACCTCGTAGAAGTAAAGATTTGTAGTTACACATTGTTCGAGTGTTTAGTTTCTGTTTTATATAATGAGAAACATTAATATATTAATGACTTGAACTTGGGTGTACAGGGCACAATTTCAAAATTTGCAGATGACACAAAACTTGGAAGTAGAGTGAACAGTGAGGAGGATAATGATGGATTTCAAGAAGACATAGACAGACTGGAGAAATGGTTAGGCACGTGGCAGATGAAAATTAACACAGAAAAGTGCAAAGTGATACATTTTGGTAGGAAGAACGAAGAGAGGCAATATAAACTAAAGGGTACAATTCTAAAGGGGGTGCAGGAACAAAGAGACCTGGGGATATATGTGCACATATCAGGAACGGTAGCATAGTGGTAATGTTACTGGGCTAGTAATCCAGAAGCATGGACTAATGATCTCAGAGATGTGAGTTCATATCCCACCATGGTAGCTGGGGAATTTAAGTGAAGTTAATTAAATAAATCTGGAATAAAAAGCTACTATCAGTAATGGTGACCCCTATCGGATTGTTGTAAAATCCCATCTGGTTCACTAATGTCCTTTAGTGGAAAGAAATCTGCTGGTCTGGCCTATATGTGCCTCCAAACCCACAGCAATGTGGTTGACTCTTAACTGCCCTGTGAAATGGCCTAGCAAGCCACTCAGTTGTAACAAACTGCTACAAGAAACAATAATAAGATTAAAACCGGACGGACCACTCGGCACTGGCTATGGACACGACAACAGCACTCCCAGCCCAGTTGACCTTGCAAAGTCCTCCTCACGAACATCTGGGGACTTGTACCAAAACTGGGAGATTATGGGAGCTAGTCAAGCGACAGCCTGTCATACTCACAGAATCATGCCAATGTCCCAAACTCCTCCATCACCATCCCTGGGTAGATCCTGTCCCACCAGCAGGACAGATTGTAAGGGGGGTTATCTTACACCCAGGTAGTCCTGGGTACCTCAGGCTGATGTACAGTCCCTGAGGAGTTTGGGGCTTTTGACTGTTTATAGCAAAGTCACAGTCCTCAGAGAATTTCTCTGAGTAAGTGTTTCTTGGTTGTTTATACCAGATACAACCCCAGGCAGAGTTTCAGCCTGTCCCACTTAATCTAACTGCTCATTCCCAATTGCAGCTCATCCCCCAAATTACTGGCATGAGGTTTCGAATCCCACTTCCCCCACTACTGTTCTACAACGCGAATTACAGCTTGGACATTTGTGACAGATTCAAATTGCAGTAACCAGAAGCAGACACCGGATAAAAGATACAACTCACTTTATTTGGACACGTGAAACACAAGCAAGGCACTAATCTCAGTACCGAACTCCACACAGCACTTCCCACTGAAAGTTCCTTGATGTCTTTAAACCTGAACAAGTTCTTAAAACAGCACCTTAAACATAGAACTTTAAACTTAACCAATCGTTCTGGGAAGGGAAAACATAGGGTGAAACCGAACTAAAATGACCTTAAACCCTATTTCTATTACCACAAGCCTCCCATCCTCCTATCACTAAGTGGGGTGATCCTCATTGAGGAAAGCTCATACTCACAATCCCCTTTCGTACGGTTTTGAAAACGCTTTCGGTCCGGAACAGCGCGCTTTTCTCCCCCCTCGCTCTCCGGTCTCTGGTTCCGATGCCTCCGTGGTCCGCGGGCTTCTTCTTCCTTCCTTCTCGTCGGGCGTTCCTTCGACTCTGCCTCCACACGCACATGCTGTCTGTGAGATTCTCACCCCAGTTATACTGTATCTGGGCTTGAGAGTCCTTTGTCTTTAGATACCAATAATGGTCCGGTGATGGCTGTCCCTTTGTGTCCGGTCCGGTGCTCGAAGTGTGAGTAGGTGCGAAGTGTAGACTAGATTGTCCGTTAATCCTTTTCCTTTGTCTTGTTTGGCTTTGGAAGCTCCTGGCTCTGACCAGTCTGTTCCCTCTTTGTGAGGTTTGTTTTGGGTTGAGCTCTTGCCCTGTAGAGGTGTTGCATCTGGTGTTTTGGGTTGGGGTGACCAGGGCCTTTAGATGCTAATGGCCCCCAGTTCACCCTTCCTTCTGGAATGTTCTGTCGGTTGAGAATGATGTGTTGCCTTTTTAAAGAAAATGTTTTTCATGGGATCCAAAAATTCCTCCTTTCCGGGGTCCGGGGACCCCTTCCAACTCTGGGTAGAGGTTCTCGTATGGCCTCTCCCCAACTGGGAGACCCCCACCTTCCCCTCAGCTTAAACTAGAAATTACCACGCACACACATTTCAAAATCACACAGTTTAAACAGGTTTCTGGGGAAATGCCCCCTTCTTAGCTCGGGCGATCCGCAGCTTTCTGGGACCCTGCTGTGTCCTTGGGACCCTTGTGACCCTTACAAGATCCACCAGTGGACTACAGTTGGGAAGGAGTGGCCCTGGGAGTCCTCAACATTGACTCTGGACCCCATGAAGTCTCATGGCTCCAGGTCAAACATGGGCAAGGAAACCTCCTGCTGATTATCACCTACTGCCCTCCCTCAGCTGATGAATCAGTACTCCTCCATGTTGAACACCACTTGGAAAAAAAGCACAGAATGTACTCTGGGTGGGGATTTCAAGGTCCATTACCAAGAGTGGCTTGGTAGCACCACTACTGACTGAGCTGGCCGAATCTTGAAGGACATAGCTGCCAGTCTGGGCCTGCAACAGTCTATGACAGCATTGCTAGCAGTGACCACCGCACAGTCTTTGTGGAGATGAAGTATCGTCTTCACACTAAGGACATCGTGTTGAGTGGCACTACCACTGTGCTAAATGGGACAGATTCAGAACAGATCTAGCAGCTCAAAACTGGGCATCCATGAGGCACTGTGAGGCAGCAGCAGAATTGTATTCCACCACAATCTGTAACCTCATGGCCTGGCATATCCCTCACTCTACCATTACCATCAAGCCAGGGGTCCAAACCTGGTTCACAGAAATCACAGAAACCTCACAGTACAGATAGAGGCCATTTCAGCCCATCGAGCCTGCACCGACACATATCTCACCCGATCCCCGTAACCCCTACACCAACACATATCCCACCCTATCCCCGTAACCCCACGTATTTAATCCCCCTAACACTAAGGGTCAATTTTTATCATGGCCAATCAACCTAACCCCGCACATCTTTGGACTGTGGGAGGAAACCGGAGCACCCGGAGGAAACCCACGCAAACACGGGGAGAATGTGCAAACTCCACACAGACAGTCACCCGAGGCCAGATTCGAACCTGGGTCCCTGGCGCTGTGAGGCAACAGTGCTAACCACTATGCCACCGTGTCCAGGAGCAGCACCAGGCGTACCTAAAAATGAGGGGAAGCTGCAACACAGGACTCCATAAATGCTAAAAAGTGGAAGCAGCATGCTATAGATAGGACTAAGCAATCCCACAATCAACAGATCAGATCAAAGCTCTGCAGTCCTGCCACATCCAATTGTGAATGATGGTGGACAACTAATGGGAGGAGGAGGCTCCATCAATATCCCCATCCTCAATGATGGTGGAGTCCAGTTCCTGAGTGCAAAAGACAAGGCTGAAGCATTTTCAACCATCTTCAGCAAGAAGTGCCGAGTGGATGATCCATATCAGCCTACTCCTGAGGTCCCCACCATTACAGAAGCCAATCTTCAGCCAATTCGATTCACTCCACGTGATATCAAGAGACGGCTGAGCGCACTGGATACAGCAAAGGCTATGGGCCCCGATAACATCCCAGCTGTTGTACTGGAGACTTGTGCTTCAGAACTAGCCACGCCTCTGGCAAAGCTTTTCCAGTACAGCTGCAACACTGGCATCTATCCGACAAAGTGGAAAACTGCCCAGGTATGTCCTGTCCACAAAAAGCGGGACAAATCCAACCCAGCCAATTTCTGCCCCATCAGTCTACTCTCAATCATCAGCAAAGTGATGGAAGGTATCATCAACAGTGCTATCAAGCGGCACTTACTCACCAATAACCTGCTCACTGATGCCCAGTTTGGGTTCTGCCAGGACCACTCGGCTCCAGACCTCATTACAGTCTTCGTTCAAACATGGACAAAGGAGCTGAATTCCAGAAGGTGAGAGTGAATGCCCTTGACATCAAGGCAGCATTTGGCCGAGTCTGGCATCAAGGAGCCCTAGTAAAACTGAAGTCAATGGGAATCAGGGGGAAAACTTTCCACTGGCTGGAGTCATAACTAGCACAAAGGAAGATGGTTGCAGTGGTTGGAGGTCAATCATCTCAGCCCCAGGACATCGCTGCAGGAGTTCCTCAGGGCAGTGTCCTAGGCTCAGCTGCTTCAGCAATGACCTTCCCTCCAACATAAGCTCAGAAATTGGGATGTTCGCTGGTGACTGCACAGTGTTCAGTGCCATTTGCAACTCCTCAGATAATAAAGCAGTCTATGCCCGCATGCAACAAGGTCTGGACGACATTCAGGCTTGGGCTGATAAGTGGCAGGTAACATTCATGCCAGGCAATGGCTATCTCCAACAAACGAGAGTCTAACCACCACCCCTTGACATTCAATGGCATTACCATTGCCGAATTCCCCACCATCAACATCCTGGGGGTCACCATTGACCAGAAACTTAACTGGACCAGCCATTTAAATACTGTGGCAACAAGAGCAGGTCAGAGGCTGGGTATTCTGTGGCGAGTGTCTCACCTCCTGACTCCCCAAAGCCTTTCCACCATCTACAAGGCACAAGAAGGAGTGTGATGGAATACTCTCCACTTGCCTAGATGAGTGCAGCTTCAACAACACTCAAGAAGCTTGACACCATCCAGGGCAAAGCAGCCCACTTGATTGGGACCCCATCCACCACCTTAAACAGTCACTCCCTCCACCACCGGCGTACTGTGGCTGCAGTGTGTACCATCTACAAGATGCACTGCAGCAACTCGCCAAGGCTTCTTTGGCAGCACCTCCCAAACCCGCGACATCATCCACCTAGAAGGACAAGGGCAGCAGGAGCATGGGAACACCATTACCTCCAAGTTCCCCTCCAAGTCTCACACCATCCTGACTTGGAAAAATATCACCATTCCTTCATTGTCGCTGGGTCAAAATCCTGGAACTCCCTACCTAACAGCATTGTGGGAGTACCCTCACCATACGGACTGCAAAGGTTCAAGAAGGTGGCTCACCACCACCTTCTCAAGGGCAATTAGAGATGGGCAATAAATGCTGGCCTTGCCAGCAACACCTACATCCCATGAATGAATTTTTAAAAAATCGTTGAAGGTGGCAGGGCAGGTTAAGAAAGCGATTGAAAATGCATACGGGATCCTGGGCTTTATAAATAGAGGCATAGAGTAAAAAAGCAAAGAAGTTATGATGAACCTTTATAAAACACTGGTTCGGCCTCAACTGTAGTATTGTGTCCAATTTTGGGCACTGCACTTTAGGAAGGATGTGACGGCTTTAGAGAGGGTTGTAAGACGTGCAGAATTACCCCTCGCCCCGTCCATCAAATTATAGAGTTCGGACTTGAGACTTATGAGAAATTACACCAGACACATGGGTTCTGTCTTTAACCTTTTATTGTTCCTAAGACAGATTCAAAACCCCAACCACTATTTGAGCCATTCACCAATAATATTACAGGGAATCATACATACAACCAGTCGCCGATGATCCATCCAGCGTTGATTGTAGATCCTCGTAAGCGAAAAGGCTGACCAGGCCCCTCCTTCCTCTGACTGCAGCTTGATCCTCCTAGGTGAGATGACTGGCCAAGCCACCTTCTTCTGACTGTAGTGCTGATTTTCTTTAGCCACCGTGTTTTGATACAATAGCAAAATACGGCAGATGCTGGAAATCTGAAATAACAACAGAAAACGCTGGAAAAACTCAGTAGGCCAGGGCAGCATCCGTGGAGAGAGAAACAGAGTTAACGTTTCAGGTCGAAGACCCTTCGTCAGAACCGGAGAAAAAGCAGGAAAAGGGATAGATTTTAAAGCAAGTGGGGGCTGGGAATAGGGGGAGGGGATGAAAGAACAAAAGGGAAGGTCAGAGATAGGATAGAAAGCAGGAGAGATTATATACTTTCTACAGGGTGCAGAAAAGATTTACAAAAGATTTACAATCTCTCCCAAAAAAAGGAGAGATATCCTGTATCCTCAGGATGCCCTCCAGATATATGCTCAAGAGGCAGTGGGAACAAGTAGTGGCAGAGGTCAATGCCAGGAGTGTTTCTCGAAGAACATGGATACAGTGCAGGAAGAAGTTTAACGATCTGGCATGAGCTGTCAAGTTAAGTGAGCTCATCTTCAAATGGCATATCCTACCAACTGCACCACTCAATTCACTATACCTCCATCATCCACCTACCAATATTTTCTATCAATCAGTACTCAACCCTAAAATTCATATGCTTTACCTCACTCTCACACACTTAGCACTGTTGCAAGCTTTGCACCCACAACTCACAGCTCATACAATGGCTCGCTCACACTGGCAGCTATTCAACCATGAAAGCCACATCTAATGCTGTCCTTGCCCTGCTTTGGTGTTGCAGTTGTGGCTGCAGCAGTTGGCAGATTTTGGTCACAACCTCTTTTGTGAAGCGAAGATATCTCATGCATTGGTCTTCACTCCTCACTGAAGTTGAGGTAAGAGAATTGCTTCCTAAAGACCCTGGGCAGATATGGCCTCCTCCTTATCCCCCTCCTCCTCCTCTCACCTCTAGCAGCTTGTCCTGCTCTGCATGGCCTCTCTTCATTCTCCCAGTCATGCTCAATTCCCAGAGGAAGGTCTACCAGGCCACCCATGTCTGGAAGCAATTTGTTTCAGCACAAGCTTTTAAATGAACAGAAAATTACTTCAGCACCAGCCAGACCACTCCCTGTAGACTATTCAAACTTTAGCCAAGTATAGAAAAGCTGCAAAAACAGATACAATTGCACGAGCAGCCAGAAGAAATAATGCAGCAACTAATCTGTAAGTAGTTCATGATCCATTTAAATAACGCTAGTGGGCATCCTTCATATCATATTCAGTTGTGCGAGGTTAAGACAGGGCGTTGGCTGGAGTGTGGAGTTCAAAAATGCTCAAGCTGGCGTCAAATCAGTGTTGTTAGGTGTGCAGGCACGCCCCTTTACCAAGATGGTGTCCAGCGCACATCCCGTCGGAAGTGTGCACACGCATTTTGTACCCCATTTTCGAGCGTTAGGTTGCTGCATAGCGCCTAAAAATGGGCACTACACAGCCCAATTTAGCCGCACAGTATCTCAGCACAACTCAGCATCTTCAGAAAACAAATCTATATATATGCCAAAGAGAGTGAAGAAACACCACACTGCATCAGCGAACTGATGCAGTGGATCAAGAAGTGATAAAAACAATCATTTCACCAAATGAGCACAGATTGTACCTGTAAATAAATAATATTAACTGTAGAAATGAAAAACGTCATTGCATTAAAATAAATGCACAAAATAAGAAATCAGTAATTAAGATTTTTTAAACCTGTGAAATAAAGCAAAAATGATGCTTACTAGTATATCATTTATGCAAAAATAAAGCTAAAACAAATTAATAAGATCTTTTCGGAAAATGAACTTACATTTTAACAGCATATTTTTCAAAAGCATACAGTCAAAAGCCCAGTTACAATATTTGCAAAAACTGCCGCCAAGTTTGTAAGAATTAATCCCTTAAAGTTCCTTCCATAGTGTGATCCTGACAGTTGGTAGCTCAACAAAACTGGAGCCTGTCCTCACAATCCTACAGACAGGCCTTCAGAAGACTCGAGGATAGAGAAATTCAACCTTATTTTCCCTGTTTTTTTGGGTGAAAAATTGAGGTGGGTGCGACAAATTTCAGGTCACAATCTCTCGCGTGCAATTTGCCCCAGAAGTGCGGCAGCAACCAAACTGGAAGCCGATGCCTTCCAGGTGTGCAGAGAACCTGCCTGAAACAGGCGTTAGATGTCCTGCATATGCAAATTGGGGTCCTAATCTAAGTTGTAGGGCCCCAATCGAAATTGGTCACCAGCTGGGTGGACTTTGCAACATGTCTGCTCCACCCAGTTGTTCTGTGTCTTCAGTAGCCTGACCAGTGGTCTTTAAAGAGACCGCTGGAGGCTGCCCACAAAAAGGTAGGAAAAACATTTTGCAGATTAATACTTGTGGAGCCAGGAGGAGAAGGAAGGATTCACCAGTTGAGCTTCCTTATGCAGCTCAGGCAGATGAGATTCAATTCCAATTGGGCCTTGGGACGACATATTCAGACATGAATTCACGTTGCGTCATCCATTTTGTGTCAGAAATCAGCACTACTCAAATTTCTCCCCCAAGGCCACATTGGAGCTGTGAGGATTGCGAGTTTCTGACCATATGTTAAGCAGGTTAACTATGGAGCCATTCTGCTGTGCCAACTATGCCAAGCCAAACTGCATTATGTGATACAATATTCTCATGTTACTGTGCATCTGGATGAAAATAATTCAGAAATAGGAATCACAGGGTCTATCACAGTTTCCTTTAAAATACTTCTCACCAGATAAAGGGATCTACGCATTTATAAAACCTTATGTATTTGTATTTCTAAGTTGGTAAAATGAAAGGCATCACTTTGCTTGACTTATCAGTGTAACATCTGCATACACATGATGAATCCTATGCTACTCAACTTTCATCAGTGTAATGGGGTTAGGGGTGGAGTGGTTGTAGTGGAAATCATGCCTAGGAATGGATTTTCATCCCCCTTCCAATGATTGGCTTCATGACCACATAAACAAGTTTGGTGATTACACAGTTCGAAGGCACATTGGGGGCGATTTTCCCAATGGAGGCAGGTTGGAGGCGGGTTTCGGTTTGGGTGGGTTCCAAACCCGCCTCCACTGTCAGGTGGGAAAAATTTGTGATTTTCCCCTGATTGGCCAGTTAATTTCAGAGGTGTGGATTCCCCTGGGCCAATTAGTCTTTTGGGACTGAAACTCGCCTCTGCTGACGTCACTTATCCAGCTTCATTTAAGGGATGCTTGCTGCCTTGGCTCATTCTACTGGTTTTTGGTCGATGGTGCACCACCTCCAAACTTTTATCTCCTTGAAGAATGGCCAGCTCCAAGGCAAGGGCCTCCCCGAGGTTCTCAGATGAGATGCTGGGTATCCTGGTTGAAGGGGCGAGAGCTAGCAGGGAGGTGCTCCTCCCCTCATCTGGGAGGAAGAGGCCTCCCAAAGAAACCAAGGCAGTGTGGGTCCAGCTGGCAAGGGATATAACCTCCAGATCTGTGTGCAGATTGGGTGATTGTTTCTGTTTATTGATGAAATGCCATCCCTGTGTGAATGTATCAAAATTAGGTGATGACAAACTGTTGGCGTGATGGCATATGTTATTTCAGCTTAGGCAGCTCCACATTGCGGGCTCTGCGATACTTGCGTGGTCAGGTTGGTGGTCAGAGTGAAAGGAGGCCAGAGAGTCATGTCCATTGTCTATCATGTGTTAAGAAGGAACCAAGCACATGTGCCACAATGAGCAACCTATGCAAATCTGGCCAGGATGAGTGCATCCCTTGCATCACGGGCAGCCATGTGCTTGCATGCTGTCGCTGCTGCTGGTAGATATGCCGCCACTCGGTCTCCTGCTCCTCCTCCTCCTCCTCCTCCTCATCTGAGGAGGTTATGAACTGTGCCACTTGCTCATCAGGAAGCTGCAAGCCACGAAGCTGTGCCATGTTGTGCAGTGCACAGCAGAGATCGACCATTCTGGAGACCCTGGCTGCTGAATACTTCAGGGCTCCTCCTGATCTGTCAAGGCATCGGAATCGCATCTTCAGCAAGCTCGATGATGGACCTGGTCGAAATGTGGTTGGCGTTGTAGCGCTCTGCAACCTCGTTAGCTGGCCTCCTGATCGGCATCATTAACCACTTCTTCAGGGGTAGCCCTTGTCACCAAGGAGCCATCCGTTAAGTTGGTTTGGCGAATTGAAGAGTGGAGGAACACTAGAGTTCCGCAGGATGAATGAGTCATGGCAACTACCACAGAACTTGGCGCAAACATGCAAAATCTCCTTGTGGTTACACACCAGCTGTACGTTGAGGGAGTGGAAGCCCTTGTGGTTGACAAAGATAGCTGGGTTGTGCTGGGGTGCCTTAAGGGCCACATCTGTGCAGTCTATGGCACCCTGAACCATTGGCAAGCCTGCCATATTTGCAAAGCCAACCGAATGCGTGGATACACTTGCTTGATCCCTTGAGAAGTGGATGTAATTGTGTGCCTTTGCGAAAAGGGCATCGGTAACCTGCATGATGCAACTGTGGGCGGCAGACTGGGAGATGCCGCTGATGTCTGCTGATGGTCCCTGGAAGGAGCCTGAGGCAAAAAAGTTGAGTGCGGTGTTGACTTTGACAGCCACTGGTAAGGAGTGTCCACCCGCTCCTCTGGGCTCCCGATTTGGGTGCAGCAGTGCGCAGATGTCTCCGACACCCTCTAGCGAAGGTCTCAGCCTCCTTTGGCACTGCTGCTCACTCATGTTGAGGTAGCTCATCCTCTGTCTGTAAACCCTGAGAGGGGGGTATCTCCTACGGCGATGTGCTTCTATGCGCTGGTGCCTTCTGCCCTGTGCAGCATCAGGTGGGTGAGCAGGAGGTTGGCGTTCCTGCTGCTGTTGCTGCTGAGCTGCCTGGTTCTGCTGCTGCCGTGGCTGCTCCTCATCCGAATCTGAGGTCCATGATGAAAGGAAATAAATGGTTCCCATGCTGCTGGCAGATACCTCCGTTGGGGAAGCGCTCAGACCAAGCGGGGAGAGGGTCTTCCAAGGAGGTCCCACAGTTGAGAGATAGAAGCTGCAACACCTCTGACTTCTGTAGGCCTGCTAAAAGTGCTGAAAGACCTTTGGAACAAAAGTTCTGCCATCTGCAACTGCTCCTTGATGAAAGCTGCGTTTTAATGGTGGAGCTGCAGCTGTGAGGAGGCCACCCACTTGTCAACCTGCCAGGACCAGGCAAAATGCACAAAATGTGGCAAAATAACAAAGGTCTGTCAAAATAGGATTATAGAGGCCCTTAACCACTATTTAAGGATCTTAACTACCTCTCCCGACTGATGGAGGCGGGACCGAATTGCACCCATCAAACCCGCCTCCGGCAAAATTGTGCAGAGGCGGGTTGGAGGCGGGTTCCGAATCTGCCCTCACTTTTTGCGATTTTGCCAACTGTCCCACCTCCAAACCTGCCTTCTCGGGGCTGGGAAAATCGCCCCCAGTCTTTACGAATACACCACCCCCTGCTCAGAAATCTTTATTCTGCTTATGTCACATGCATTTTGAATGCAAGTACAAAGCAAAATATATTTTTCTTTTTTTCTTGTACTTTTGACCCCAAGTGATCCAATAAATCAAGGATTTCCAAACTCCGATCCATGGGTCATTTGTAGGCCACAAGCCCTGGCTATCTGACCTATAAAGCCATGGCAATATGCCCAATGTTTCAGTCTCCTACACCACCTTTGTCTGCTCTATTTCCTGGTTTAGCCCAGCTTATCTTCCTGTTACATGAATATATGAAAAGGATGAGGAAAGAACATCAGATGGTACCATCTCATCACCACCATCCCCAACTGCTCGTAATACTAACTGTTGTGGAATGCAAAGCGCCAGAGTAAAAAACTTGGCAGAACAATCAGTAATCAAGGGAAGACCAAGGGAAGTTGTTTTACAATTTTAGCTCATTCGTATTATTCTCCCAAATGTTTCCTTTGCCTTTTCCCTGCAGACTTTGATAAACTATTATCCTTTTTTAAATTTCCATTTTAATTGCTCTACTCATCCATTTTGGGGTCTACTTATTGAACTCATTTTTCTTTCATATATACTTTTGTATAATATTATAGTTTTAAGTATGCTCAATTTTTCTTCAATTGAGCTATCTTTAAGTAATGCATCCCAGTGCGTCCCACATTTCAGATATTTGTCTTTTAGAAATCATAAATTTCTGTCTTGGTCCCGATAGGTGCTGATTGCTAAATAACGTTAAGTATCGTTACCACCGAAGAGGAAAAAAAATCTCACATATATCCTGAGTCACATAAACCAATCAAGTCTGATGGTTGACTCCTAGTTTGTGCTGAGGTCGCTGATCTTAATCAGAACAGCAACTGGCACAGTAAAATTGGCCTCAGTGCTTCAAGGCAAGGAGGGGAAAGGTTAGCGAGGGTTCCTGCACCTGATTGCCATCCACTGACCAAGGCTGGACCATGCACTTGTGTGAATATTGAATGAAGACAAGATTAGGCTTGGTTGTGATGCTCCCCATGATTGCTAACACATGAGGAATGACCAGTGGGGTGTGGCACCGGAGATCAGCTGCTCATTGTTCAACCATACCAGCATGATTCAGAAAAAAGCTACTAAACAAATTCCAGAAGAAGAATCACTTGCAAGTAATCCTTTAGTCATCATAAGGGTTGAGCCATATAAATTCAGCTATGAAATGAGGAAGATTTTGAGAGACATGGCTAAAATATTTTAACCTCTCCCAACTTTGGGCAGGAAGAACATTGTTAATTTCCTTAATGAAGCCACCTGGAGCAATATGTCCCAGAACCAACAAGAGGGCAGGCCATGCCAGATTTAGTAATGAGAAATGAGCCAGATGTAGTTAATAATTTAACAGTGAGGGAGCATTTATCTAATAGTGAACATAATATGATAGAATTCACTGTTACATTTGAAAAGGAGAAACTTAACACAGTAACTAAAATCCTAGATTTTGGTAAGGCTAACTTTAACGGGATGAGACAGAGACTGACGACAGCAAACTGGTCAAAACTGTAATCGGGTAAAACTACAGATGAACAGTGGGAGGTGTTCAAAAAAGAATTTAGCTTAATACAGGACCAGTATACACCCCTAATGGGCAAGAGCTCTCCCTATCTAATAAAACAGCCATGGTCAACAAAACAGTTGAGAGATAACATAAAACTAAAGGAACGAGCATGCTAAAGTGCAAAGAATAGTGTAGATCCAGGGGACTGGGAGAGATATAAAGAACAGCAAAGGAAGGCAAAAAAGATAGTAAGGGCTGCAAAAAGGAATACAAAAATAAACTTGCGAGGGATATCATGATTAACACAAAAAGTTTTATAATTAAATTAGAATTAAAGGGGTAGTCAAGGGTAATGTGATCCCTTTAAAAACAGATGAGGGTAATATTGCAAATGAAAATAAGGAAATGGCAGACTTGTTGAATAATTACTTGTGTCAGTCTTCACAGTAGAGGAAGGGGATAATATACCTGACATTCCAGGGAACTCACGAAAGTTAAAGTAAGCAAGAGAACAGTATTAGAAAAAATAATGACACTAAAGACTGGCAAATCCCCAAGACCTGATAGTGTCCACCTCAGGGTTTTAATGGAAGAAAGTGAGGAAATTGCAGATGCTTTAGCCATATTCTTCCAAAGCTCTCTCAATTCAGGAATTGTTCCTTTAAATTGGAAAATTGCTAATGTAACTCCATATTTAAGAAAGATGAGAGAGAAACCAAGAAATTATAGACCTGTTAGTCTAACATCTGTTGTGGGAAGTTATTGGAATCTATAATTAAGGACAGAGTGACTGAGCACTTAGAGAAATTTGAGCTGATTAGAGAGCACCAACATGGATTTGTAAAGGGTAGGTCATGTCTAAGGAATCTAATTGAATTTTTTGAGGAAGTAACTAAAGTAGTAAAGAAAGAAAGACTTGCATTTATATAGCACCTTTCATGACCACCGGACGTCTCAAAGCGCTTTATAGCCAGTGAAGTAATTTTGAAGTGTAGTCACTGTTGTAATGTAGGAAACGCACCAGCCAATTTGTGCTCAGCAAGCTCCCACAAACAGCAATGTGATAATGACCAGATAATCTGTTTTTGTTATGTTGATTGAGGGATAAATATTGGGCCAGGGCACCAGGGATAACTCCCCTGCTCTTCTTCAAAATAGTGTCTTGGGATCTTTTGCGTCCACCTTTGAGAGAGCAGACAGGGCCTCAGTTTAACGTCTCATCCGAAAGACGGCACCTCGGACAATGCAGCACTCCTTCAGCACTGCACTGGAGTGTCAGCTTAGATTTTTGTGCTCAAGTCTCTGGAGCGGCACTTGAGCCCACTACCTTCTGACTCAGAGGCAAGAGTGCTACACAACTGAGCCACTGGCTGACGGGGAAGGTAGATGGGGAACGTCTATGGTTGTAGTTTATATAGACTTCCAGAAGGCATTCGATAAAGTTCCTCATAAGAGACTGTTAAAATTAAAGTTTATGGAATTGAAGGCAAATTATTGACCTGCATAGAAGATTGGTTAGGTGGTAGAAGACAGAGAGTAGGGATAATGGAATTGGAAGGAAGTGACAAGTGGCCTAGAAATTTGCTAAAGCCCATAAAAGGAGTGCAGGCAACAGCGGTATTTTGATGCTGCCTGCTGATTTAAATGAGCACAGCGCAGAACCTCCCGTGCAACATGCTCTTTCAGGCAATAAGGTCAGCAGGAGGCCGAAGGTCGGGTCTAAAGTATTTGTGTGGCATTCTCAGGAAATCGCGATTTATGAAAGTGAAGTGCAATATTTCCGGTTATGTTTCTTGTGTTTTTGTAGGTTGACAGAGAAGGTATACAAGATAAATCAAAGCCTAAAAATTAAACACTAATCTGTCAGATTTTAAAGAATGCAACCTGCAGTTTAGCTGAAATCTATGTTTAATTCAACTGCTGACACTCTCAAATTTTTAGCCGGCTAATTTGTTGATATACCTATCAATTCATCCAATGAAAAGCGACGAGTTAAGAAAGTAACTATAGGTTTTTATTGGATAATAACAGAGCCCACCCTCGTGGGTGATCGGATACAACAAGGAGGAATGCCAGCCAGTCGACTACCTTTATACCTGGGCAGGTAGGTGGAGTCATGGGCGGAGTCAGCAGTGGTCAGCCCAGGTATAGCAGCGTGACAAGAGGCGACCTCGTATAGTGATACAACAGTGTGAACAGTGATAACCATAGAGTAACGATATAACAGTGATAACTATAGTGTAACGATAGTGAACGATAAAAGTGGTTTACCACATTTGTCAAGTACAATTATTAATCAAAAAAAGTCATAATTAACAGATTAAGTGACTGCAATTTGGGTGGAATCATTCTAGCAGTTTGAGGTTCCAAATACTTGAAGTTATCAAAACTATTGCTACATGTTTCATAAAATTTCTGATTACACCATCTAGTGCAAACAATGACAAAATTATTTGAAACAGTGATCAGTGAGGAATGCAAACTCTCACAGAGCCTGGGTTCAGTGGGGCCGCACATTCTCTGCATAGTTATTGAAGATTTCTCCGAGATCTATAGATCACCGACGCTTTCTCCCGGGTCTACACACTGGCAATGGCTGCATGCACGGGCGTGCTTTGGAGGGCAGTAAAAGGAGCGACGACATCCAAAATTGCTCAGCATGTGTCAATTCAGCGATGCACGCCAATTGATGTCATGGTCTTGATCATTAAAATATTTGAAGTGACTGCTGGCAACGGCAGCGCTGCTGACCTGCCCAATATGGCAGCCACCGTGTTCCGTGCCGGAAGTGGACGAAAGCAATGTGGCCACCTTTTTTTTCAAAACAGGCCTTAATGGCTGGCCCTAAAGGTTCCAATTTCTAGGCTGTGGTGTCCCACAAGGATCTGTGCTGGTGCCTCAACAATTCACTATATTTATTAATGATTTAGATAATTCAATAAAGAACCAAAGATCTAAGTTTGTCGTTGACTCAAAGATTGGTGGCATAGTAAGGAGTGTAGATGGGTTCATAAAATTACAACGAGATATGGATAGATTAATTGAGTGGACAAAACTGTCGTAGGTAGATTTCAATGAAGGTCATCCAATTTGGACAAAAAAAGGATAGATCCGAGTATTTTTAAATGGTGAAAAGCTAGGAACAGTGGAGGTCCAAAGAGATTCAGGGGTTCATGTACACAGATCACTAAAATATAGCAGTCAGGTACAAAAAATAATCAAAAAGGGTAATGGAATGTTAGCTGTTATATCTAGAGGGCAAGAATATAAAGGGGAGGAAGATTTGCAACAGCTATACAAAGCCCTGGTTAGAACACATCTGACATACTGTGTACAGTTCCAGGCACTGCACCTTAGAAAGGATATATTGGCCTTGGAAGGAGCACAGCGCAGATTCAGTAGAATGTTACCAGCACTCCTAAGGTTAAATTTTGAGGAGAGATTATATAAACTAGGTTTGTATTCCATGGAACATAGACAGTTAAGGGGTGATTTGATTGAGGTTGTTAGGATTTTGAAAGGAATTGATAGGGTAGATAAAAAAAAACATTTTCTGCTGGTGGAAGTGTCTAGGACAATGGGACATAAACTTAAAATCAGAGCCAGGTCATTCGGGAGAGAAGGGTGGTAGAAGTGTGGAACTCTCTCACACTTCTTCTTATCGTGTCCACGGACAGTCTGTACATAGCCCAGCCAGAACTGGACACATTTTTGCGCCTTGTTGTTGAATTCGGCAAGATCTGCAACAGTGCAGGGTTCCTCTAACGATGGGCATTGCAGGAGATGTTGCATAGTCTGTGCCTCAGTTCCACATTCATAAGTTGTCGGGCTGGTTGAATATCCCCATTTGCTTAGTGACACCTTTGAGCAACCTACACCGGTCCTAAATCTGTTAAGGCACTTCCAGGTTGCCCAGTTGCAATTAGCTCCTGGGGGAAGGCTTTCATCAAGTAAAATTTCCATCGCTGGGGGTTGTTCAAGACTCGTGAGCCGGTCTTTCCACAAGGCGATGCGGGCTTCAGATGAGGTTGATTGTAATGGAACAACACTGTTCATGAAGCTCTTTCTTGACTTTAGGCGGCTGGGTGTAGGTGTATGACAATGCAGAGGGTGTCTCTCATCTGATGTTTGACAGAGTCGCTCTTTCTTGCTGGCTACCGTTCTTCTTATGTCAGAGGGAGCGATACCCGCCAGGATATATAGGCTGTTGGTGTTTGTTGGTTTTAAGCAACCTGTGATAAATCGGCAGCTTGCATTCAGAACGGCATCCATCTTCTTGGCATGAGTAGACCTTTCCCATGCAGGGCAGGCGTATTCGGCAGTGGAATAGCAAAGAGCAAGTGCACTGGTTCGCAATGTTTTCGGGCTTGTTCCCCATCTTGTGTTAGTGAGCTTATTCAGGATGTTGTTTCGTATGCTCACTTTTGTCTTTGTCTTCTCGATGTGGTTTTTGAAGGTGAGGCATCGGTCAAGGGTGACTCCTAAGTAGATAGGGTGCTCGCAATGCGTCAGTGTTGCTCCACACCAGGTTACTTTCAGCTGGCGTTTGGCTTCACGGTTTCTGAGGTGGAATGCACAAACTTGCGTCTTTGATGGGTTTGCGCGAAGGTGGTTTTCTTCATAGTAGGATTTTAGTCCCTCCAAGGCCTCAGAAAGCGTTTTCTCCACGGTGTTAAAATCAGTGCTTTGGGCAGTGACACATAAGTCATCAGCATATATAAAACGGCATGTAACACCGTCTATAGGTTGGTCATTCGTGTAGATGTTGTACAGCAGCGGTGCAAGCACGCTTCCCTGAGGAAGACCATTCTTCTGAATACGCCACCTGCTGCGCTTCCCACCTAGTTCAACATAGAACCGGCGATTCTGAAGCATGCTTTCTAACAGCTCTGTTAAGTGAATCTCTTTTGTCATCTCTAGAATCTTGCAGAGGAGACGTCTATGGTTCACTGTATCGTATGCTGCTGACAGATCTACAAAAACAGCACCTGTTACCATCCCTTGCTCAAAACCATCTTCGATGTGTTGTGTGAGGTTGAGCAGTTGGCTTGTTGTTGATTTTGCCAGGGCGGAAACCTGCTTGCTCTGGAATGATCTTCTCATCTACAGTTGGTGCTATCCTATTGAGTATCAGGCATTCAAACAGCTTATAGGTGTGGCAAAGCAGTGAAATTGGCCGAAAACTCTTAGGATCTGAGGGATCTTTTCCAGGCTTTAATAGTGCTATTACATGTGCCTTCTGCCAGATATTAGGTAGCTTGTGTGTTGCCAGACAGTGGTTGAACAATTATAGGAGCCATTTCTTTGCTTTCTGTCCAAAATGCTTTATCTGCTCCGTTGCTATGTTGTCAAGACCAATTGCTTTCCCGTGTTTTAGACTAGATATACCAGTTTCCAGCTCTTCCATGGTGAATGGTCCAGTGAAGCCAGGGTCATCACTGTACTTCTTCCTATCTAGTTGTGCTCTTGGTTGTTTCTTGTTGATTTTTCCATTTAGGAGCAACTGGTGTGCAACTTGGTTAGCAGACACATTTGGATGTTGGGCAGCTTTCTTGGGATCACCTCCAAGTTTGCGTATGAGAGACCATGCCTTCTTGCTGTTTTTTGTAAGATCTGTTGTCTCTATCAAGGTGTTCCAGGTGTTTTGACGTTCTTGAGAGATACTTAACATCACCCTCTCACTGGTAGATATTGTTTCCTCTGAGAAGGGGTCAGATTCAAACATTGAAACATACTCCCAGTAGAGTTCAGCATTCTCCTTGGTGAGACCAGGGATGTAGTGTACTCTGCAACCTCGGGGGATCTTCCTTCTAGCTGTTTTTTGGACAGC
This sequence comes from Somniosus microcephalus, assembly GCF_052327205.1. Classification (NCBI taxonomy): domain Eukaryota; kingdom Metazoa; phylum Chordata; class Chondrichthyes; order Squaliformes; family Somniosidae; genus Somniosus; species Somniosus microcephalus. Next base: position 160,333,986 of record NC_140987.1, read on the forward strand.
TTTTGCAAAGAGGTTGTAGTGCTCAGGTAGTAGTTTAATGCGTTTAACCTTGCGGTCAAGTGCTCGTGTAAAACCGTTCCAATCGGCCTTCTTGAAGTTGAAGCGCCTTTTGAATGGTATGACGGTTGGTAACACTGCTGCATTTACCTGGATGCCAATAGGACGGTGTTGTGTCTGTGGTATTGGGTCTGTGACAAGCTTCTTGCAGAGGCCAACGATGTCGTTGCTGGCAATGGCAAGATCTGGATTATATCTACACTTCCAGCAGGCACTGTGGAAGGAGGCTGGCAATTTAGGATCGTGGATGAGACTAAGCTGGTTAGCGTCCATCCATTCTTCGACTGCTTCTCCATCGTTGTTCGTCTCCTTGTACCCCCATTGGGTACTGTGGCTATTAAAGTCTCCAATGATGATCTGTGGTTTATTGTGCAGGTTGGGTACAGGGTTAGAGAAGCTGAAATCTGTGCCAGGTGGCTTGTACACTGAGGTCACTACTACTTTGCTCAGCTCTACGGTTAGAATTTCGGTGTTGTCCTACTCTGTTTTAGAAGTGGCTTCTACAACTGAACCAGCTCTAACAAATACAGCACTGCCATATTGTCGATGAGGTCTTTCAATAGCCAAGACCATTCCTGGTATTTTTGGGCGGTTGTTCTCACTTCCTCTATGTGTCTCCTGCAGGCAGACGACATCACACTCCAACTCATTGCATAATGTAGCGAGGATGTTTTGTTTAGCTAAAGAGAACCCTTCAACATTAGCAGATATAACAGTCAATGCCGGTCTTGAAAAAGACCCGTGTTTCTGACATCGACGACTACTTCCGTCTTCAGACATGCTGTGCATGGTGGTGGTAGAATTGGTTGAAACAGGGCCACTAAAAGCAGTAGATCCTAGCTCAATTAATAATTTAAAATCTGAGGTTGTTAGATTTTTGCTAGACAAGGGTATTAAAGGATATGAAGCCAAGGTGGATGGATGGAGCTAGGATACACATCAGACATGATCTCATTGAATGCAGAATAGGCTCAAGGGGCTGAATGGCCTACTTCTGTTCCTATGTTCCACTGTATGCTTTATTGTTTTGCTACAATCTCCACACTGCGGAACTCCCAGTAGAACTAGTTGCAGGGCTTGATAAAGTTAATTTTGAAGGTTACTGACTACAAGAGGATTTATTACTGAGGTTTCACCACATGGGAGTACCAAGGTTAAAGAGGGTCTTTGAACAATGCAGCCAGTTTCATAAACCTTCATACTGATATATCTGTAATACTGATATTTAGGTTGAACAAGTCTGAGTTGTTAAGTCATGTTTCAAGAAATAGGATACATCCAAAGAAAGCATAAACAATGCCATGTTTATAGCATATAAATGGCATTATTCCAGAAACATATACAGCATATGACATCATGCTAATCTGACATCTGCCTCGCACATGAGGTTTTCCATATTTGTTCTTTGCAACAGGGGACAAGAGTTTGCATTCGAACCTATGGCTAAGAATTAGCACCAAATTGAAGTAGCTGTTTCATGTTTAAGAATAGTTGCAAATAGAAAGCAGTATTGTAATATTCTTGGCTGCCAGTGCCGTGGGATTTGATCGCTTCCATAGCAGGTCAGGTTACATGACAGCAGCACAATAGCTAAACAACTCATATTTGTATTGAAAGTCACAAATTGTAACTTATTTTTGACCGTCAGATTTCATTGATTACTAAGGAAAGTCTTGATGAAAATCATATTGTTGAGATGTTTATACCTTTGACATTTTGAAGTGTGATGTCTGGAAATTGGCTTCCAGAATTTGATATTTGGACTGTTGACATCTGGAATGTGATGTCTATATGTACTGATATAACATTTTTAATACATTACTAGCGGATCACACAATAAGTCAAAGGAAGATGGGAAGCTTATATCATGTAAGAGACAAGATGGCAAACAATTCTTGGGCTTGTTCCACTAAACAGAAAAATAACAGAGCTGGAATTTTAATCGGGGGCAGGATACAGGCCTGAGTCCTCAGGTGGGCCCCAACTGTATCGCGAAGCAGACCTGTGTGCTGGATGCATTCTGGCATCCAAGTCGCTTAGCTGTAGGGAGACCAGGGCCAAGGAGATGTTCTCTCCTAGGTCCCATCCGTTTTGATATCAAGGGGCATATTTGGGTGGGACAGCCTGCCCTCAGCTTCTGTGCAAATTTCCAGCAGGCAGATTCTGCATGGAAACATGGGTCCCACCAGAATTTCTGCCTCCACCTGGCCTCCTGTGCTAGAGGAATTTCGGTCCCAATGTATTATTTTGCTGCTAAAGTATAGGTGTGTGCCCCTTTAAGGCTAGCAAGAGTAATTGCTCTGCAATCATAAAATAAATGCTTGAGTTAATTACAGGCCAGATTGCGATTGTTTCTCTTCTTTTATTCAGGTTGCAGCTTAGAGGCACCCAACTTTTAAAAAATGTTTAGAAGTGTCACATCAGAAGTGCTGACATATCTTTTTTAATATATAACCAGAAAATCTCCTGCAGGCTGCTCACGGTAAGTTGGAAGCTACATAGTTTTATGTTATGTACCATGCAATATATTATCATGTAACACTGATGTATGGCGATTGATAATTGGAATTCCATTATTTTTAGAAAGCATTATTAGCGATATTTTGGGTTCAAATTATGTTGATATTGTCATAGGGATAAGTATCCTTGATGATTATTATGTTTAATTATGAGTCATAGGGGGAAACATTCAGTTGATTAGCGCCTCCCATTAGTGCCCTAAGAGGGCGCTAATGGGGCGCAAAGCAACTGGCGCCCGAGTGCGGCGATGTTTGCGCCGCTCGCGAAATTGACCAGACATTTTGCAGAGGCGTTAAAGACTACCACCACAATCTCCTGCGACTGCAGATCGTGATGTCAGTCAAGCGTGCAATGCCCCGGTAGCGCCCCGGACTGGATATTGAGTCACGCCCCCTACCTTTCCGCCTGCCGCTAGCAACGTCAAGTAGAGGGGAATGTTTTGCAGTCAGGAAGGGGCTGGGGGAGCGCTATTTAAAGACGGCCGCTTCCTGCCTTTTCTTGCCAGCAGAATTTTTGGTACGCAGGTTGAGAGGGAGAGAGACGTCTGGAAAGATTTAACACTGTCCTAAGGAGTTTTGTCCCTCAGCACCACTTTTGAGGTTCCTAAGCGCCGAGCTCTTTCCCTCAGCCTATCCATTAGTGCATCCAACACAATTGCTTTAGAGGTCTCTCCAGGCCGAGATTCAAGGCTGCAATGAGCAGGGTGTGGCTGGCCAGAAAGATGGCCCCTCCTCTTTAAGAACTGGAAGGCGCCAGTCTGTCTGTGTTCTATTGCTAACTGACATCACCTGAGCTTCGCCAGCACTCTGAGGTAGAGCCTCGCTCCTCGACGTTAGCGCCTTAAGACAGGTGTGTGGTGCCTGATTTAGCGCTCAAATCGTCTCCAGGAGCGATAGAGGCCAAGTTTGCAGTCGGAGGTGATAATTAGCACCGGGCACTAAACTTTGCGCCTGGCCGATATTAGCGCCCCAAACGGGGCGATACCGAATTTCTCCCCCACAGAATCATAGAGTCATAGGGCTGGGTTTTCCATGCCCCGAGGAGGTGGGCATGGAGGCGAGACAGCCGGTAAACTTGGAGAAAGTGGGCACAGATGGCAAAGCCTCCCCCATCCCGCCTCTGTGTCCCTTTGCCAGGAGGCGGGAAAATGTGCAGCTTCGGGTCCCATCTCCTGGAGGCGGGAAAGACATTTAATCCTTTTAACTGCCTGTTAACAGGTAGTTAACAGGCAGAAAAAAGGATTAGTGCCATTTTACCTTCACAGGTGAAGGCTTCCCGACCTCGGAGAACCCCGTCGGGTTGGAGGAGACGTGGAGGAGGTCTGCGGTGGTTGAAGGCACCTGGAAGTAAGGTGCAGAGATGAGTGATGGGTGCAAGTGTGGAGTGGTATGTATCCAAGGTGAGTGACAAGTTTAAAAAAGTGTTCACTTACCTTGTTTTCTTCCTACAGCCTTTAGCTGCAGTGGATCAGGAGAGCCGACATCCTGCTTGTCAATTTCACAGATTGGCTGTTGGAACCTCCTTTCCAACAGCCATCAGAAATTTACAAATTTGAAAGGTTTGATGAGTCCTGAACACAAGGCCTCATCAAACTAAAGAGAATGTCAGTGTTTGACAGCTTCACAGAGCTGTCAAACGCTGACAATTCTTCTTTCAAGAAGTCTTGACAGATAGCACGTCTGACGTTGACGTGCTCTGTCAGTGACTTCCTCCCTAATTGGCCTGCTGTGCCCGCAGGATGGGCTTAACAAGCTCAATCAGGGGAAAATCCCTCTGGTTGGTCAGGCAAGGATGGAGGCGTGACATTGACATGAAAAGCAGCTGTCCCGCCTGCAACTCGTCGCCATTCACAAAATCCAGCCCATAGAGTCATAATGGCACTGAAGGAGGCCATTCGGCCCATCGAGTCCGTGCTGGCTCTCTGTAGAGCAATCCAGTCAGTCCCATTCCCCCGCTCTATCCCCGTAGCTCTGTAAACTTATTTCCCTCAAGTGCCTATCCAGTCTCCCCTTGAAAATATTGAGTGTCTCCGCTTCCACCACTTCCGTCGGCAGCGAGTTCCAAGTCCTCACCACTCGCTGCGCAAAAAGATTTTTCCTCACATCCCCGCTGTATCTCTTGTCCAAAACATTAAATCTGTGTCCCCTAGTTCTTGTACCATCAATTAGTGGGAACAGCCTTTCCCCGCCTCGCCTATCCAAACCCATCATAATCTTGTACACCTCTATCAAATCACCTCTCAATGTTCTTTGCTCTAATGAAAACAAATCCAGCTTCTCCAACTTGTCCTTGTAGCTAAGATACCCCATCCCCAGAACCATTCTGGTAAATCTCCTCTGCACCCTCTCAAGGGCCTTCACATCCTTCCTAAAGTGTGGTGACCAGAACTGGACACAATACTCCAGTTGTGGCCTAACCAGTGCTTTTTAAAGGTTCAGCATAACTTCTCTACATTTGTACTCAATACCTCTATTTATGAAGCCCAAGATCCCATATGATTTGCTAACCACTCTCTCAATATGTCCCGCCACCTTCAGGGACCTATGCACATTAACTCCCAGGTCCCTCTGTCCCAGCACACTCTTTAAAACTATGCCATTAAGTGTATATTGCCTCTTCCTGTTCCTTCTGCCAAAATGCATCACCTCACACTTCTCTGTATTAAATTCCATCTGCCACTTGTCTGCCCATTCTGCTAGCCTTTCTATGTCCTGTTGCAGTTGATTGGTATCATCCTCATTGTTTGCCACACCCCCAAGTTTGGTGTCATCGGCAAATTTAGAAATTCTACTCTGTATTCCAATATCCAGGTCATTTATATATATCAAAAAAGCAGTGGCCCCAGCACTGACCCTTGTGGAACGCTACTGTCTACCATCCTCTAGTCTGAAAAACAGCCATTTATCACAACTCGCTGTTTTCTGTCCTTAAGCTAATTCCTTATTCAAGCTGCCACTGACCCACCTATTCCATGAGCCTCAATTTTGTTAACCAGTCTTCTATGTGGTACTTTGTCAAACGCCTTCCTAAAATCCATGTAGACAACATCCATTGCATTCTCTTCATCAATCCTCCCTGCTACTTCATCAAAAAATTCAATGAGATTAGCCAAGCATGATCTGCCTTTTACAAATCCATGTTGGCTCTCCTTAATTAGCTTAAACCTCTTCAAGTGCCAGTTAATTTTTTCCTTGATTATTGTTTCTAAAACTTTACCCACCACTGATGTTAAACTGACCAGCCTGTAGTTACTAGGATTGTCCTTACACACTTTCTTGAGCAATGGTGTCACATTTGCCACTTTCCAATCCTCAGGCACCTCCCCCGCATCTAGGAAAGATTGGAAAATTATGGAAAGCCCTTCTGCTATCTCCTCCCCCAATTCCCTTAGCAACCTGGGATGCAAGCCATCTGGACCAGGCGACTTGTCCACTCTAAGCATACCCAGCCTTTCTAGTGCATCCTGTATATCAATTTTCACCCCTTCCATTGCTTCTACCTTTTCCACTTCTACCGATATTTTGTCAGCATCCACCTCCTTAGTAATGTAAGCATTTTTTGATCCTAGCCCAATTGCTAGATGGACGGTTCGAATCATCCCCGCCTTACAAAAGTTCTATACCCGGGAATTATTATTCAGAGTGCAAATGAAATAAGTCATGGACAGGAATGCTTCGGTGAAAAATCAAACTTATATTTATTTGGTCTAACATACACTGGCTAAAACATGCACTAATAAACAAAATCACTGTCCCTGTGGAGAATAAAATCCAGATTACAATCAACATACACACTGTACAAAACTGGGGACTATAACAAGCAGGAATTCCTTTGTTGCTATGGTGGATTCTAATTCCAACCCTACCAACGAATTACCCAGTCACATAAACCCCTTTGCCTGGCTGAACCAAACGAAGCTCCCACCCTCGGAATAGCCCAAAAGCTTCACTTCTGAGAGACTATGCTTACCCCCACACGCGGTCGGTTTCGATTGCCCTGCTCGTCAGCTTCTCTAGTACTTCTTGTTAGTTTGATCTTGTTGGAGCAGGGAGCGAGAGAGAGAGAAAGAATGGTGGAAAAGAATCTATCTTTATAGTAGTCCCTATCTTTTCCCGCTAATCTTTAAAATCCTTTTGCTTCTGAGCACTCCGGAGCTTAATCAGTGATGAGGCATCATCGGACCCATGTGTATTGGATTAATGGCCCTAAGTCTGGGACATATCTTTTGGTCTTTGTGTTGGGAAAAAAACTGGCTCCCTTTCGGCTGGCTGAGGTCAGTGGGTTCATTGTTCTGCTTCTCTTCTGAGATGGAGGTGAGAAGTGCTTTTGCATATTAGAGTGGCCTTTTAATCAAGTTCAATGGCTCCCTTCCTTTTTCCAGGACTGTCGGGCGAACCCATACATTCTGGATGACTGACAGTTCTTTTGTCACAGCCAACTGCCATGCGTTCTCTGGAGTTTTAACAAACCAGTCTTTCACGTATCTGCACAGGGCGATCCCATAACAGGGAAAATTCCCTCAGAAAAAATCTCATAAAGTCCACAAAATATTCCCGACTGAGTCCATTCTTCAGAGACTTTGCGATCTCTTCAGTAAACACCGATACAAGGTACTCATTGAGTATTCTAGCCTTGCCCTGCGCTTCTAAGCATATATCACCTTCTTTGTCCCTAATAAGCCCCACCCCGCCTCTTACTACCCGCTTACTGTTTACATGAAGATTTTTGGGTTCCCTTTTATGTTAACCGCCATTCTGCTCTCCTATTCTCTCTTTGCCAATCTTGTTTTCATCTTCAGATCACCTCTCAACTTATTGTATTTGGCCTGGTTCTCCCTTGAAGAATTCACCTGACATACATCATACACCCTCTTTTTTTTTCATCATCTTCTCTATTTCCCTCATCATCCAAGGAGCTCCCTGCCTTGGTTCCCTTACTCTTCCCTCTTGTTGGAATGTACCTAGCCTGTACTTGGGACATCTCCTCCTTAAAGATCACCCATTGTTCTGTTACAGTTTTTCCTGTCAGTCTTGAATTAAATTTTATGTCATACTATTCTAAAGAACAGGATACAGGAGATAATGGTAGGAAGATGCTTAAGGTTGCAAGTAGGTAGGAGACGTGTAGCACAATGGTAGTGTTGGGAAGGTGGCCTAGGGTTATGGACAATAGAAAGGTGTCATTGGGTCTGCGAGGAGTGGAAGGCTGTTGGAGTCTGGAAGTATAGAGTAGGGAAGTCCTTAAGTTTCCAGAGTGATTCCAGGGTCTGGGAGTACTGTGTTGTGAATGTGGAAATTGTGAGAGGGGGTTTCTGGCGTGTGACAGTTATGCAAAGTTGGTCTTGGGGTGAGGGAGATTTGAAATGGTGGTAAAATGGTCTTGGATTATTGGGGAAGGGGCTGCTATGTGTGGGAGTGCTGAAAGGGGTATCCCAGGTGGCAGGTATAATGAAGGGTTTGTGGTCTGTTATACTGGTAGTGGTCTGCTGGGAGTCTGGTAGGAATGGAAGATGGATGTTGTAGTCTGGGAGCAACGGATTTGGTGCTAGGCCCTGGGAGCATTCAGGAAATGGTATGTAGGGCGTTGGACTGCTGGGAGAGGATGCTGCAGTCTGAGAGATTAAAGGGCATTCGCGGGAAGTGTGGCAGGGGTAGATAGCACACTTGAGTGGGTACCTGGGAGGCAGTTGTGTTGAGCCTGGGGACTGGTTGTACTTTTGAGCAGAGCATGAAGGGTGAAGGAAAATGAAGGCTGTAAGTCTTCATGAATTGCTCCCTCACCCATCAGAAGTTTTATAAGGTGTATTCCCAGCACTGAACTGAGAAGCTTGTTGACTTCACCTGACCACAGACCTTCAGAATTCTAATTTGGACTGTTTCATATTGTCTCCTTTCTGTTTTCCTGTATGAACATTATCTATCTTGGCTAATCTCTGCCGTGCCCATGTAATCCGGAATTCCCTTTGTGTCTATTTGCAGGCATATTTTGGTTGCTGCTCCAGACCCCAGCCTATTACTTCTATCTCCCTTTTTATTGGTCACTGTCGGGCCCTGCTCTACTGTCTCTTATTCCTGTCACCCAGCTATGCCACCTTTCATTTCTTACATCTCAGGAATTTTGTCCCCTGATCCCAACCCTTTCTTCCTTTTCCCCTGCTGCTGTCCCAGGATTGACTCCCCCTTGAACAACAACAACAACTTGTATTTATAGTGCCTTAAAAGTAGTAAAATGTCCCAAGTCCCTTCACAGGGGTGTTATAAGACAAAAAATTTGAAACCGAGCCATATAAGGATAAATTAGGGCAGGTGACCAAAAGCTTAGTCAAAGAGGTAGGTTTTACGGAGCAACTTAAAGGAGGAAAGAGAGGTAGAGAGGTTTAGGGAGGTAGTTCCAGAGCTTAGGGCCTAGGCAGCTGAAGGCACGGCCACCAATGGTTGAGCGATTATAATCAGGAATGCTGAAGAAGGCAGAATTTGAGGAGCACAGATATCTCGGGGGGTTGTGGGGCTGAAGGAGATTACAGAGATAGGGAGGAGCGAGGCCATGGAGGGATTTGAAAACAAGGATGAGAATTTTGAAACTGAGGCGCTGCTTAACCAGGAGCCAATGGAGATCAGCGAGCACAGGGGTGATTGGTGAACGGTACTTGGTGCGAGTTAGGACATGGGAAGCCGTGTTTTGGATTACCTCAGATTTACGTAGGGTAGAATGTGGGAGGCCAGCCAGGAGGGCATTGGAATAGTCAAGTCTAGAGGTAACAAGGGCATGGATGAGGGTTTCAGGAGCAGATGAGCTGAAGTAGGGGCAGAGACGGGCGGTGTTACGGAGGTGGAAAGAGGCAGTCTTAGTTATGCTACAGATATGTGATTGGAAGCTCATTTCAGGGTCAAATATGACACTAAGTTTGCGAACAGTCTGGTTCAGCCTCAGACAGATGCTAGGGAGAAGGATGCAGTCGGTGGCTAGGAAACGGAGTTTGTGGCGGGGGTCGAAGACAATGGCTTCGGCCTTCCCAATATTTCTGCTCATTCAGTACTGGATGTTGGACAAGCAGTCTGACAATTAGAGACCGTGGAGGGGTCGAGAGACGTGGTGGTGAGGTAGAGCTGGGTGTCATCAGTGTATATGTGGAAACTGATGCCTTGTTTTCAGATGATGTCGCATGTAGATGAGAAATAGGATCCTTGGGGGACCCCAAAGGTAACGATGCAGGGGCGGGAAGAGAAGCCATTGCAGGTGATTTTCTGGCTATGATTAGATAGATAAGAATGGAACCAGGCAAGTGCAGTCCCACCCAGCTGGATGATGGTGGAGAGGCATTGGAGGAGGATGGAGTGGTCAACCATGTCAAAAGCTGCAGACAGGTCGAGAAGGACGAGGAAGGATACATTACCTTTGTCAAAGTCACAAAGGATGTCATTTGTGAATTTGATGAGAGCCGTTTCAGTACTGTGGCGGGGCGGATTCAAACATGGAGTTGCAGGAAAGATGGGCATGGATTTGGGAGGCGAAAACACGTTCAAGGACTTTGGCGAGGAAAGGAAGGTTGGAGATGGTGGTGGCAGTTTGTAAGGACAGAGGTATCAAGGGATGGCTTTTTGAGAGGAGGTGTGATGACAGCAGATTTGAAGGAGGGGAACAGTACCTGAGGAGAGAGAACTGTTAACAATGTCAGACAGAAAAGGAAGTTGTGTAGTCAACAGTTTAGTGGGAATAGGGTCGAGGTAGCAGGAAGTGGGTCTCGTGCTCAAGATAAGCGTGGATAGGTTAAGATGGGAGATCGGAGAGAAACTGGATAAAGATGAGAGTTCAGGGCTAGGGTGGGGGGAACCTTAGAGGAAGTTTGGCCTGGTGGGCTAGGCGTAGGAAGGGAAGTGACAGAGACAGCTGATCGGATGGTCTCAATCTTAAAGACAAAGAAGTCTATGAGCTCCTCGCACTTGTTGTTGGAGGTGAGTGTGGAGGAGACAGGGGAGAGGGGTTTAAGAAGATAGTTAGCATTAGAGAATAGAAGCCGGAGTTATCTTTGCATTCTGGAATGATCCTGGAATAGTGAGCAGTTTTGGCAGACAAGAGCAGGAGCCAATAATGCTTTATATGGTCCAGTCAGATCTGGCGGCGAATGGCTAAAGCAGTTGTCCACCATATCCGTTCAAGTCTGCGTCCCTTGGACTTAAGGGAGCGAAGCTGAGGGTTGTACCAGGGGGAACGGCCAGGGTGAGAGAGAGTAATGGTTTTAGTAGGGACTCGGGCATCAAAGGTGGTGGTGAGGGTGTGGTTGAGCAGATCGGTAGCTGCAGAAATGTTGTGCTGAATGGAGGGCCAAAGGCCGGACAGTTGGGATTTCATAAGTACAGTTATAAGAGAGTTGGGAGAGAATTTTTTCCAGGGGCAGACAGAGAAGGAAGTAGCAAAATACTGCGGTTGCTGGAAATCTGAAATAACAACAGAAAATGCTGGAAATACTCAGCAGGCCAGGCAGCATCCGTGGAGAGAGAAAGAGAGATAACGTCTCAGGTCTGGGACCCTTCATCAGAACTGGAAAAAGCTGGAAATGTAACAGATTTTAAGCAGGTGCAGAGACAGCGGGGGAGGGGTTTAGGAGGGGAGGAAGGAATTGAAAGAACATGTTGTGAAAATGTTGCAAATGGGAATGGCAAAATCATACTGCATGATAATGATCCCTGCCCCCATTTTTCATGCAGTATGATTTTGCCATTCCCATTTGCAACATTTTCACAGCATGTTCTTTCAATTCCTTCCTCCCCTCCTAAACCCCTCCTCCCCGTCTCTGCACCTGCATAATATCTGTTACATCTCCAGCTTTTTCCATTTCTGATGAAGGGTCCCAGACCTGAAATGTTAACTCTGTTTCTCTCTCCACGGATGCTGCCTGGCCTGCTGAGTATTTCCTGTATTTTCTGATGTTATTTCAGAGAAGGAAGTAGGGTTGGGTGGGGGAAGGGGGATGTGGGTGGAGAGCGATACAAGGAAGTGGTCAGAGATGGACTTATCTGTGATTGACACGGTGGGAGTAGTGAGGCTGTTAAATCCGTGAATCTTGAGGTATGGTGTTCTTCAATAAATAGACGGAGACTGCAGATGAACAATCAACAGGTGTTTACTGGATGAGGGTATTCTAAAACTAACAGCACAGATCCCTACTCAGGGTTTATATACAGGTGTGGTCATTGCCGGTACTACAGTATACAGGAGCTGTAAAAGTAGTTCTCCTCTTAAAGGTACATACAATACAATTCCTCCCCTTTTAGATTAACAGTACCATAACATTAATTTAACAGTTAACACTTTTAACATGCACATTAACTGAAATAATCCATTTATAAATTTAGTCTTTGGGGCGGCTTCCTGATCCTTTCTGGATAGCGCCTTTCCTGAGTGTCTTGCTCTTGGTGCGGAGGCGATTCTGGCCCCCTGTCGTCGGTTAGTTCGTCAGCTTCCGATGCTACTGTTTCTGGGGTAGATGCTACCGGTATGTTGGGTTCATCACCAGGTACGCAAGACATGGGGTTGACTCGTTCCTGTGACGCTAGGATCTGGTCGAAATGGCGTCTCACAATGTTCTCCCCAACATCCACTGTGTACATTTGTGGCCCCTGCCGTGTGCATATCGTTCCTGGTTGCCATTTCTCTGTTCGGTAGTCGCGGGCCAAGACTGGTTGTCCTACATTGAAGCTCCTTGTCGGCTTCTCATTGATGTGCTGGAATTGCTTATTCTCAATATTTCTTCGTACATTTGGTCTGAACAAATCCAGACGAGATCTCAACCTTCGGTTAAAGAACATCATGGCCGGGGTCTGGTTGGTAACTGCATGTGTCGCATTTCTGTAGGCTAACAGGAAATTGTCCACCTTATGCTGCAGTGGAATGTCGTCATCGCACATGGCACTTACTGCCTTTTTAAAAGTTTGTACGAACCTCTCAGCCAATCCATTTGTGGCTGGATGATACGGGGCGGATGTGTAATGCCTTACCCCATTCCTTCTCATAAATTTCCGAAACTCTTCGGACACAAACTGTGGTCCGTTATCAGAGCAAATCTGCTCTGGCAAGCCGTTCCTGGCAAATATGGTCTGTAGGACTGCAATCGTTTTCTCCGTAGTGGTGGAGGACATTTTGATCACCTCAGGCCATTTCGACTGCGCATCCACTGCTATTAAGAACATTGAGTCCATGAATGGACCAGCAAAATCAATATGCACCCGTTGCCATGGAGAGGAGGGCCACTCCCATGGGTGTAGAGGGGCATGTGGTGGTGCATTTTGGACCTTCTGGCATCCTGAGCAGCTCTTTGTTAGGTCCTCGATTTGTTGATCGATCCCCGGCCACCACACATAAGCCCTAGCAAGGCTTTTCATTTTCACCCCTCCCAGATGGCCTTTGTGAAGCTCATTGAGCACTCTCTCCCTTAACTTGGGTGGAATTACCACTCGGGATCCACACATCAATGTCCCCTGGCATACTGACAGCTGTTCTCTTCTGGATGAGAATGCTGGCAACAGTGAGTCGCCATGTGTTGGCCATCCCTTCACCGTCAAATCATAAACCCGAGACAGTGTCGGATCATTTCGGGTCTCCTTCTCTATATCCGCGTTAGTACTGGCAAGCGTTCAATTATAGTTGAACGAGCTGAAGTGCCCGGCGGTGCCGAGGGTCTTTTGAGGGCATGTTGTTGTTGGAAGAGAGAGAGAGAGCGACTGGGGGGAAGAGAGAGAGCGACTGGGGGGAAGAGAGAGAGCGACTGGGGGGAAGAGAGAGTGTGACTGGGGGGAAGAGAGAGAGCGACTGGGGGGGAAGAGAGAGAGCGCTGGGGGGGGGAAGAGAGAGAGCGACTTGGGGGGGAGAGAGAGAGCGACTTGGGGGGAAGAGAGAGAGCGGCTGGGGGGGGAAGAGAGAGAGCGACTTGGGGGGGAAGAGAGAGAGCGACTGGGGGGGAAGAGAGAGAGCGACTGGGGGGAAGAGTGTGATGAAATATTCCATTCATCACTGCCTGTGACTGTGGTTGGTTTCAGGTTCCCCCTTACCATTGTATTGCCTATGACTGTGGTTGGTTTCAGGTTTCTCCTCACCATTGTATTGTGTATTGGAATGTATGGAATGTGTTGTGTGTAGGGCTCCGCCCATACCTGGCCTCTATGTAAGCCAGCTCAGTCTGGCCTCACAGCCAGTACTGCAGAACTCCAGGGAAGATACCTCTCTCCACTACGTGTTATCTTCTAAGTTAATAAAAGCCTTGTTTTGTTTCGCTAACATCGAGTCTCGGGATTATTGAGGCACATCAATTTTATTAACTTATTTTTCAACACAATGGATCAACTCCTGAAACCCGAACGTTTGGATTTGGATCAGCATGCTCCGGACGCATCAGCACGCTTCGGACACTGGTTTATGTGTATGGAATTCTTCCTGGACAATTTTCAGCCGTCAAAGACGCTACGGACGCTGCGAGTATGAAACTCGGAATTCTGCGGAATTGGGTAAGCCACCGGGTTTACCCCCTCATCCAAGACGCCGGCACGTACCTGGCCGCCTGCGACATCTTAAAGGCGCATTACCAGCAGCCTACGAATGAGGTGTATGCTAGGCATCTGCTCACCACTCGCGCACAGCGACCTGGGGAATCGGTGGAGGAGTTCCTAGGCACCCTGAAAATGCTTGGCAAAGACTGCAAGTGCCGAGATGTAAAAGCCGCACTGTACACCGACGAGCTTGTTCGCGATGCCTTTATCACAAGCCTCAGCTCCACTTACATCCGGCAAAGACTGCTGGAAAAAACGGGATTGGACCTGAAACAGGCTGCGGACACCGCGCGATCCCTGGATGTGGCCCAGAGAAACTCGGACGCCTACTCTTCAGCCCGCGCCGTCAACGCCGCCACGTGTGCACCAAGGGCGCCGCCATCTTGGAAGGCATCTTCCCCGCCCGGCAGCCCGACACCGTCGGGGCCCCGCTCTCCCCCCAGAAGCCCTACGACAGCCGCGACGCGTCGGGGACCCAACTGCTACTTCTGCGGGCAGCCAAAGCACACCAGAAAACTGTGCCCAGCGAAAGGCACCACCTGCTTTAAGTGCGGTAAGAAGGGGCACTTTGGGAAGGTGTGCAGAGGGAACCCCGCTGGAAAACCAAAACCCGCCACCGCCGCGTGTGCGCCGTGGGAGCGGCCATCTTGGACGCCATCTTGCCCGACCTCGTGGGGTCCGCCATCTTGTGAGCAGACAGCGCGGACGCCATCTTGTCTCGATCAGGGCCCTACAGTGGCATCGGTCACAGTGGACCAGACCAGGCCCCACCCGCTATCCAAATCAATGGTGGACATCAAGGTAAACGGGTGCGGGGTTAAATGTTTAATTGACAGTGGAGGCACGGAGAGTTTTATCCACCCGGAACTGGCACAACAACTCTCCCTAAAGGTGGTCCCTACTCGGGGTACCATCTCTATGGCTGATAAAACCCAGACATCGACCATTCTGGGTTACTGCACGGTACAATTGTCCGTTAACGGGACTGTATACGATAATTTTAAAGTATTAATCATGAAGAATCTATGCGCGAGCGTGATCTTGGGCCTGGATTTCCAGTGCAACCACCAAAGCATCACGCTCAAGTACGGTGGGTCCCAGCCACCCCTCACAGTGTGCGGCCTGGCTACCCTGAAGGTAAAGCCACCTTCGCTATTCGCGAACCTTACCCCTAACTGCCGGCCAATAGCGACCAAAAGCAGGAGGTACAGCTGGGAGGACAGGCGGTTTATCGCAACCGAGGTAGACAGGCTCCTGAAAGAGCGCATTATTGAATGCAGCAATAGCCCGTGGCGCGCCCAAGTGGTGGTGGTAAGGGGTAGCGAGAAGAAACGGATGGTGATCGACTATAGCCAAACGATCAACAGGTACACCCAACTAGACGCCTACCCGCTACCCCGCATATCAGAAATGGTGAACCAAATCGCCCAATACCGGGTGTTCTCCACCATCGACCTCAAGTCAGCGTACCACCAGCTCCCTATCAGACCAGAGGACCGCCCGTACACCGCCTTCGAGGCGAACGGACGCCTCTACCAATTCCTCAGAGTCCCCTTTGGGGTGACGAATGGGGTCTCGGTCTTCCAGAGGGAGATGGATCGCATGGTCGATGACCACCACTTGCAGGCAACCTTCCCCTACCTCGACAACGTCACCATCTGCGGTCACAACCAGCAGGATCACGACTCGAACCTCGAGAGGTTCCTGAAAACCGCACAAAAACTCAACCTCACCTACAACGAGGACAAGTGCGTTTTCAACACCACGCGCCTCTGCATACTAGGCAGCGTGGTGGAGAATGGGGAAATCGGACCAGACCCTGACCGATTGCGCCCCCTAAGGGAGCTGCCCCTGCCGAACACTCCCAAAGCCCTGAAAAGGTGCCTGGGGTTATTTTCTTATTATTCCCAATGGGTCCCCAACTACTCCGACAAAGCCCGCCCCCTCTTGAAAGCTTCAAAAGCAATTAAGCAGGATATTGACGTCGGGCCCACGCTACAGGCAGTGACGAGAACACTCATTTCAAGTGGAAAGTGATGCGTCTGGACTTTGCCTTGGCGGCCACCCCTCAACCACCGACGGGGCGGCCCATAGCTTTCTTCTCGAGGGGAACCCCTCCAAGGGGCCCGAGAGATCAGACCTAACTCCTCCGTGGAAAAAGGGAGAGCCAAGCCATCGTGGAGGCAGTGCGCCACTGGCGCCACTACCTCTAGCCGGCAAACGATTCACCCTACTTACCGACAATGCGGTCGGTAGGCGTTTATGTTCAATAATAAACAGAGGGGGAAGATCAAAAATGATAAGATTCTTAGGTGGCGGATCGAGCTCTCCACCTTCGAGTATGACATCATTTACCGGCCAGGGGCCCTTAACGAATCCCCAGGTGCCCTCTCACGAGGGATGTCTGCCAGCGCCCACCGGGGATCGGCTACCAGACCCCTCCACAACGACCTCTGCCACCCAGGGGTCACGCGGCTGTTCCACTTCATAAAGTCCCGCAACTTACCCTACTCGATTGAGGAAGTTCGGTCTCTGACCAGGAACTGCCGCACTTGCGCTGAGTGCAAGCCTCGGTTCTACCACCCTGATAGAGCCACTTAATCAAAGCTACACGGCCCTTTGAGCGGCTCAGCTTAGATTTCAAAGGCCCCCTCCCGTCCGTCGACCGCAATGTTTACTTCCTGAACATTGTGGACGATCTACTCCCGGTTCCCATTCGCCTTCCCCCTGCCCAGACATGACCCAGCACCACGGTCATTAAAATGCCTCAACAGCCTGTTCTGCCTGTTCGGTATGCCGAGCTACATCCACACGGATAGGGGGCGTCCTTCATGAGTGAAGAGCTACGCAGTACATGCTGTCCAGGGGTATCGCCACGAGCCGTACCACCAGCTACAACCCCCGGGGTAACGGTCCAAGTGGAGCGAGAGAACGGGACAGTATGGAAAGCAGTCACTCTAGCTCTAAGGACCAAGGGCCTCCCTATCTCCCGCTGGCAGGAAGTCCTCTCAGATGTGCTCCATTCGATACGGTCACTATTGTGTACTGCCACTAATGCCACGCCCTCATGAACGAATGTTTAGCTTCCCCCGGAAATCCACCTCAGGCGTATCCATGCCGTCATGGCTCTCCACCCCAGGTCCGGTATTCGTGCGAAGGCATGTGAGGGGCCATAAGACGGACCCTCTCATGGAGCCAGTGCACCTACTCCATGCCAACCCCCCAATACGCGTTATGTCCGGCACGCCGACGGAAGGGGAGGACACCGTGTCAATAAAAGACGTCGCCCCAGCCGGGGTAACGACAACAACCACGGCAATAGCAGCAACAACAACCACAGCAACTCTTACCCACCCACTACTCTTTCATCACCCCCGGAAGAACATCGACCAACGGGCACACCCCACCAACTACCCCTTCAACAACCCTGGCGGCACCCCCGGCAGAGACCCAGGAGGCCACCGGGGACACCCAGCCGACACCCCGCGACACCACAACAGCCACGTCGGTCCGCAGAGGACTACCAAACCCCCGAACAGACTAAATCTATAGAAGGGGTGAATGTGATGAAATATTCCATTCATCACTGCTGTGACTGTGGTTGGTTTCAGGTTCCCCCTTACCATTGTATTGCCTGTGACTGTGGTTGGTTTCAGGTTTCTCCTCACCATTGTATTGTGTATTGGAATGTATGGAATGTGTTGCGTGTAGGGCTCCGCCCATACTGGCCTCTATGTAAGCCAGCTCAGTCTGGCCTCACAGCCAGTACTGCAGACCTCCAGGGAAGATACCCTCTCTCCACTGCGTGTTATCTTCTAAGTTAATAAAAGCCTTGTTTTGTTTCGCTAACATCGAGTCTCGGGATTATTGAGGCACATCAAAGAGGGGAGAGCGATTGGGGGGGAAGAGAGAGAGCGACTGGGGGGGAAGAGAGAGAGCGACTGGGGGGGGAAGAGGGAGAGAGCGACTGGGGGGAAGAGAGAGAGCGACTGGGGGGGGAAGAGAGAGAGCGACTGGGCGGGGAAGAGAGAGAGCGACTGGGGGGGGGAAGAGAGAGAGGCGACTGGGGGGGGAAGAGAGAGAGTGACTGGGGGGGGAAGAGAGAGAGCAAACGGGGGGGGGAAGAGAGAGAGTGACTGGGGGGGAAGAGAGAGAGCGACTGGGGGGGAAGAGAGAGAGCGACTGGGGGGGGGAAGAGAGAGAGCGACTGGGGGGGAAGAGAGAGAGCGACTGGGGGGGGAAGAGAGAGAGCGACTGGGGGGAAGAGAGAGAGCGACGGGGGGGAAGAGAGAGAGTGACTGGGGGGGAAGAGATGAGAGAGCGGACTGGGGGGGGAAGAGAGAGAGCGACTGGGGGGGGAAGAGAGATAGCGACTGGGGGGGAGAGAAGAGAGCGACTGGGGGGGAAGAGAGAGCGACTGGGGGGGAAGAGAGAGAGCGGCTGGGGGGGGAAGAGAGAGGAAGCGACTTGGGGGGGGAAGAGGGCGAGAGCGACTGCTGGGGGGGGAAGAGAGAGAGCGACTGGGGGGGAAGAGAGAGAGCGACTGGGGGGGAAGAGAGAGAGCGACTGGGGGGGAAGAGAGAGAGCAAGTGGGGGGGAGAGAGAGCGAGTGGGTGGGAAGAGAGGCTAATGAGGTTATTTAGTAAGTTTTTATTGAACATTTTTACACACACTCCCCTCCCCTCTCCCTCACACTCTCCCCCCTCTCCCTCACACTCCCCCCCTCTCCCTCACACTCCCCCTCCTCCCCTCACACTCCCCCCCTCTCCCTCACACTCCCTCCCCCCTCTCCCTCACACTCCCTCCCCCCCCTCTCCCCCCTCACACACTCCCCCCTCTCCCTCACACTCCCCTCCCCCCCCTCTCCCCTCACAACCCCCTCCCCCCCTCTCCCTCACACACCCTCCCCCCTCACACTCCTCCCCCTCACACACTACCTCCCCCCCTCATCCTCACACACCTCCCCCCTCCCTCACACTCCCCCCCCTCTCCCTCACACTCACCCCCCTCTCCCTCACACTCCCCCCCTCTCCCTCACAGCCCCCTCTCCCTCACACTCCCCCCCTCCCTCACACTCCCCCCCTCCCTCAAACTCCCCCCCTCACACTCCCCCCCTCCCTCACACCCCCCCCTCTCCCTCACCCCCCCACACACCCCCTCTCACTCACACTCCCCCCTCTCCCTCACACTCCCCCCTCTCCCTCACACTCACCCCCCCTCTCCCTCACACTCCCCCCCTCTCCCTCACAGCCCCCTCTCTCTCACACTCCCCCCCTCCCCTCACACTCCCCCCCCCCCTCACACTCCCCCCCCTCACACTCCCCCCCCCTCCCTCACACACCCCCCCCCCTCCCTCACACCCCCTCACACTCCCCCCCTCTCCCTCACACTCCCCCCTCTCCCTCACACTCCCCCCCTCTCCCTCACACTCCCCCCTCACTCCCCCCCGTTCCCTCAGCCCCCCTCCCTCACACTCCCCCCTCTCCCTCACACCCCCCTCTCCCTCACACTCCCCCCTCTCCCTCACACCCCCCCTCTCCCTCACACTCCCCCCTCTCCCTCACACTCACCCCCCCTCTCCCTCACACTCACCCCCCCTCTCCCTCACACTCACACCCCCTCTCCCTCACACTCACCCCCCCTCTCCCTCACCCACCCCCCTCTCTCCTCACACACCCCCCTCTCCCCCTCTCCCCTCTCCTCTCCCTCCTTTCCTTTCTCTCCCTGCCTCCCCTCTCCCTCGCTAGCGCCTCAGGCCCGACCGGACTCACCTCGGTTGCAGAACGGAGTCAGTCCGACAACGGAGGCCGAGGTTCCTGCTGGTTAACAAGGCGGGCCTTTGGACCCGGTTGGCAGACTCCCGTGTCCGATTGAGATCGGGGACAGCTGTTTAAAAAACGCCGGTTTTGCCGGTCCCGCACTCACGGGAAGAGAGAGAGGGGGAAGTAGAGAGAGAGAGAGGGAAGAGGAGAGAGAGAAGGAGAGGGAGAGAGGGAAGAGGAGAAGGAGAGAGAGAGAGAGAGGAAGAGGAGAGGAGAGAGAGAGAGGGAAATTGTTTGAGCTTCAGGCCTGCCTGCAGCGGGCGGAGAGCACCCACGAGTCCCCCCTGCGCAAGGGTGAGGAGGAGGGGGGGGGACGGCGGCAGTTAGGGGATCACTTAATTTCCTACTGTTGCTAAACACAATTTAAAACTCAAATAAATTGTTATTTAATTCCCTAACACATAATTCAAATATTTACTTCAGTTCCCTACACACAGAAAGTATGGGAAAAAATTGTGAAAAATCTAGATGGTTCAGAACGATAAGGCCGCCCACACACGCACCGATTGGTCGACCGTCAGGTCACCGAAGCGTAGGATTGGTCAATCGTCCCGTCACTCGACCGTAGGTAGGCCCGGCCGCATGCACCAGGAACCCGCCGTACGATTGGTCGACCTCGATGTCACTCTATCGCTACGATAATGAGATGCTAATGAGCGGAATGTTGAACGTTTTTGGATACCGCGGGCGCGATTTTTGTCCGGCCGAAACGTAAATACACTTAAGACCATTTTGGAAAGGTAAGCTTTCTTTTGACGTAACGCACGCGTAGGTACGCCCTGTAACTTTCGAGCGCATAGCCGGACAGACGCACACCCGAGGACAGACAGAAGGACAGACAGAAGGACAGACAGAAGGACAGACAGACAGAAAGAAGCATCCGTTTATATATATAGATAAAATATTTCGACAGGGTCCACTGCTGATACTTCCTCCGCAGTAGGCAGTGGCAGGCATGATAGCCCACAGCGTTTCCATGCTGTTTCGTGCCCTTATACTCTATTTCATATTGGTTCGCCCCTAGAAAAAGGGACCATCTTTGCAGCCGTTGCGCAGTCATCACCGGAACGCCCTTCTTTGGATTAAAGATGGAGACAAGTGGTTGGTGGTCAGTCAGCAAGGTGAACTTCTGCCCGTGCAGATAGTTGTTTAACTTTTTCACTCCCCACACTAGGCTGAGGGCCTCCCTGTCAATCTGGGTGTAGTTGCGCTCGGCTGAGGTTAGTGACCGGGACGCAAAGGCTACTGGCCTCTCCAAACCGTCCGGGAATTTGCGCAACAGCACCTCTCCAATACCATAGGGTGATGCATCACACGCCAACCAAATTTGTAGTGCTGGGTTGAAATGAGCCAACACCTCTTTTGATGTGATCAATTCTTTGCACTTCTGGAAAGCTCGTTTACATTCGTCATTCCACTTCCATGGTACCCCCGTTTGCAGTAGGGTGTTCAGTGGGTGTAATACTGTAGTCAAATTTGGCAAGAACTTATGGTAGTAGTTTACCAGCCCGAGGAACGACCTCAATTGTGACACATTTTCCGGTGCTGGAGCCTTGACTGCAGCCTCAATTTTTTCAGGGGACTTATGTGACCCCTCTTCATCAATAACGCGGCCACAATACAAGATCTGCTTCTGGAAAAACTCGCATTTGTGGCGATTAACTCGGAGCCCATATTCCTTCAATCTAGTGAGCACCTGCTCCAGGTTGGCGAGGTGATCACTGTCATTTTCGCCCGTGACCAGGATTTCGTCCAAATAACACTGGGTCCCTGGAATCCCGTGCAGAACTTGATCCATTGCCCTTTGCCAAATAGCCGGAGCTGATGCTACCCCCGAACACCAGCCGGTTGTATTGGTAGAGACCTTTTTGAGTGTTGATCATGAGGTATTGTTTCGAGGCTTCTTCTACCTCCATTTGCAGGTACGCCTGGGCCAGATCAATCTTAGTGAAGCGTCTTCCTCCAGATAGCGAGGCGAAAATATCTTCAATCGCGGAAGCGGATATTGTACTGTGTGAAGGACTGGGTTCACTTTTACCTTAAAGTCCCCACAGATGCGAACCTTCTTTGGATCCCCAGGCGTATTACTCAACGACCTCTTCATTACAGGAACGATGGGTGTAGCCCACTCGCTCCAGTCCACTTTGGACAGTACTCCTGAACATTCCAAACCTTCCAGCTCTGCTTCGAACGGCTGGGCGGATCGCATAAGGCACCGGTCTGGCCTTAAAAAACTTTGGGCTTGCATTTTCCTCCTATTTTGATCATTGCTGTTATGCCTTTTAGTGTTCCGAGTCCCTCCTGGAACACTTCTTGTGCGTCAGTTAGCATTTTTGACAGTCGTCCAGGTGTGACATCATCATCCTTTTTGGCCTCTACCGTCAGTGCTTGTATGGAATGCCAATCTAACTGTATCTTCCGGATCCATTCACGTCCTAGCAGTGGTGGTCCTCCATCTGGCAATACATATAGGTCCATTTTTGGTGTTTCCTTGCCGTTGTATATCACGTTCACCCTTATTTTTCCTTTGGGGTAGACTTTTTGCCCCGTGTACGTCTTCAAGACAATCTCTGTATCTCTCAAGGTTATATGTGAGAATAGCCGCTTGTAGTCCCTTCGGTTTATGACTGTTAGGGCTGATCCTGTGTCCAATTCCATTTTCACTTGGACTCCGGCTATCTTGAGCATGACCCAGATAGTTTGGTGATCCTCCATTTTGATCACATTATGTAGTTTCAGACAACCCAGCTCCTTGCTTCCGGAGTCTGTATCACTTTTCTGTTCGTCTGAACTACTCTCCGTCACCTTATGTACCTTTTTGTACTTCTCCTGTGGAGATTTCTTGCTGCTGGTTTTCTTTCCCGACCTGCAGACTCTTGCTATGTGTCCTGCTTTTCCACACTGTCTGCACACTTGGTCCTTGAACCAACAATCCTTCTGGTCGTGTTTTGTTCTGCCGCAGCGATAACACTTCACTGCTCCATATGACATTTCATTGGTGCCATATTCTTGCGGTCTTCGCTGTACCTCTGCAGTGCCCTGTGCGGCTGCTTCGTGTGATACTGCCATGCTGAAAGCCTTGTCCAGCGTTAGATCCTTTTCTGATAGAAGCCATTTCTGGGTTCCTTCACTTTGAAGCCCACACACAAACTTGTCCCTTAACGTATCTGCTAGTCCCATTCCAAACTGGCAGTGTTTCGATAGCTTGCGCAGTTCCGTTAAATACTCAGCATTACTTTCGTCTTTATGCTGGTTCCTTTTGTGAAACTTAAATCTTTCTGCTATCAGCAGCGGTGTGGGGTTTAAGTGGTCCTGTTGGATTGCCACTATGCTTTCAAAAGCCTTATCCACTGGCTTCTCTGGAGTTACTAGGTTTCGCAGTAAGACATACGTTTTTGCACCCATGGAATTCAACAATACCAGTGCTTTCCTGGCATCTGGCACTTCATTCGCTTTGCAGTACACTTCAATGCGTTCTACATATGTCGCCCAATCTTCGACTTCATTGTCGAACGCTGTGACACTGCCACTCTTCGGCATCCCTGGGTGTGGTTAGACTGGCTAAAAATGGCGTCTCCCGCGCTCTCCCTTCTTCGCCACTGGCTCAAAATGGTGTCTCCCGCGCTTCCCTTTCATCCCGCGCTCGCCCTTCTTCTCCGCTGTGGCTTCAAAAATGGCATCTCCCGCGCTCTCCCATCTTCTCTGCTGTGGCTCAAATGGCGTCTCCCCCGCTTCCTTTCTTCCCCGCAGACGCTGCTCCCGTTGAGCACTGGCTGCGCTCTGCACGTTTTCCTGCGCGCCTCTCTCGTTGACGCCGCTCGGTCTTGAACCCCAGCTGTGCTTTACCCTCTCTCTCTTTTTGTTTTCCATCGACGCCGCTCGGTCTTCAACCCCCGGCTGTGCCCTGTGCGCTTTACCCTCTCTCTTACCCCGTCGATGCTGCTCGGCCTTTTCTGTGCCGTCGGTCGACTCCAGCCGCCACTGTCCGGGAAGGGTCTGCGCCGTACCTGTTGCCAGCCTGTTGTGCTGGATCGTCGTGACTGGAGAACCAAGCCCAGCTCTCAACAGCCTCCCCTGCGATGCTCAATCTCTGCTGGATGGCTGGGCGGTTGCTCGTGGTCGACGCCCGTGCTTCTGGCCTCGACTTTCTTCCACTGTCACAGAATCACAGAATCACAGAAACCCCACAGTGCAGATAGAGGCCATTTCAGCCCATCGAGCCTGCACCGACACATATCCCACCCAATCCCCGTAACCCCTACACCAACACATATCCCACCCTATCCCTGTAACCCCACGTATTTAATCCCCCTAACACTAAGGGTCAATTTATCATAGCCAATCAACCTAACCCACACATCTTTGGACTGTGGGAGGAAACCGGAGCACCCGGAGAAAACCCACGCAAACACGAGGAGAATGTGCAAACTCCACACAGACAGTCGCCCGAGGCCGGATTCGAACCCGGGTCTCTGGTGCTGTGAGGCAACAGTGCTAACCACTATGCCACCAGCGAAACCCTGGGAGGAAATGCAGAGTTGCAGGTAGGTTTGAATCTGCTTCGTCGCCACTGTTAAATCCGTGAATCTTGAGGTATGGTGTTCTTCAATAAATAGACGGAGACTGCAGATGAACAATCAACAGGTGTTTACTGGATGAGGGTATTCTAAAACTAACAGTACAGATCCCTACTCAGGGTTTATATACAGGTGTGGTCACTGCCGGTACTACAGCATACAGGAGCTGTAAAAGTAGTTCTCCTTTTAAAGGTACATACACTACAGAGGCCACAAGAGATGGCAAGGTTAAGGGATTGGCCGTGAATACGGATTGGGGAGTTCACATGGAGGGAGAGATTAAGGGAGGATAGGAGGGTAGTGAACTCAGAGGAGAGAGAGCATGATGAATTGAGATAGAGTTTGAAATCACCAAGGATGAGAAGTCGGTCAGTGCAGACGCTGAGGGAGGAAAGCAGTGAAGATATCTTGGTGATAAAATTTTTATCGTACAAGCCCATGGTTACCCTTGTTGAGATTTAGCCAATTTGTTGATATTAGCTTATCTCTGGTCTTTCAGATAATTAGGATCGACTGCAAACCAATATGGTGGGAATATTGTGTTTAATCAGAGTTTAAGACGGAATATAACACACTAGTTATACAGCAAAAACATATGACTGTGACAAGCAGCTGGTACCGGACCCGATCGGACAGGCGGCTGGCGTGCACGAACAGTTCTCTGGCTTATGGCCTTTCTCCCTCTCATCTAGAACCTCCAAGAATGGGTTGAGTCCACTCCCAGAAGAGTGTTAGAGCAGCCCCACTCTTGTATGGCTCTCCCCTCCACCATCTTTGCTAAGGGCTTTTCTTATACCCTTTTTTAGGGGTGGGCCTGATGTAAAATATGTACAGGACCATTTAACCTGTAAGGGCTCTTTCTAAACCAAGGAGCCCAATGGCACGTCGAGTTCTTTGCCTCAACTTCGAGATGAAGATCCTCCCTCCAGGAGGGGTCTTCACAATCATTACACATGCTTTATCGTTTATACGTTTTGAAGGCCTACCCATCGGAATTTCTCTTAACTCCCTTGTCCCTATCCTCCCTAGTTTGGAGTCAGACATGCCATTCTCGGTCACCAGATGTTTGTAACTGCTTGTTATCACTTATTTATGTTCATGTTGTTAATGCAGCTTTAGCTATGCAAAACTAACTACTTCATTGTCAGACTATTGTACCATGGAATGAATTATTAAATTCCCAAAGATATCTTCTAATCTATTCTCATACACTGGTTAACTTAAGCAATTTAAAGCAGTTTTGGAAAACAAAGTCAAAATCCTAACTTAGCATCATAATATGGTTATTAGCAGTAAGGGAAGGAACATAAGCGTTGGGCCTTGGTTGGTCAAATTAAAGATACATAAAACAACCTTCCTAGCACACAAACAGCAAACAGCTAGCCTGGAAACAGGGTCACATGTGACCATCACAGTGCAAAATGTTATAACATCGACACGGAACCAAAACATAAGCAAATTCTAAGCATTTATCTAGTTATTCTAATATACTAGTCTGAAGAGACTTCTTGTCTCAAGTTCTAATACAGTCGTGTAAACACAGTCTTATTCGCGTCACAGTTTCATTCGCATAACCCCGTATATTTTGGATACCCTAATTTCTAGCACCCTCTGTGCTTCTCTCAACATTTTCCAGCTGGCGCATCAAGACATCTGTTGCACTGTTAAGAGCACTAAACCCAACTGCCTCAACCTCTTCTCTCATCAACCTCTTTGCCTAACGTGTCTCCTAGGGGCTGCCATCACCACCCTTCTTCCTGTTCTGCTCATTCTACTCACCATTGCTCCACCACACACTGCCAGCCGATCTATAATCACCAGCCATTTCTGCATTTCATTACACAATGTGAGAAAGGCCCTTGCCATCCAGAACCTTATTGTGGATGATTGTATTGACATCCTGGCTTTGACTGAAACTTGGCTCACAGGTGGAAACACCTTGTCCCAGACAGAAGTCTCTCTGCCTAGTTATACTTTCCACCACTTGATCTGTCCATTGTGGTGGTGTGACACTTATTAGCAAGTCACAGGTTGGCATCTTCCCTCCTCCTCTTGCATCTGCTCTTATTTCAAGGACCTCACCCTATTCCACCACTCTTGCCTTTCTTTTGGAATTCTCATTATCTACTGTCCTCCCAAGTCCAACACTGAGTTTCTCCTTGATTCTCCTTCATTACCTCCCTGAGTTCCTGCACTGAGCGACTCCTCATCCTTAAGTCCAAGGTTCACAAACTTGAACGTATCTGGTGCGCAACTGGCTTAGTCACCCATTGCCAGATCTGAATGGATCACAACAAGCTCTATTAGGTCTTGGTCTCCTTCTTGTCCAGCACCCCATGTCCTCCCTGACTTACATTGGCTCCCAGTCCTCCAACATTAACATCTAAAATTCTCATTCATATTTTTAAATCCTCACCTCCCCCTTCCTACCTCTGTGTCCTCCTCCAGCCCTATAAGTGCCTTGCTCCACTCTCCGTCAAACTTGTTCCTCTCATTCCGGCCTCTTGTGCATCCCTCCTCCCTTCACGCCATACCTTCAGTCACCTAGGCCCTATACTCTGGAATTCCCTCTGAAGCCGCTCCACCTCCCACACCTCCTTTAAGACCATTCTTATAATCAACCTCTTTGACCAAGTTTTTGTTCAGTTCCTCTAATCTTTAGCTCGCCATCCATTTTTCTTTAAGTCTCTGTAAAGCCATTGGGGTGTTTTACTCTACATTAAAGATGCCATATAAATGCGAGTTGTTGTTCTTGTTTTAGTTATTTAAAATGCTTTAAATAGCTACGACCCAGCTCCCAGCTCAGTTATGGGCAAGCTGTTCCTGGAAACTCACCCCATGAATAAAGTTTAATCGCTGCATTCTGCAATAAGTGCTTTAAGGAATTTAATGGCAGGTCCAGTGGTCATAGAATCATAGAATGGTTACAGCACAGAAGGAGGTCATTCGGCCCATCGAACCCATGCTGGCTCTCTGCAAAAGCACCTCAGGTAGTAGCCCCGCAAATTTCTTTCCTTCAGGTACTTATCCAATTCACTTTTGAAAGCCACAATTCAGTCTGCCTCCACCATCCTTTCAGGCAGTCCATTCCAGATCCTAACCACTCGCTGCATAAAAAAGTTTTTCCTCATGTCACCTTTGGTTCCTTTGCCAATCACTTAAACATGTGTCCTCTGGTTCTCGACCTTTCCGCCAATGGGAACAGTTTCTTTCTCTCTACTCTGTCTAGACCCCTCATGATTTTGAACACCTCCATCAAATCTCCTCTCTAGTCCTTCTATAGTCTAGCCACGTAACTGAAGTCCTTCATCCCTGGAATCAGTCGCGTAAATCTTTTCTGCACCCTCTCTAAGGCATTCATATCCTTTTTAAAGTGCGGTGCCCAGCATTGGACACAATACTCCAGTTGAGGCCGAACCAGTGTTTTATAAAAGGTTCATCATAACTTCCTTGCTTTTGTACTCTATGCCTCTATTTATGAAGCCCAGTATCCCATATGCTTTTTTAACCGCTTTCTCAACCTGCCCTGCCACCTTCAACGATTTGTGCACATATACCCCCAGGTCTCCCTGTTCATGCAGCCCCTTTAGGATTGTACCCTTTAGTTTATATTGCCTCTCCTCATTCTTCCGACCAAAATGTATCACTTAAACTTCATCTGTCACGCGTCCGCCCATTTCACCAGCCTGTCTATGTCCGTTTGAATTCTATCACTATCCTCCTCACTGTTCACTATACTTCCAAGTTTTGTGTCATCTGCAAATTTTGAAATTGTGCCCTGTACACCCAAGTCCAAGTCATTAACATATATCAAGAAAAGCAGTGGTCCTAGTACCGACCCCTGGGGAACACCACTGTATACCTTCCTCCAGTCCAATAAACAACCGTTCACCACTACTCTCTGTTTCCTGTCACTTAGCCAATTTCATATCCATGCTGCCACTGTCCCTTTTATTACATGGGCTTCAACTTTGCTGGCAAGCCTATTACGTGGCACTTTATCAAATGCCATTTGGAAGTCCATGTACACCATATCAACCGCATTGCCCTCATCAACCCTCTCTGTTACCTCATTAAAAAACTTGATCAAGTTAGCTAAACATGATTGCCTTTAACAAATCTGTGTTGGCTTCCCTTAATTAATCCATACTTGTTCAAGTGACTGTTAACTCTGTCCCTGATTATCATCTCTAAAAGCTTCCCCACTACTGAAGTTAAACAGACTGGTCTGTAGTTGTTGGGATTATCCTTACACCCTTTTTTGAACAAGGATGTAACATTTGCAATTCTCCAGTCCTCTGGCACCACCGCCGTATGTAAGGAGGATTCGAAGATTATGACCAGTACCTCCGCAATTTCCTTCTTAACTTCCCTCAGCATCCCATCCGGTCCTGGTGACTTATCAACTTTAAGAGCAGACAGCCTTTCTAGCTTCTTTTTATCAATTTTGATCTCATCCGGTATCTCCACTACCTCCTCTATCACTATGACTTTGGCAGCATCTTCTTCCTTGGTGAAGACAGATGCAGAATGCTCATTTAGTACGTCAGCCATGCCCTCTGTGTCCATGCGTAGGTCTCCTTTTTGATCTCTAATCGGCCTCACCCCTCCTCTTACTACCCGTTTACTATTTATATGCCAATAGAAGTCTTTTGAATTCCCTTTTATTTTAGCTGCCAATCTATTCTCATACTCTCTCTTTGCCCTTCTTATCTTCTTTTTCACTTCCCCTCTGAACTTTTTATATTCAGCCTGATTCTCACTTGTATTCTCAACCTGACATCTGACATACATGTTCTTTTTCTGCTTCATCTTACTCTCTATCTCTTTTGTCATGTGGCTTTTGTTGCCCTACCTTTCCCCCTCATGGGAATGTACCTCGACTGTACTCGAATCATCTCCTCTTTAAAGGCAGCCTATTGTTCGATTACAGTTTTGCCTGCCAATCTTCAATTCCAATTTACCCGGGCCAGATCCATTCTCAACCCACTGAAATTGGCCTTCCTCCAATTAAGTATTTTTACTCTAGATTGCTCCCTGTCCTTTTCCATAGCTAATCTAAGCCTTATGATACTGTGATCACTGTTTCCTAAATTTTCCCCTATTGCTCCACTTGACCCACCTCATTCCCCAGAACCAGATCCAGCAATGCCTCCTTCCTCGTTGGGTCAGAAACGTACTGATCAAGAAAGTTCTCCTGAACACACTTCAGAAATTCTTCCCCCTCTCTGCTCTTTACACTATTACAATCCATGATGGTCAAGAATGTAGCAATTAGGCTTTACTTGTGGGAGAGAGAGGAAAGGGGTGGCTGCTCAGGACATCGGGACAAAGTGATGAGGCAGCAGATGGGAGTAGGGAGTGGTGAGCATGGAAGAGGAATGTCTTTCGGCACGGTGGTGGGAATGTGGTTCGGGAGTAGGAGGGAGAGTTGGATAAGAGACTAGGACCGTGAAATTCGGCTCCATTGCGTCTGGTTTTTCGGTGCTACATGTGCCGTTTTGAGTCAAAATGGCATCCGGGCTGCGTGCCAAACACCATTTTGGTGAGGTCGTTAGCACAGGCACTAGGAGCTTACGCCCAAAGTATGCAGAGTGGGCAGATCATGACATCAGTCAGCGTGTAATGCTGATTCGATGCCAGCGCTCCATTTTTAACCTCAATGTTCCAGCTAATGCTCTCTCTTAAACACGCACATTTGAACATGCATTCAGCAGCAGGAAGGACCCCCCACCAGCGCTATTTAAAGGGATCATCAACTGCTTTCATGTTAGCTGCTGATTGATGTTTACTGGCTCTTGGTGAGTTTGTAGAAGTGTTTGGTGGTTAGGTGTATTATTTGAAGTTGCTGAAGTCTCAAGGGAGTGGTGTGGCAGGTTATTGCCCCCTTGGCCTGCAGCATGACAGGGAGAATGAGCAGAGGCGACACAGAGGAGGACAAGCTGCTCAAAGAGGAGGAGGAGGAGGGGGAGAAGGGCTCTCAGCACGAGGTCATATCCACATAGGGACTTCAGGGAGCAATTCTCCTCCCTCAGCCTCTGTGAGGAACAGTGTAAGCGATGACTCTGCTTCACTAAGGAGGCGCTCACTGAAGCCTGCCACCTGTTGCACGCAGAACTGCAGCCTTAGAGCAGGATACCGAGCATTGACCTACATGATGCGCTGAGTATGGTCGCACACCCTCTGGACATTGAGGGAGAGGACGGCATTGCCAGTGGCTGTAAAGGTAAGCAGGCCATGAATTTTTATGAACCGGGCTCCTCCCAGGCTGGAGCAGTTTTTGTTCAGTGGAGCAGGCGATATTTCCAACACTCGCAGTTTTCTCTGCACTGTTGCATAAGGGAGGTCACTGAGGCGCTATATGCAAAGAGAGGTGAATACATTTCATTCTCTCTTGCCAGAGAGAAGCAGTTGGAGCGAGCTCACAGCTTCACCAGGGTAGTAGGCTTCCCCATGGTGCAGGTTGCCATTGACTGCACATACGTCGCTTTGTGGGCATCGTATGCAAATTCGGAAATGTACCACAACCGGAAGGGATTCCACTCCCTCAACGTGCAGTTGGTGTGCGACCATACTTAATGCATCTTGTAGGTCAATGCTCGGTATCCTGGTTTCATTCTGCGGCAGTCCCCTGTACTATCTGCATTTGAGCCACTGCGACAAATCAGAGGGTAGCTACGGGGCAACAATGGCCATTTTCTAGCCGCCTGGCTCATGACTGGCACAACCCAAGCACATGTGGGCAGCATGCATATAACAAAAGCCATGCTGCCACATGGAATGTGATCTAGCTGACCATTGGGGTGCTTAAACAATGCTTCCACTGCCTGGACCACTCTGGAGGAGCCCTGCAGTACTCGCCAGAGTGTGTCTCAAGATTCGTCATGGTCTGCTGCATGCTGCACAACCTTGCCATCATGAGGGCACAGCCCTTGTCACCAGATATATGGTGAAGAGCTAAGGAAGAGGAGGAGGATGAAGAGGAGGTGGGAGGAAGAGGAGGAGGCAGAAGGGAGGAGTCAACCAACACAGTCCCTTTCTGGCCGGGCTGTCCGTGATCGACTCATCAGATTACAGAACCAGTGAATGCAACCAATGTCCCCGCTAAGGTCCACACGTGCATGGATGCACAGTAATCTGAAAGATCCCGCACAGGCCGCTCACTGGCTTTCACATATTAAATACCGGGCAAGTGCAGAAATTTAAAGGGATCGCTCAGTAAAAGAAACAATCCACGCAGAACAAAGCACAACTTATAGGGAATATTGAACACAACGCCAATTCCACATTCACCAAGAGTCCCATACCTTACCTTCTCTCTGTTACTGACCATCACTCTCCTCTTGACCACAATGCTGCTATAAATCCACCACAAAACAACATTCCAAACCAAATTTATTCAACAAACCATCCAATATTACATACCAAAGTCAACTAATCACCCTTATGCATTCCCTTAGTGCTTGTCATCCGTGTGCCTTTGTCTCTCCCAGTGCTCCTATACAGTGCTACCCCAGTGGCTGCAGCATGGCTGGTGGAAGGTGACTGACTTTCAGTGGAAGAGACTGCAGATGTCTTGCAGGACGATCTCGGGCACCTCTGGGCCCAGCTGCGGACTGCACCATCTTGGCATGGGCGGCAGCAGTCCAGGCTGGCTGGCTGACAGGCAACGGCAAGGGCACTGGTGGAGTGGCGGTGGTGGGAGGACGAATGCTGTCATCCTGAGAGAGGGCAGCAGGTTCGTGCTCCACGGAGCCACTGCCACTCCTCTGGGGTGGTGCCTCAGCAATCCTAGTAATTTGTTGGAGGATAGATTGCTGGACTGCTGTGAGACCCTGCAAGCCCCTTTCAATACTTGTAACCGCAGCCACGATGGCAGAAGTCTAAGCTTCCACTGCAGCACTTCCTCTTACAGTTTTTGCTCCTCCACCAGTGCCTGGCCATGTTGCAGATCTTGGCTATCTGAAAAGAGAAAGGCACAAGGGTAGGGTTGCGGTGAGGGGAGGGAAGGAAAGAAAGAGGTTCAGCTTACACCATTTGCAGCTTGTCAATCTGAAGAGATTGTGGGGTGAGGGGGATGTGAGAAGAAGGATTAGGTATGATGATACTGTCATCTTGGATTGTTTCAGTCCCGCCGCTAGCCACGGGCTCAGCAGATGGCCGCTCCAATAGTCTCCAGCACTGTCTCCTCCATGGGGATTAGATCATGCATGCACACCTGTCTCCTCCAAGTAGCCTCTAGGCATGAGCTACCTTGTCCTGCAAGAGACTGGGAAGTGTGTCAGTGAGTGTGGTTCAATGTATTTGGGTGATGTGCCTGTCATGGTTGAATAGCTGGAAGTGTGTGCAAAGTTTGAGATGTGGGTGTGAGTCTTGCAGCAGTGGTAAGTGTGTGAGGGTGAGGTGAAGCTATGAATGTGAGATATGAGTCGTGATTGATGGAGATTTTTGGTAGGTGAGTGAAGGGGGAGGTGGTGAATTGAGCGGTGTCTGAGTCTAGAGGTTCAGTTGTAAAGATATGGCATTTGAAGATGAATTCACTGACCTTGACCACTCGTATGAGGTCATTAAACTTCTTACGGCACAGCATCCAGGTCCTTGGGGCTATACTGCTAGCATTGACTACGATGACTATCTGCTCCCATTGCCTTTTCAGAGTTTGCCTGGAGGGCCCCTGGCTGCCTGTGGATACCGGGCCTCTCTCCTCCTGTCCATCTCCTACACCAAGGCCCCCAGTGCTGTGTCAGAGAACCATGGACCACACTCTCTGTCCTGTTGCACCATTACTCAGTGTTGTTCCTGCTCAGAATATCTTCCCCAGCCACTTTCAGCACCTACTGTAGCCAAAATACACCTCCCCTTTAAGAGGTGCAGGCTGCCTTTACGTAGGGCAGGCTAGTTTTAAGTAGTGCTAGCCTCACATGAATTTGGACCCTCTGCTAAGGTGCTCAGCCACTCAGAAGTGCCTTCAGTGCTGAGCTGCACGCTACTATTATTTAAATTAGCAGGGAGCACAAAATTTGCGAGCTGCCTGTATCGGAAGGAACGGGCGTGGGTTAATCGCGCATCACAACCTCTGCGCCCATTTTCAGGCCTTGTCCAATAGGGCATAGGTATTTACAAGCCTTAGGCAGGTGACACTTAGTAGAACAGCTCCACCTAACTTGAAAGCTGGAGGATGCAATCAGAGGTAATTATAACAAAGAGTTAAGCTTAAGTGTGACAGACAGGTGATGTAGATAGATGTGGCCGACAGGTTACGGTGGAAATAATGTGACTGAAAATATCTGACAGGAAGTTACTACAGGAAGTAAGTGTTACATTTACAGGAAGTGAGTGCTATACACAAGGGGGGAAAAATTCAGTTGCTTTGTGCCTCCCGTTAAGAGGGCACAAACGGGGCGCAAACAAACTAGTGCCCGGGCGCGGCGCCGCCAACGCCTCCCACGAAATTCAGCAGGAGGTTAGTGGTGGCGCTAACCGTTAGTGCCCTGTGGCGCTGTGCTGCCGGCGATGACATCATCGCCGTGCACAGCGCCCTGTTCGCGCCCCAGCCACGATTTTTGGTAGCACCCCCTGACTTACCGCCGGACGCTATGTCCGACGGGGTCAGGGTGGCCTACCTGCGGCCGGGGCAGCGCTATTTAAAAGCGAGGTGCCAGGCGGCCATTTTTGTTGCTGGCTGCCTGCCAGCACCGGCCACCGCTGCCGTCCCCGGCCTCTTGAGTGCCGGGCTCTTTTGCTGGCATTCCGATCCCCGGTGGCCCAGCTGAGCCCCGGGTTGCGCTGCACAAGGCCCCTCCCCTTTAAGAAGGGGAGGAAGGCCTGCAATACCGCAGCACGTAGCGCCGCGATATTCTCTTGCAGCACCCCAAGAGGGAGCCGGGGCACTAAAAGTAGCACCCCGGCGAAGTTAACACCCAAAAGGGGCGCGACTCAATTTTTCCCCCAAGGCTTTTAATATATGATAGTTAGCTAGATAGCTAGAAGGATAGATGTGAAGTGTTTTGTACTCTGAGCTGCCTCTCCCCCTTTATCTGATGTACTGTAAATGAGCCAGATTCCCCTTCCTTTGCTTAAAGCAAGCTATTGTAAATTTGCTGCAGAAGCTGTGTTGTTAATCTGTGGGGCTTGACTGTGAAATTTGCAGTTTGTTGCACAGAAGATTTTCCCATAATCTGAAACAACCCTGCTTCGTCTTATTGGTTACAATGTAGAGTTTTGCTGTGTTTTGTACTTGCACACGTGTCTTCTGATAGAAATCTTCTGATTCATTTTGACAAAGGCTGGCTTGACCAAATATGATCTATAACACCCTCAGTAAGTGCAAGGCAGCGACTGGACTGTTTTGCTCATGGCAGTTTCAAATTATTGCATCACCAAATTAATAGTTCATCGCTAAATCTAACTAATACAAACCAAGGTCACAGCATTCTGTTAGTCCATGATGCAAACAAGTGTTGAGAAAAAATGAAAACAGTAGACAATTTCTCATGCTATTGTTTAAAAAAGACAACTAGCACAATGTAATACTTTCTCTAACATCCTTGTAACCCCAGTG
The DNA here is from genome assembly GCF_052327205.1 of Somniosus microcephalus. NCBI lineage: Eukaryota > Metazoa > Chordata > Chondrichthyes > Squaliformes > Somniosidae > Somniosus > Somniosus microcephalus. The sequence goes on from NC_140987.1 coordinate 160,369,063, forward strand.
ATGTTCCCTCTGAGGCTGCACCAGTGGTATAATTTGTTAGTAATAAGCAGTTGTTTTGTTGCAGTGGTTTGGTTATTCCTACATGCCAATTCTACAGACACCGAACCACACTGTTACAGATGCACTGGGATGGAATGAAAGAGAAAACTACAGATCACTCCTTCCCTTTAAGAAAATTCCAACCTCTCCAATTTCCTCTCTTCCTCTCTTCAAGACATAGATCCATGTCAGGATATAACCACCCTTTGTCATCTCACCTAAGTGGCATTCTTCATGTGTGAATCTGAACAGATTGTCTGCTGGTCAATCAGTCATGGGTTGCATCACAGCTAAAGCCGATCCTGTCCTCACCTAATGTCCACACATACACTTTCCAACATGTATCACTGAATACTGTTGAGGATCGGGAACTCTAGCTGAATTTCTCCCTCCCTTACTCTGGGATACTAAATCCAATTGTGGTACCCCTATTACCACCCCTAGCTGATCACAGAGCGGGTATCGACCCAGGAACCTTCCTGTTCTGCACTTTAAGTTCCACACTGGGTAGTGTATGTACCAACTGAACTATCATTTGGTTGTCATCTTCCAAAATTGGTTGTCATCTTCCAAAATTGGTTGTCATCTTCCAAAATTCTATAGATTATGGAACAGTTCCTGCAGATTGGAGGGTGGTAAATGTAACCCCACTATTTAAAAAAGGAGAGAGAGAGAAAATAGGGAACTACAGACCGGTTAGCCTAACATCAATAGCAGGGAAAATGCTAGAGTCTCTTATAAAGGATGCGATAACAGGACACTTAGAAAATATCAACAGGATTAGACAAAGTCAACATGGATTTATGAAAGGGAAACTGTGTTTGACAAACCTAATGGAGTTTTTTGAGGATGTAACTGGTAGAATAGATAAGGGAGAACCAGTGGATGTGGTGTATTTGGATTTGAAAAAGTCCCACATAAGAGGTTAATGTGCAAAATTAAAGCACATGGGATTGGGGGAAATATACTGGCATGGATTGAAAATTAGTTAACAGACAGGAAACAGAGAGTAGGAATAAATGGTTCTTTTTCAGGGTGGCAGGTGGTGACTGGTGGGTTACCACAGGGATCAGTGCTTGGGCCCCAGCTATTCACAATATATTAGTTAGGAAGGCAAATGCTATGTTGGCCTTCATTGCAAGAGGATTTGAGTACAGGAACAAGAATGTCTTACTACAGTTATACAGGGCCTTGGTGAGACCACACCTGGAGTACTGTGTGCAGTTTTGGTCTCCTTACCTAAGAAAGGATATACTTGCCATAGAGGGAGTGCAGCGAAGGTTCACCAGACTGATTCCAGGGATGGCAGGACTGTTGTATGAGGAGAGATTGGGTCGACTAGGCCTGTATTCACTAGAGTTTAGAGGAATGAGAGGGGATCTCATTGAAACGTATAAAATCTGACAGGGCTAGACAGACTGGATGCAGGGAGGATGTTTCCCCTGGCTGGGGGGCCTAGAACGAGGGGTCACAGTCTCAGGATACGGGGTAGGACATTTAGGACTGAGATGAGGAGAAATTTCTTCACTCAGAGGGTGGTGAACCTATGGAATTCTCTACCACAGAAGGCTGTGGACGCCAAGTCACTGAATATATTTAAGAAGGAGATAGATAGATTTCTAGACACAAAAGGCATCAAGGGGTATGGGGAGAAAGCAGGAATATGGTATTGAGATAGAGGATCAGCCATGATCATATTGAATGGTGGAGCAGGCTCGAAGGGCCAAATCGCCTACACCTGCTCCTATTTTTCTATGTTTCTATGTTCTATCATAGGAATGTGGCTTTGTTGTTCAATTAAAACATAGAGGAGTAGAAATTAGTTTGGGCAACTTTCTGGGCCCAGACTCGCCCGAACAAAGTGGCCCAAAGATCAATAGAAATTGGTCTCAGGGTAAGCTGCTGGCAAGGGTCGTGCCACCACTGACAGCTTGTCCTATGAGAATAAACAATTTAGAGTTGCCTGCCTCGCCAGAAAGCTTCTTGTTAAGCATGACTCAGTATTACGCCGGGTGATACTTCAACACTCAACTGGGGAGGTGTTTTTATTTATAGATGTTTTCTCTCTTTTTGGGAGATTCTAAAGTTCTATTCCAAAGTTAACCTGATAAAAAGTATGGGGAGCAATCAGGATGACGTTTCTCTGTGTCAGGTAGGGAATTCCAGAATTTTGACTCAGCAGTTCGGAATAGAATGGCTTCTGCTCGGCACAATGAGGCTATTTTTGCCGAATATTTTCTAGAAAACACAATTACAGCCTGCAGCCAAATTCCACTGATCAATCTGTGTTAAAAGGCCTGTAACCTTAGAACCCATTTGCAGATTGAAAGCAATATGCCGTGTGAGTTTACAGTGACCCCCCATTTTGAAAACTGCAACTGCTGGGAACCTAACTTGCTGAGCACAGCAAACGTTCTGGGCTCAGGGGAAGTTCCCTCATTTCCATCCCAATGACAGGTACCCATACCACGAGGGGCACATCTGTGGCACTCGCTCACCTAAGGAGGCCGCAAACTATGGTGCTGATTGCTGGTTCCAGGGGGATGCCGGGTTTGCTGGAGGTACAGCGGGGTTGCGCGGAGGAGTTCACACTTAATTTGAGATTTGGGGTTGAATTTTAACCCACAAGGATGGGTGGGAAGGTAAAACATTTTAAATTCTCAAACCACTTTCGGTTTTAACGGAGGCGGGTTGAGGGGCGGACAAGTAATCTGCTCTCAGGAGGTGGGTCAGTCACTAAAATCTTTTAACGAGGCTGCGTGCCTCCATTTTAACTGCACTTTTTTTTTTAACTCACGGAGGCTGGGATTCCTGGGCCTCGGGAAACCCCCACCCCACTGCATAACTTGGCTCTATTTTGTATTTTAATCAGCTCTGTCCTCTTTTCCAGCATTGAACACACCAGGACATTAATTGTTAGGGCAGTAATGCATTATTACCCATGATTGTGGATATCTAGGATGTGGGATTATGTCCACAATTCGGCATATGCCAAGTTCTGATTTTAGTCTTGCTGTCAGAGGGTAAACAAAGGAGAAATCGAGCACTTTACCACAGAGAAAAATGGCAAAAGAAAGAATTAGAGGGTGATACACCCTACAGCCATTCTGGAGGACATTCTAGCACCTGGTGTAGTTAGAGCAAAGGCCTGAGACCTGAGAGACAACAATCCTCTGCAGTCTCTGGGGAGGTTCCCAGCAGTTGCATCCCAACACCCATGTCGGGTTGCGGCTGCTATGCAAACCTTTGGCTCCCTAGTCCCTCTCTCACTCTGCTGGTTAGGATATAGTGAATAACATTGTGAGACTCAAAGAGGGAGAGGAAATAAAATTTATATCAGATGGGGAGGATTAAAAAAAATACTGAATGGAGAAATCAGGTAAACGTTTTGAACCTTCCAAACACTTTTCAAAACATCCTTTTTATGGTAGACACTGTAGTTACCTCTAACTGAGGTCTATTGAAGCATTTATATTTGTGTGACTCACAGCAGGAAACACGCTGAGGCTTGTTATCACACTCTGAGGTTTGGCTTTCCAATATAATGTAAAACTGACATGCTCAGAAAATCCTATTTGTTTAAGTGGATGCACATTCACAACATCAAAGCATCTCAAAGGCAAACCACTGATCACATTTCCTCCTCAGGTTGATAAAGCTTTTATTGTTTCTTTAAATCACATTATCTTTTAGGGCAAGTAATAGTATCATTACTAAAAGAGTTTCTGCTAAGTCCTGCTACACTTGACATCTCTTCTGCCCTTCTCAACCTTGGTAATGGCTCTTGACTTAATTTCTTAATAAAGAAAATACCTGGTGGAAGATTTCATTGTCACAGACATTACACCAGGTAAACAGGTAGACAGTCTGAAAGTTGTTGAAATGCAGATAGATGGTTGTGGCAGGCAGATTGAAATGACAGGTAAAGCTGCAGAAATCTGATTGTGAACTGAACACTGCTATCATTAGGCACCATGGGCAACCAGCTTGGGATTGTTCTGCACAGAACGCATTGCCATCTGTTACTTTGTGTTCAGTTCAAATCTCTACAGAAAACTAAACACGTTCTAATCACAAGGTTACATATTTTCCTGTTCAATAGTCCAGCTTCATCCCAGATCTCTTTTTTAAACTTAACAATTAGAGAAATGTTCCTTAATTATTAACCGATAGTGATAATAAATGACAATTTTGAACTCAATGAAGTCGATTTTAACTTGCCTAAGTTAGCGTTAATAGGGAGGTAACAGCCTCAAAATGGGGCCGGTAGACTTTCCACCCCATTAACGCCAATGCTCTGCCCACTGCCACTTTTACAGGGGCCTAACACTGGGTGGCCAAAGCGCATGCCTGTTTCAGGTGATAAGCCTCTTTTACAATGCAAATCTGGGTCCGATGACACACAGTTTAGGACAGAACTAGTCAGAACATGGATCACACATTCTCCAGCCAGATCTACTAGTGATACAGCCTGCAACCCCAAAAATGTATGCTTTAAATTATTTTTCTGGGAGTACTCCTCCGAGCCCCACAAAAATAATCTGGGCCACTGCTGCCCAAGGCTCCACCTCCTCCTTGTGACCGTCTCCAGACTTAATTTGGTGGCAAGATGGCCTCCTAACCAGGATGCCCATTTGGGGTGGGCTGTTCACCGATTATATTTAAATGAGGCCCAGAACAGATTAGGTTGTGAAGGAATAAGCAATATACCTATTCAGAAAAATACACCATTCTATAAAGGAATTCTGACTTTATTAAAACATGACATACTGGGCTTGAAAATCTAAAAGCCTTAACAATGGAGAAGCTGTAAACAGTATACAGGCTATTGAGATAAGTTGTTGACACTGAATCAATAGCCTTATTGAAACAGGAGGTTGGAGGTTCCTGAAAGTCTGAAGCCTTGGAAAGAACACAATGGTATACCCTGTTAAGGTGTTATAATTACACTTTGGAAAGAAACACATAAAAATTAAGAAACATATGCCTTCATGGGAATGGCATCAAGTGGGGGAGGCACCAGCTGTCACATTGTTTTTGTGTTGAACTTGGAGCACCTAGGAGACACAATTCTGGGTTGCAACCAGCTGAGGTGACTTAAGGATTGCATAGAAGACCTTGGTAAGAATGACATCAAATAAATGCACCTGCTGTTACATTCAAACACCTAAAGGAGAGACACGAGTCTGCATTGCTACCAGCTGAACTGACTGTAAAAATAGCAGGGGTCAGCAGAAAAATGACTAGAGATAATTAGCTTACATCAGCAGAAAACTTCAATGGAAATACAACTGAGAAAGGGTATAAATATTGAACTTTCAAATGGGATGATAGATTTGCTGTAAAGGGGCAAAGTGATTCTGGGCTTCAGAGGCAAGCTCTGTCTACAACTCTTTGAATCTCAGGGATCAACGGTATTGTATTTGATTTTGGTGGATATCCAGGAATAAACTAAGAACTGTAAAACTAGAGAAGTTAAGATTTGAGAATAAGGATCCCTGCTAATAGAATTGTAAGATTCCTATTTTTGGAACTGTTAATGTTGTGAATGAATCACCAACTGTAAATTAGATGTCGGTTCTTTAATAAATCTATATATTTTTAGAATTGGCTCACATAGTACTTCTGCATCAAACTGACAAACTCAATCTCTGTACACTCTTTGGTGAGGAGTTGCAGAATTCTGGGGGGCTTTTGCGGACCCTCATAATATCCAGAATGTTACAGTCTAGCTAAACTGATTAAAAGTGCTATCTGGAGGGCAGTAACATCTTCAGGTTGTTCCTTTCCTTTAGGGAGAGATAGTCTGGACCTTTAGACCCAATTAAGCGTCTTTAGGATTCGGCTACCTCTAACTTTAGTTGAAAGTGAACGTCTGGGGAATACGCCTGATCCGGGGTAGCCCTAAAGGGGCTAGGACTAGTAATTATCCCTTCCAGGTGTCGGTGCACTCCGCTGGTCAGCTGCTCAGTAAATGCCCCAAGCATTAGTGATTGTGGTCAGTTTGTTCCTGCCAAACCTACCCTCCTGTGTTGCCTCTTCTTTCTTTCCAGGAGCCTCAGAGCCATGCATTATTGATGCCCTTAATGAGCCCGTATTGTTGCTCTTTAGAGGCAGTTGGTTCCATTCATATAATGGCAAAGGGGCTAAGGCTCTTTTAAATGAAAACCCCCACCCCCACACACACAAACACATGCAAAGATATGATGATATTCATGTACATTAGATAACTATTGTTTGCATGAAAACCAACTTACTCAACATTTTGTGATATGATCCCTTAAACAGTGGAAAATGCCACCCTATTAATGTATTCCACAGCTTCTGCCAAGTATTAGTATCTATACTCAGCTTAGATAAGCTGATACACAATTTAAAAACTGAATGTGTAATGCATATATATATTTTGACATGTATGATGTATAATCCTTTTATTATTTGTCAGTTAAGCAAAGGGAACAATAAGAATTTCTATAGTATGTCTACCCATCAAAACTTCTTAATGGTAACTTGATGCTTTACACCTTGTTGTGCTTAAAAGGTTGGGCTTCGAAAATTCTGTATTTCTGTTAGTCATATGCAATGTATCATCTTTATCCTGTGTGTGACTAATGGTACTCATTAAAGTCAGAACAACAGTAGTACAGTTACATCTCACAGAGGCCTAATGTACTATACAACAAAGCCATTTATTCTTTCTCCCTTGAGCAATCTCTTGGTAGTTATATAAATATGTGAATTATGTTTCACTGCAGTGCTGAAAGGTAGACCGCCTTATCTTAAAAAAAAATCTTTTAAAGTGGCAAATGGCAAACTTCACAACAAATCAGACAGGACAAAACCTTGCCTGAAGCTTCTGTGAAAGGGCTTCAGACATCAGACATATCAAATAACTTCAGAATTATTTTAAGTTTGCAAATCGCGTGGAATCTTCTGTTTCAAATCACTTATGCTGGGGTCCTTTTCATCTGTAGTGACTTTACCCCATTGGAAAGCTTTAGCTTTAGTGGTGGGAGTGACAATCCATCATTAAAGCCAGCAGGGAAAACGGCCCACCATGGCTCAGAATCTCATCCATGCTTTGCTGGTTCGTGACCTAATATACTGCAGACACTAATTACACTTGTGACCTGAAAGTGCTTTATATAAGTTTAACCACTCCTTTAAAATGAACATCCCTGTGATGGGCATCCAACCTTGAGAGATCAAAGTGTTCAACCCCTCCACCTGAGAGCACAGCAAATGAACTCAATGAACATGGTGCATTGTTTCATTTAAAAAAAGATTACTGACTGCACCAGGTCAGTTTGCACAAGGTAATAACTTGACCTGAGTTGGGATATTTTACTTTGTTTTCTTTTTTTGATACTTTATGGCACAAATTTCCAAAAATACGGTTTGCATTTAATAAACAGGATTCTGAGAATTGGATCTGCAAATGGTAGGGAATTGGAAGGACATGGGTTTAGGCTCGATGGAAAAAAATATGGAAAATTATCTGATTGGGATCTGGAAACAGGTTCTAGATGAAGTAAAGAACTGGGCCAAATGAATAGTCTTTTCACCTCCTGTTATGATTAACTGAGCAGAATGTCCTGCGATACAGCAGTTCTCTATAATGCAGCTACAAAAAGGGAATGAAAACACTCAGTGATTTAGTTCTTTGGAATCTACATTCCAAGAATACAATATATAGATTTGAAGGTTATAGGATTAAAAAGATAGTTTTTCACTCATTTTTATTTTAAAACTTACAAAGAAAGAAAAAAGAATGTGGATGATTATGTGTTCCCCCGTTCCCCAGGAGAGCTGATATCTGGGTGCTGCATGCTCATTTAAATAAATTGCCAGAGTTCTCAGCACATGAAGCAATGCAAGAACGCAGGGGACAGAGAATGGTTTCAAGAGCTGCTGTTTTCCTGAAAGGTATTCTCCTATTGAAAAGGGCGAGACATAGCTGTAGCCAGGGCACACAGCTACTGGTTTTGGGTGGCAAAAATATTCTCTTGTATTCCTCATTACAGCCTATAGGGGGAGAAATTCGGTATCGCCCCATTTGGGGCGCGATTATCAGCCGGGCGCAAAGTTCAGCGCCTGGCGCTAATCATCGCCTCCGACTGCAAACTTGGCTTTTATCGCCCCTGGAGGCGATTGGAGTGCTAAATCAGGTGCTGCACAACTGTCTTAAGGCGCAAAGGCCGAGGAACGAGGCGCTAACTCAGAGCGTGGGCGCAGCGCAGGTGATGTCAGTTAGCCATTGAACACAGACACACTGGCGCTGGACAGTTCTTAAAGGGGAGGGTCGATCTTGCTCTCCAGCCACACCCTGCTCATTGGAGCCTAGAATCTCGGCCTGGAGAGACCTGGGACTACATTTTCCAGCCAAGGACTATGGAGAGGGTGAGAAACCGAGCTCAGCGCTTCAGCGAGTGGGCCTTGGAGGCTCTGGTTGGCACGGTGGAGTGCAGAAGATCTATACTCTACCCTGAGAGTGGCAGGAGGCTTTGCCGTGCGAGTACAGAAGAGTGTGGAGGGACGTGGCTCAGCATGTCTCCTCCAGGAGCATGGTGACCAGGACCCATATACAATGTCCCAAAAAGTTCAACGACCTCACTTGGGTCAACAGGGTGAGTGGCTTTTTTTCAATACCTCTCCATCCCTCCATCTCAATCTCACTCTATGGCCAGAGGGTCTTAAAACCCCAATGCCCAACACTCATCCAACACCTATGGCCCTCTCATGAAACACAGACACACATTCCACACTTTGCATACAGTGAGGGCTATTCAACTATGGGAGGCACAGGCAAGACCATGGCTGCTTACATTAAGGGCTATTCAACTATGGGAGGCACATCAGGCAAGACCACGGCTGCTTACATTAAGGGCTATTCAACTATGGGAGGCACATCATGTTGTGTCCGTGTATAATAAGACACAGACTGCAGGAGAACGGTACAACAGGTGTTTACTCAACGTGGCTCACACGGGAACTGATCTGTACAGATTACTACTCAGTGCTATGTACAGGTGTGGTCACTGCCGGTACTGCAGTATACATGAGCTGTAAAAGATAGTTCCCCCCTTATAAAGGTATATACATTACAATTCCTCCCCTTTTAGATTAACAGTACCATAACACTCATTTAACAATTAACTATCAAACTAATTACAATTAACACTTTTATCATGCAACATTAGCTGAAAATAGTCTATTTATATATTCAGTCTTTGGGGAGGCTTCCTGATCCTTTCTGGATAGCGCCTTTCCTGAGTGTTTTGCTCTTGGTGCGGAGGTGATTCTGGCCCCCTGTCGTTGGTTGGTTCATCAGCTTCCGATGCTACTGTTTCTGGGGTAGATGCGACCTGTACGTCGGGTTCATCACCAGGTATGTATGGGCGAGGTATGGGGTTGACTTGTTCCCGTGACTCTAGGATCTGGTCAGCATGGCGTCTCACGATGCCCCAATGTCCACTGTGTACATTAGTGGGCCCTGCCGTGTGCATATCATTCCTGGCTGCCATTTTTCTGTTTGGTAGTCGCGGGCCAAGACTGGTTGCCCTACATTGAAGCTTCTTGTTGGCTTCTCATGGATGTGCTGGAATTGCTTACTCTCAACATCTCTTCGTACGTTTAGTCTGAGCAAATCCAGGCGAGATCTTAAACTTCGGTTAAAGAACATCATGGCTGGGGCCTGGTTGGTGACTGCATGTGTCGCATTCCGGTAGGCGAACAGGAAATTGTCCACCTTGTGCTGCAGCGGAATGTTGTCATTGTACATAGCCTTTATTGCCTTCTTAAAGGTTTGTACGAACCTCTCAGCCAATCCATTTGTGGCTGGATGATAAGGGGCAGATGTGTAATGCCTTACCCCATTCTTTTTCAAGAACCTCCGGAACTCTTCGGACACAAACTGTGGTCCGTTGTCGGAGCAAATCTGTTCTGGCAAGCCATTCCTGGCAAAAATGGTCCGTAGGACTGCAATAGTTTTCTCCGTGGTGGTGGAGGACATTTTGATGACCTCAGACCATTTCGAGTGCGCATCCACGGCTATTAAAAACATTGAGTCCATGAATGGACCAGCAAAATCAATATGCACCCGTTGCCATGGAGATGAGGGCCACTTCCATGGGTGTAGAGGGGCCTGTGGTGGTGCATTTTGGACTTTCTGGCATCCTGAGCAGCTCTTGGTCAGGTCCTCGATTTGTTTATCGATTCCCGGCCACCACACATAAGCCCTGGCTAGGCTTTTCATTTTTACCCCTCCCAGATGACCCTCATGAAGCTCATTGAGCACTCTATCCCTTAACTTGGGTGCAATTACCACTCGGGATCCACACATCAAGGTCCCCCGGCACTGTTCTCTCCTTGTCGAGAATTCTGGCAACAGTGAGTCGCCATGTGCTGACCATCCCTTCACCATCAAATCATATACCCGAGACAGTGTCGGGTCATTTTGGGTTTCCTTTTCGATACAAGCATTAGTTACCGGTAGGTATTCAACTATAGTCGAATGGAATATTTCGACAGGATCCACTGCTGGTGCTTCCTCCGCAGTAGGCAGTGGCAGGTGTGATAGCCCATCAGCATTTCCATGCTGTTTCGTGCCCTTATATTCAATCTCATAGTGGTGCGCCCCTAGAAAAAGTGACCATCTTTGTAGTCGTTGCGCAGTCATCACCGGAGCGCCCTTCTTCGGATTAAAAATGGAGACAAGAGGCTGGTGATCAGTCAGCAAGGTGAATTTCTGCCCGTGCAGATAGTGATTGAACTTTTTCACTCCCCACACTAGGCTGAGGGCCTCCCTGTCAATCTGGGTGTAGTTATGCTCGGCTGAGGTTAGTGATCGTGACGCAAAGGCTATTGGCCTCTCTGAGCCGCCCGAGAATTTGTGCGACAGCACCGCTCCAATGCCGTAGGGTGACACATCACATGCCAACCGAATTGGTAATGCTGGGTTGTAATGGGCCAATACCTCTTTCGATGTGATTAGTGTTTTGCTCTTCTGGAAAGCTCGTCTACATTCGTCACTCCACTTCCATGGCACCCCAGTTTGCAGTAGGGTGTTCAGTGGGTGTAGTATTGTAGACAAATTTGGCAAGAACTTATGGTAGTAGTTTACCAGCCCGAGGAACGACCTCAGTTGTGACACATTTTCCGGTGCTGGAGCCTTGACTACTGCCTCAATCTTCTCTGGGGACTTATGTAACCCCTCTTTATCGATAACGTGGCCACAATACGAGATCTGTTTTCTAAAAAACTTGCATTTGGGCGCTTAGCTCGGAGCCCATATTCCTGCAATCTAGTGAGCACCTGCTCCAGGTTGGCAAGGTGATCACTATCATTTTCGCCCATGACCAGGATGTCGTCCAAATAACACTGGGTCCCTGGGATCCCTTGCAGGACTTGTTCCATTGCCCTCTGCCAAATAGCCGGAGCTGATGCTACCCCGAATACCAGCCAGTTGTATTGGTAGAGATCTTTATGGGTGTTGATTGTGAGGTATATTTTTGATGCTTCTTCTACCTCCATTTGCAGATACGCCTGGGCCAGATCAATCTTAGTGAAGCGTTTCCCTCCAGATAGCGAGGCGAAAATATCTTCAATCCGCGGAAGTGGATATTGTACGGTGTGAAGGACCGGGTTCACTGTTACCTTAAAGTCCCCACAGATGCGAACCTTCCTTGGTTCCCCAGGCGTGCTGCTCAACGACTTTTTCATCACAGGGATGATGGGTGTAGCCCACTCGCTCCAGTCTACCTTGGACAGTACACCTGAACATTCCAGACTCTCCAGCTCTGCTTCGACAGCTGGGCGGATCGCATCTGGCCTTAAAAAATTTGGGGCTTGCGTTTTCTTCAATTTTAATCGTCGCTGTCATGCCTTTTAGTGTTCCGAGTCCTTGCTGGAACACTTCTTTCGCATCAGTTAGGATCTTTGACAGTCGCCCAGGTGTGACGTCGTCATCCTTTGTGTCAGCCACAGTCAGTGCCTGTATGTAATGCCAATCCAGTTGTATTTTCCGGATCCATTCACGTCCCAGTAATGGTGGTCCTCCATCTTGCAATACATACAGGTCTAGTTTTGGTGTTTCCATACCGTTATATATAACGGTCACCCTTATTTTTCCTTTGGGGTAGACTTTCTGCCCCGTGTACGTCTTCAAAATAATTTTTGTGTCTCTCAAAGATATGTGTGAGAATAGCCACTCGTAGTCCCATCAGATTATAACTGTTAGGGCTGATCCTGTGTCCAATTCCATCTTTACCTGGACTCCTGCTATCTTGAGAGTGACCCAAATGGTTCGGTGATCCTCCGTTGTGATCACATTATGTAGTTTCAGACAACTCAGTTCCCTGCTTTCGGAGTCGTTATCACTCTTTTGTTCATCTGAACTATTCTCCGTCATCTTATGTACCTTCTTGTACTTTCCTTTGGTAGGTTTCTTATTGCTGGTTTTCTTTTCCAACCTGCAGACTCGTGCTATGTGTCCTACTTTTCCACACTGTCTGCCCACTTTGTCTTTGAACCAGCAATCATTCTGGTCGTGTGTTGTTCTGCCACAGCGATAGCACTTCTCTGTTCCATATGACATTTCGTTTGTGCCATATTCTTGCGGTCTCTGTTGTAGCTCTGCAGCGCCCCGTGCTGCTGCTTCATATGATACCGCAATGCTGAAAGCCTTTTCCAGCGTAAGGTCCTTTTCAGATAAAAGCCGTTTCTGGGTTCCTTCACTTTGAAGCCCACACACAAACTTGTCCCTTAAGGTATCTGCCAGTCCCGCTCCAAACTGGCAGTGTTTCGATAGTTTGTGCAGTTCTGTTAAATAATCAGCATTGCTTTCATCGTTATGCTGGTTCCGTTTCTGAAACTTGAATCTTTCTGCTATCAGCAGCGGTGTGGGGTTTAAATGTTCCTGTAGTATCGTTACTATGTCTTCAAAGCTCTTTTCCATTGGCTTCCTTGGGGTTACTAGATTTTGTAATAAACCATACATCTTTGCACCCATTAAATTTAACAATACCGACGCTTTCTTGTCATCCGACACCTAATTTGCCTTGCAGTATACCTCTATTCGTTCGACATATGCAGTCCAATCTTCGACTTCATTGTCAAATGCGGTGATGCTGCCACTCTTTGGCATTTTGGGTGTGGTTTAAAATGGCATCTCCCAATGGCTTAAAATGGCGTCTCCCGCGCTTTCCTTCCTCCCCCGCTGCTGCCAACGCTGCTCCCGGCGGTTCTCGTGGCAATGGGTCGGCCTGTAGGTTTCGCGCGCTTCTCCTGCGCTGCTGCCAACGCCGTTCTCAGCGGTCCTCGTGGCAATGGCGGCGCCTCACGGGTTTCTGTGCGTCTCTCCCTCTCTTCGACGCTGCTCGGCCCCTGAACACTGGCTGCACCCTGTGTGCTCTGCCCTCTCTCTCTCTCCCCCGTCGATGCTGCTCGGCCCTTTGCTGTGCCGCTCGGTCGGGCTCTAGCCCGCCGCTGTCCGGGAAGGGTCTGCGCACTACCTTTTGCCAGCCCGTTTCGCTGGACCACCTCGACTGGAAAGCCAAGCCTGGCTCTCGACAGCCTCCCCCGCAATTCTCGAGTCTCTGCTGGATGACTGGGCGGTTGCCCGTGGTCGACGCCCGAGTCTCTGGCCTTGACCTCCAATCCACTGATCTCCAGGAACGAATCCCCGGGAGGTGATGCAGAGTTGCAGGTAGGTTCGAACTTGCCTTGTCGCCAATGTTGTGTCCGTGCATAATAAGACACAGACTGCAGGAGAACGGTACAACAGGTGTTTACTCAACCTGGCTCACACGGGAACTGATCTGTACAGATTACTACTCAGTGTTATATACAGGTGTGGTCACTGCCGGTACTGCAGTATACATGAGCTGTAAAAGATAGTTCCCCCCTTAAAGGTATATACATTACACATCAGGCAAGACCATGGCTGCTTACATTAAGGGCTATTCAACTATGGGGGCGTACATCAGGCAAGACCATGGCTGCTTACATTAAGGGCTATTCAATTATGGGAGGCACATCAGGCAAGACCATGGCTGCTTACATTAAGGGCTATTCAACTATGAGAGGCACATCAGGCAAGACCATGGCTGCTTACATTAAGTACTATTCAATTATGGGAGGCACATCAGGCAAGACCATGGCTGTATATCTACTCAGGCGCCGTCCTTTTTCTTGCAGGCGAATCTATCTCATAATAGGAGACAGCAGCAATGGATGGAGGGAGGGCGGCCTCAGTTGCAACCCCTCAGCGATATTGAGGCACGCGTCCACAGGATTGTGGCAAGCCAGGTGATCAGTCCCGTCGCCCCTGGAAAGGCCGACCCCATTCTGGACAGCAATGGAAAGGTCATCACTTTTTCTCCTCTCTCATTCCACTTGTCCCTCACAACACCAGCCTTTGACACTTTCAATCCAACTTACTAAATAACTGTACTCCTTCCTCCTTTACTGCCTCCCTGTCCTCACGCTAAAGCCACGCTTGTACCTCCCTGCTTTCAGATGGTGATTCACCAGCTGAGGAGACGGGCCCTCAAGCTGCCAGTGGGAGTGAAGCTGCAGGCGAGGAGGAACAGGAGGCCGGAGCATCAGCGCCACCCTCTCCCGAGGAAGCCCATGCCCACACTGGGAACACGTCTTCCCTGGAGGGGAGCAGCGGGGAAGGGTCTGCTGAGGGTGAAGCTCCAGGACCCAGTGGGCTGCAGCAATGCGATGTGGCTAGGGAAGCTCGGGGGCCGTCTGCCCAGAGGGAGAGTCGGCCAGCGAGTCCTGCTGCACTGGATGCAGAGGAGGAGCGGCTCATCACTGAAATGAACACCCAGGTGGTGCATATGCATACTCAGCTCATGGGTGCAGTGAGAAGGGTGCCCGAATGAATTGAAGCACTGGCAAGGAGTGTGGAGCACTTCGCTGTGGCACAGGCGGATGCCACGCTGAAGCTTAGTGCTGCAATTCAGTCACTGGCTGCCGTGATCCTATCTCAGACTGCTCTCATGCAGACTCAGATTGAGGCCACGCAAGCACTGACTGCTGCCATTCTCGCTGGTTCAGACCTCCAATAGATTGCTCCGGATGTTGAAGTGCTGCCCCGTGGGAGTGCCAGTGTGTCGGTCAAGCAGGGAGTTGCTGTCCTCTCTCAAGATGACAGCATTCCTGCTGCCACCACTGTCACTTCACCATTGCACTTGCCACCGCCTGTAGCCCAGACTGCTGCCGCCCATGCAGAGTTGGTGCAGTCTGCAGTCAGGCCCTCCAGGCCCAGAGCTGGTCGAGGCCGTCCTTCAAGGGCATCTGTAGTCTCAGGTTCTGACAATCAACAGCATTCCACCAGCCTTGCTGCAGCCACTGGGGCCCCATTACAGAGGAGCAGTAGGGTGGGAAGGGGGGAAGTGCACAAGGGAAGATGATCACCCTCAAAGGGCAAAAAGTAGGAGGTGTGATGAAAAGTTGGTCAATTTTTTATTAAAGGCCGAGGTTCGCATTCAAACTTTTGTTTAGTGTTTTGGACGTTATCTCCAGGTTGTGAGAACCAGTTATGTTAATGAATGATTTTTTGTGTTTGTTTCTATTAGTTTGCCATGAAGAAATGACACACACAGAGTTTGTAAAATAAATAAGTTTTTGTATTCAAAATGTACATGTTTGGTCTTTGGAATCATTGCTGCATTGGCCGGCTTAGGGGTTGCAGGTTGATTCCATTCATGTTGTTCTCCATGGCAGAAGCCATTTCCTCAGCAGGGGCCTATAAGCGGCTTGCTATCAGCTGTTGACAGACGGCCCTTGCAGTTTCAACATTGTGGACGGCCCTCCCGCCTTGGTGCTGCTGATGATCATCCTCCTCCTCTTCCTCCTCCTCCTCCGGTGGTGCTCCAAGGCCTGGTGGCATTGGCTGGGTCCTGAGGATTGCCAGGTTATGCAGCATGCAGCACACAACTATGAAGAGGGAGACTCGCTCAGGCGAGTACTGCAGGGCTCCTCCTGAGTGGTTCAGACAGCGGAACCATTGCTTGAGCACGCCGATCGTCTGCTCAACCATGTTCCTGGTGGTGAGATGGCTCTCATTGTACCATAGCTCAGCAGGGGTGTTGGGGTTACGGAGCGGTGTCATCAGCCAGGTGCAGAGGATAACCCTTGTCCCCGAGGAGCCAACCAATTGGCTGATGTGGTGCCTGGAAAAGTTCGGGCACAGCAGTCTGGTGCAGGATGAATGCATCGTGGCTGCTGCCAGGATGGCGGGCGTTGACAGCGAGTATTGTAGTGTCCGCGTATCAATAATACACGGACTGCAGGAGAACAATAATA
Organism: Somniosus microcephalus; assembly: GCF_052327205.1. Taxonomy (NCBI): domain Eukaryota; kingdom Metazoa; phylum Chordata; class Chondrichthyes; order Squaliformes; family Somniosidae; genus Somniosus; species Somniosus microcephalus. The sequence continues at coordinate 160,385,419 of NC_140987.1, forward strand.
ACAGGTAATTACTGAACAGAGGGTAAGCTTAAACTGAAAGTACAGAAGCCTGCTATGGCTTTATATACAGGTGTGATCACTGCCGGTACTACAGTATAAATTCAGTTCTCTCTTAAAGGTACATACACAACAATCCCTCCCCTTTTAGATAAACAGTACATAACATTCATTTAACAATTAAATAATAACTAATTACAATTACAATTTTCTCTGTACTGTATACATCAACTGAAATAATCATTTATAAGTTCAGTCTTTGAGGAGGCTTCCTGATCCTGACTGGATAGCGCCTTTCTCGAGTATCCTGTTCTTGCGGCGGAGTCGATTCTGGCTCATTCTCATTGGTTGGTTCGTCAGCTTCCAATACCACTGATTCTGAGGTAGATGCAATCTGTACTTTGGGTTCATTACAAGGTGCACATGCTCGTGGTATGGGTTTGGCTTGTTCCTGTGACTCTAGAATCTGGTCAGCATGGCATCTCACGATGCTCTCTCCAACGTCCACTGTGTACATTAGTGGTCCCTGCTGTGTGCATATCGTTCCTGGCTGCCATTTTTCTGTTCGGTAGTCGCGGGCCAAGACTGGTTGCCCTATCTTGAAGCTCCTGGTTGGCTTCTCATTTATGTGCTGGAATTGCTTATCCTCAACATCTCGTCTTATGTTTGGTTTGAGCAAATCCAGGTGACATCTTAGCCTTCGGTTGAAGAACATTATGGCTGGAGCTTGGTTGGTGACTGCATGTGTCGCATTCCGGTAAGCAAACAAGAAATTATCCACCTTGAGTTGTAGTGGTATGTCGTCGTTATACATCGCTTTTATTGCCTTTTTAAAGGTCTGAACAAACCTCTCAGCCAATCCATTTGTGGCTGGATGATATGGGGCAGATGTGTAATGTTTCAGCCCATTATTCCTCAGAAACCTCCGGAAATCCTCTGACACAAACTGTGGTCCATTGTCGGAGCAAATCTGTTCTGGCAAGCCATTCCTGGTGAAGATGGTCTGTAGGACTGCAATAGTTTTCTCCATGGTGGTGGATGACATTTTGATGACCTCTGGCTATTTCGAATGGGCATCCACGGTGATTAGAAACATTGAGTCCATAAATGGACCAGCAAAATCAATGTGTACCCGTTGCCATGGAGATGAGGGCCACTCCCATGGGTGTAGCGGGGCCTGTGGTGGAGCGTTTTGGACCTTCTGGCATCCTGTGCATCTCTTGGTCATATCCTCGATTTCTTTATCGATTCCCGGTCACCACACAAACGCCCTGGCTAGGCTCTTCATTTTTACCCCTCCCAGATGACCCTCATGAAGCTCATTGAGCACTCTATCTCTCAACTTGGGTGGAATTACCACTCGGGATCCACACATCAATGTCCCCCGGCACACTGACAGCTGTTCTCTCCTTGGCGAGAATGCTGGCAACAGTGAGTCGCCATGTGCTGGCCATCCCTTCACCGTCAAATCATAGACCCGAGAGAGTGTCGGGTCATTTCGGGTTTCCTTCTCTATACTTGAGTTTGTAACAGGTAGACATTCGATTATGGTCGAATGGAATATCTCAACAGGGTCCACTGCAGGTGCTTCCTCCACCGTAGGCAATGGTAGGCGCGACAGCCCATCAGCGTTTCCATGCTGTTTCGTACCCTTGTACTCTATGTCGTACTGATGTGCCCCTAGAAAAAGTGACCATCTTTGCAGCCGTTGCACCATCATCACCGGAACGCCCTTCTTTGGGTTAAAAATGGAGACCAGAGGCTGATGATCAGTCAGTAGGGTGAATTTCTGCCTGTGCAGATAGTGATTAAACTTCTTCACCCCCCACACCCGGCGGAGGGCCTCCCTGTCAATCTGGGCATAGTTACGCTCGGCTGAGGTTAACGAGCGCGACGCAAAGGCTATTGGCCTCTCTGAACTGTCAAGGAATTGGTGTGACAGCACCGCTCCAATGCCGTAGGGAGACGCATCACATGCCAACCAAATCGGTAGTGTTGGATTGTAGTGGGCCAATACTTCTTTTGAAGTGATTAGGCATTTACATTTCTGAAAGGCACGCTTACACTCATCACTCCATTTCCATGTTACTCCAGTTTGCAGCAGGGTGTTCAGTGGGTGCAGAATTGTAGATAAATTCGGCAAGAACTTATGGTAGTAGTTCACCAACCCGAGGAACAACCTCAGTTGCGACACATTTTCCGGTGCTGGAGCCTTGACTACTGCCTCAATCTTGTCTGGGGACTTATGCAACCCTTCCTCATCAATCATGTGGCCACAATACGAGATTTGTCTCCTGAAGAACTCGCATTTGGGGTGGTTGGCACGTAGCCCATATTCTTTTAATCTAGTGAGCACCTGCTCCAGGTTGGCAAGGTGTTCACTGTCATTTTCGCCCGTAACCAGGATGTCGTCCAAATAACACTGGGTCCCCGGGATCCCTTGCAGGACTTGTTCCATCGCCCTCTGCCAAATAGCCGGGCTGATGCTACCCCGAATACCAGTCGGTTGTACTGGTAAAGACCTTTGTGAGTGTTTATCGTGAGGTATTTCCTAGATGCTTCTTCCACCTCCATTTGTAGATACGCTTGGGCCAGATCAATCTTCGTAAAGCGTTTCCCTCCAGATAGTGAGGTGAAAATATCTTCTATCCGTGGAAGTGGATATTGTACTGTGTGCAGGACTGGGTTCACAGTTACCTTGAAGTCCCCACAGATGCGAACCTTCTTCGGCTCCCCAGGCGTGCTGCTCAATGATTTCTTCATTACAGGAACAATGGGTGTGGCCCACTCGCTCCAGTCCACCTTGGACAGCACACCCGAACACTCCAGACTCTCCAGCTCTGCTTCAACGGCTGGGCGGATCGCATACGGTACCGGTCAGGCCTTAAAAAATTTTGGGTTTGCGTTATATTCGATTTTTATCGTTGCCATTACTCCTTTTAGAGTCCCAAGTCCTTGTTGGAACACCTCTTTCGCGTCAGTTAGAATTTTTGACAGTCGTCCAGGTATGACGTCGTCATCCTTTTTGTCAGTCACAGTTAGCGCCTGAATGGAATGCCAATCCAATTGTATTTTTCGGATCCATTCACATCCCAATAATGGTGGTCCTCCATCTTGTAGTATATATAGATACAGTTTCTGTGTTTCCTTGCCGTTGTATTTAACTGGCACCCTTATTTTTCCTCTGGGGTAGACTTTTTGCCCCGTGTATGTCTTCAATACAATGGACGTGTCCTTCAAGGGTATGTGTGAGAATAGCCGCTCATAGTCTCGTCGATTCATGACAGTTAGGGCTGATCCTGTGTCCAATTCCATCTTTACTTGGGACCCTGCTATCATGACGGTGACCCAAATGGTTCGGTGATCCTCCTTTGCAATCACGTTGTGTAACTTTAGACAACTTAGTCTCCTGCTCCCGGAGTCATTATCACTCTCCTGATATTCTGAACTACCGTCTGTCATTTTTTTTACTTTCTTGTACTTTTCCTTAGTAGTTCTTTTAGTGTTGGTTTTCTTTCCCGACCTGCAGACTCTTGCTATGTGTCCCATTTTCCCACATTGCCTGCATACTTTGTCCTTAAACCAGCAGTCCTTCTGATCATGGGTTGTTCTGCCGCAGCGATAGCACTTTTCTGCTCCATATGCCATTTCATTAGCGCTGTATTTTTGTGGTTTCTTTTGTATTTCCGCAGTCCCCCCGTGCTGCTGCTTTGTAGGATACTGCCACGCTGAAAGCCTGTTCTAGCGTCAGGTCCTTTTCCGAAAGTAGTCGTTTCTGGGTTCCTTCACTCTGGAGCCCGCAGACAAACTTATCCCTTAAGGTGTCTGCCAGTCCTGCTTTGAACTGGCAGTGCTTCGATAACTTGCGTAGTTCCGTCAGATAGTCAGCATTGCTCTCATCTTTGTGCTGGTTTCTTTTATGGAACTTGACTCTTTCTGCTATCAGCAGCGGTGTAGGGTTTAGGTGTTCCTGTAAGATATTAACAATCTTTTCAAAACTTTTCTCCATTGGTTTAGCTGGGGTAATTAAATTCTGCAATAGGCCGTACGTTCTCGCGCCCATCAAATCCATCGGCCACCTCATTTGCCTTGCAGTACACTTCAATTCTTTCCACATACGTGGTCCAGTCTTCTACCTCGTTGTCAAAAGCAGTGATACTGCCACTCTTCGGCATCTTGGGTGGTTTAAAATGGCGCCTCCCGCGCTTTTTCTTCTTCCCCCAATGGATTAAAATGGTGCCTCCCGCGCTTTTCCTTCTTCCCCAATGGAATAAAATGGCGCTTCCCGCACTTTTCCTTCTTCCCCTTGCTGCCAACACTGCTCCTAGTGTTCTACAGGGTAATGGCGGCGACCCGCGGCTTCGGCGCGTCTCACTTTTCCTTCCCCTCGTTTTATTTTCTCTACGCTGCCCGGTTCTTGAGCACCGACCGCGCCCTGTGCACTCCACCCTCTCTCTCTCTCTTTTCCTCCCGACGACGCTGCACGGCTCCTTTTGCAGAGCCGCTCGATCGAGCTGAAGCCCGCCACAGTCCGGAAGGGTCAGCGCACCACCTGCTACCAGCACGATTTGCTGGAACACCTTGACTGGGGAGCCAAGCCCAGCTCTCCACAGCCTCCCCTGCAATTCTCCGAACTCCGATGGATCACTGGGTGGTTGCCCGCGGTCGACGCCCATTGCTCTGACTTCGACCTCCAAGAAGCTTCTTTTCAGGGAAAGATCCCCGTGAGGTGATGCAGTCCTGCAGGTGAGTTCGAACCTGCTCGTCACCAGTGTAGTGTCCGCGTATCAATAATACACGGACTGCAGGAGAACAATAATAACAGGTATTTACTGAACAGAGGGTAAGTTTAAACTGAAAGTACAGAAGCCTGCTATGACTTTATATACAGGTGTGGTCACTGCCAGTACTACAGTATAAAATCAGTTCTCTCTTAAAGGTACATACACAACAAGTATCAGCTGTCTGTGGTCACAGACCAACTGGACGTTTAAGGAGTGGAACCCCTTGTGGTTGCGGAAATCCTCTGCATTCTCATGCAGTGCACGCAATGCCACATGCATGCAGTCAATGGCGCCCTGCACCATGGGGAAGCCCGCTATCCTCGCAAAGCCCAATGCGCGTTCATGCTGTTTGGCCCGGGTCATCAGGAAAGAGATGTACTGGCGTCTCCTTTTATAGAGGGCATTAGTCACCTCCCAGATGCAGCAATGGACCGTGAACTAGGAGATATTGGTGATGTCCCCAGTAGCTGCTTGAAAGGAGCCGGTGGCATAAAAGTTCAGAGTCACTGTGACCTTCACTGCCACCAACAGAGACATCCTGGTCCTCAGTAAAGGCTGCAGATCTGGCTGCAGCAGGTGGCAGGGTTCAGTGACCACCTCCTTGCTGAAGCGCAACCTGCGCAAACATTGCTCCTCAGACAAATTAATGTATGAGAATTGTTGGCGAAATCTTCCGTCTGGCCATGATTGCCACCCTCTCTCTGCGTCTATGTTGCTTCCAAATCTGCAGGCGCAGGAAGACGCCCCGAATCAGTGCAGCCCCCATAGTCTCTTGGTAATCAAAGTAATGAATGCCATAATCCAAAAGTACCTGCAAAGTGATGCTCAGTAGCCAAAACTACTCCACACAGCGTTGACTCTATGCAGAAGTCTCTCCTCTCTCTCAGAATCTCTCTCTCTGTCAGAATGAGTGGTGCAAAAATGTCTACCACAGAAAAAGCCAGGAAGAGGCCACCTTTAAATAGCACCCCACCCCCAGCCCCACACTGACTGGGAAATGTTCCAGTCTACCTGTTGTTTTTTGTGCCAGGCAGAAAGGAGTGGGGCCCCACTCAATATCCGGTCAGGGATGCCACAAGGGCGTTGCATGCTCGACTGACGTCAAGGTCTGCAGGCGCGGGAGATCGGGGCGGTATTGTTTATTGCAGTGGCGGAGGGTTTAAACTAAAATGGCAGGGGGTTGGCAACCTATGCAGGGAGACAGAGGAAAGGGAAACAAGGGTAGAAGCAAAAGACAGGAAGGAGAAAAGCAAAAGTGGCATTCAGAGTAATCAAGGGTTTAAATCTAACATGGCCACAGTAAATAATAATTCTAAAAGGTCTAAGAGTGTTAATAAAACAAGCCTGAAGGCTTTGTGTCTTAATGCGAGGAGCGTTCGTAATAAGGTGGATGAATTAGCTGCGCAAATAGATGTAAACGGATATGATATGATTGGAATTACGGAAACATGGCTCCAGGGTGACCAGGGCTGGGAACTCAACATCCAGGGGTATTCAATATTCAGGAAAGACAGGCAAAAAGGAAAATGAAGTGGGGTAGCATTGCTGGTTAAAGAGGAGATTAACACAATTGTAAGGAAGGATATTAGCTCTGATGATATACAATCTGTATGGGTAGAGCTGAGAAATACCAAAGGACAGAAAACTTTAGTGGGAGTTGAATACAGACCCCCAAACAGTAATGCGGAGGTTGGGGATGGCATTAAATGGGAAATTAGAGATTCATAGAAACATAGAAGATAGGAGCAGGAGTAGGCCATTCGGCCCCTTGAGCCTGCTCCGCCATTCAATGCGATCATGGCTGATTATCATGCAAAATTAAGGCTCATGGGATTGGGGGCAAAGCATTAACGTGGATAGAGAACTGGCTGGCGGATAGAAAACAGAGAGTTGGAATAAACGGCTCGTTTTCGGAGTGGCAGGCAGTGACCAGCGGGGTGCCGCAAGGATCTGTCCTGGGACCCCAGCTGTTCACAATATATATAAATGATCTGGATCAGGGAATTGGATGCAATATTTCCAAATTCGCTGACGACACTAAACTAGGAGGAGGGGTGGGCTCTGATGAGGATGTCAGGAGGCTACAGTGTGATTTGGACAGGTTGGGGGAATGGGCGGATACGTGGCAGATGCACTATAATGTGGATAAATGCGAGGTTATCCACTTTGGGGGTAAAAACAGGAGGGTAGATTATTATCTAAATGGCAATAGATTGGGAGATGGGGAAGTGCAGAGGGACCTGGGTGTTCTTGTGCACCAGTCACTGAAGGAGAGCATGCAGGTGCAACAGGCGATTAAGAAGGCAAATGGTATGTTGGCCTTCATATCAAGGGGGTTCGAGTATAGGAATAGGGATACCTTACTACAGCTGTACAAGGTGCTGGTGAGACCGCATCTGGAGTATTGTGTACAGTTTTGGTCGCCCCATCTGCGGAAGGATGTTCTTGCCATGGAAAGAGTGCAACGACGATTCACCAGGCTGATACCTGGAATGGCGGGAATGACCTACGAAGAGAGATTAAATAGTTTGGGCTTGTACTCACTGGAGTTTAGAAGATTGAGAGGGGATCTCATCGAAACATATAAAATTATGGCAGGCCTGGACAGGCTGAATTCAGAGAGAATGTTTCCAATGGCCGGGGAGCACAGAACCAGGGGCCACAGTCTAAAAATAGCGGGCAAATCATTTAAAACAGAGATGAGGAAGAATTTCTTCACTCAAAGAGTGGTGAGCCTGTGGAATTCCCTGCCACAGAGGGCTGTGAAGGCTAATTCAATAAATATTTTCAAGAGAGAATTGGATATATTTCTGAAGGCTAAGGGGATTAAGGGTTACGGAGAAAAGGTGGGGACGGGGTACTGAACTGGTAAGATCAGCTATGATCTCAGACGAAGATCAGCCATGATCTCATTGAATGGCGGAGCAGGCTCGAAGGGCCGAATGGCCTACTCCTGTTCCTATCTCTATGTATCTATGTATCCAAATTCAGTACTGTGTCCCTGCTTTCTCCCCATATCCCTTGATCCCTTTAGCCTAAAGAAATATATCCAACTCCTTCTTGAATATATTTAATGTATTGGCCTCTACTGCCTTCTGTGGTAGAGAATTCCACAGGTTCACCACTCTCTGGGTGAAGAAATTCCTGCTCATTTCTTTCCAAAATGGCCTACCCCTTATCCTTAGACTGTGACCCCTGGTTCTGGACTCCCCGACCATCGGGAACATCGTTCCTGCATCTAGTCTGTCCAGTCCTGTCAGAATTTTATAAGTTTCAATGAGATCCCCTCTCATTCTTCTAAACTCCAGTGAGTACAAGCCCAATCGACCCAATCTCTCCTCATACGTCATTCCTGCCATCCCAGGTATCAGCCTGGTGAATCTTCGCTGAACTCCTTCCATGGCAAGAACATCCTTCCTCAGATAAGGTGACCAAAACTGCACACAATACTGAAGATGTGGTCTCACCAAGGCCCTGTAAAACTGCAGCAAGACGTCCTTGTTCCTGTACTCAAACCCTCTCGCTAGGAAGGCCAACATACCATTTGCCTTCTTAACCGCCTGCTGCACCTGCATGCTTACCTTCAGCGACTGGTGCACAAGGACACCCAGGTCTCGTTGCACTTCCCCTTCTCCCAATCTATTGCCATTCAGGTAATAATCTGTCTTCCTGTTTTTGCCACCAAAGTGGATAACCTCACATTTATCCACGTTATATTGCATCTGCCATGCTTCTGCCCAATCACCCAACCTGTCCAAATCATCCTGTAGTTTCTCGGCATCCTCCTCAAAGCACAGACGCCCACCCAGCTTTGTGTCATCTGCAAATTTGGAGATATCACATCTAGTTCCCTTGTCGAGATCATTAATATATATTGTGAATAGCTGGGGTCCAAGGACCGACCCCTGCGGTACCCCACTAGTCACTGCCTGCCACTCGGAAAAAGACCCGTTTATTCCAACTCTTTGCTTTCTGTCTGCCAATCAGTTCTCTATCCAAGTCAATACCTTACCCCCAATCCCATGTGCCTTAACTTTACATGCTAATCTCTTATGTGGGACCTTATCGAACGCCTTCTGAAAGCCCAAATACACCACATCCACTGGTTCTCCCTCATCTATTTTACCAGTTACAACCTCAAAAAATTCCAGTAGATTAGTCAAGCATGATTTACCTTTTGTAAATCCATGTTGACTTTGTCCGATCCTGTCACTGTTTTCCAAGTGCTCTGCTATTACATCTTTTATAATGAACTCTAGCATTTTCCCCACTACCGATGTCAGGCTTACCAGTCTATGATTCCCCATTTTCTCTCTACTACCTTTTTTGAATAGTGGGGTAAAATTAGCTACCGTCCAATCCATGGGTACTCTTCCGGATTCCATTGAATATTGGAAGATGATCAGCAATGCATCTACTATTTCTAGGGCCAGTTCCTTAAGTACCCTAGGCTGTAGATTATCAGGCCCTGGGGATTTATCGGCCTTCAATCCCATCAATTTCCCTAACACCATTTCCCTACAAATACTGATTTCTTTCAGTTCCTCCCTTTCATCAGACCCTATGTTCCCCGACATCTCTGGGAGGTTATTTGTGTCCTCCTTTGTGAAGACAGAACCAAAATATGTATTTAATTGGTATGCCATTTCTTTGTTCCCCATTATAAATTCCCCTGATTCTGACTGCAAGGGACCTACGCTTGACTTCACCAATCTTTTTCTCTTCACATATCTATAAAAGCTTTTACAGTCAGTTTTTATGTTCCGTGCAAGCTTACTCTCATAATCTATTTTCCCTTTCTTAATAAATCCCTTTGTCCTCCTTTGTTGAATCCTAAACTGCTCCCAATCCTCAGGTTTACTGCTTTTTCTGGCCAATGTATATGCCCTCTCCTTGGATCTTATGCTATCCCTAATTTCCCTTGTTGGCCACGGTTGAGTCACCTTTTTTGTCTTATTTTTATGCCAAACTGGGATGAACAAATTCTGTAGTTCATCCATGCTGTCTTTGAATGTTTGCCATTGCCTATCCACCGTCAACCCTTTGAGTGACATTCCCCAATCAATCCTACCCAACTCGCACCTCAGACCATTGTAGTTTCTTTTATTTAAATTCAGGACCCTAGTCTCTGAGACAACTACTTCATTCTCCATCTTAATGAAGAATTTGATTATATTATGATCGCTCCGACCCAAGGGGCCTCGAACAACCAGATTGCTAATTAATCCTTCCTTGTTACATAATACCCAGTCTAAGATGGCCTGATCTCTAGTTGGTTCCTCGACATATTGGTCCAGGAAACCATCCCTTAAAGACGCCAGGAATTCCTCCTCCACAGTATTATTACTAATTTAGTGAGCCCAATCTATATGTAGATTAAAGTCACCCGTGATGACTGCAGTGCCCTTATTGCACAAGGTAAATTAAAAAATAGGACCTCAAAGGTAGTAATCTCAGGATTGCTACCAGTGCCACGTGCTAGTCAGAGTAGAAATAGAAGAATATTTTATGGTTGGCAGACAGGAAGCAAAGAGTTGGAAAAAACGGGTCTTTTTCCGAGTGGCAGGCAGTGACTAGTGGGGTACCGCAGGGATTGGTCCTAGGACCCCAGCTATTCACAATATATATTAATGATCTAGATGAGGGAACTAGATGTAATATCTCAAAGTTTGCAGATGACACAAAGTTGGCTGGGCATGTGTGCTGTGAGGAGGATGCCGAGAAACTCCAGTATGATTTGGACAGGTTGGGTGATTGGGCAGATACATGACAGATGCAGTATAATGTGGATAAATGCAAGGTTGTCCACTTTGGTGGCAAAAACAGGAAGGCAGATTATTATCTGAACGGCAATAGATTGGGAGAAGGGGAAGTGCAACGAGACCTGGGTGTCCTTGTGCACCAGTCGCTGAAGTTAAGCATGCAGGTGCAGCAGGCGGTTAAGAAGGCAAATGGTATGTTGGCCTTTGTAGCGAGAGGGTTTGAGTACAGGAACAAGGATGTCTTACTGCAGTTGTACAGGGCCTTGGTGAGATCACATCTTGAGCATTGTTTGCAGTTTTGGTCACCTTATCTGAGGAAGGATGTTCTTGCCATGGAGGGAGTGCAGCGAAGATTCGCCAGACTGATACCTGGGATGGCAGGGATGACGTATGAGGAGAGATTGGGTCGATTGGGCTTATATTCGCTGGCTTTTAGAAGAATGAGAGGGGATCTCATTGAAACTTATAAAATTCTAACAGAACAAGACAGACTAAATGCAGGAAGGATGTTCCCAATGGCAGGGGAGTCCAGAACCAGGGGTATCAATCTAAGGATAAGGGGTAAGCCATTTAGGACAGAGATGAGGAGGAATTTCTTCACCCAGAGAGTGGTGAACCTGTGGAATTCTCTACCACAGAAGGCAGTTGAGGCCAGTTCATTAAATATATTCAAGAAGGAGTTAGATATATTTCTTAAGGCTAAAAGGATCAAGTGATATGGGGAGAAGGCAGGGACAGGGTACTGAATTTGAATGATCTGCCATGATCTCATTGAATGGCGGAGCATGCTCGAGGGGCCGAATGGCCTACTTCTGCTCCTATCTTCTATGTTTCTATGTTTCTATGTTAGCGCCGCCACAAAATGTCTGATCAATTTCGCAAGCAGCACAGACATCGTCGCGCCAGGGCTCTCGTTGCTTTGCATGCCATTAGCGCCCTCTTAAGGTACTAACGGTAGGCGCAAACCAACCAAATTTTTCCCCCATATGCTTTTTCTACCTGCTTACAGTACATTACGAGTGTCAGGAAATGCAGAGGTCAGCTAAGCTGTGACCCTTTATTCCTTATGAGGAGAGGCCTGGGAGATTCTGGGTTCAGAACCGGTACCATCTTTTGTTTGTTATTTTTTCTCCATCTATTCACTCACTCATTTGCTCATGCATTCATTATTTGAAGCAAGCATAAGAAAGACCACAGAACCATAATGCACAGTACCTTGCCATACAAGTTGTGTTTTTCTTATTTATTCTTGGGTTGTGGGCAAGGCTGGCAAGGCTGCATTCATTGCCCATTCCAAGTTGCCCTACGATAGTAATGGTGGGCCTTCTCTTTAAACCACTGAAGCTCTTGTTGTGATGGTGCTCCATGGCGGTGTTAGTTAGGGAACTCCAGGGAGGAAAAATTCAGTTGGTTTGCGCCTTCCGTTAGCGCCTTAAGAGGGCGCTAATGGGATGCAAAGCAACTAGCGCCTGTGCACGGCGATGTTTGCGCTGCTCCCGAAATTAACTAGACATTTTGCGGCGGCACTAAACACTACCACCATGATCTCCTGTACCAGCAGATCATGACGTCAGTCGAGTGTGCAACACCCCGGTAGCACCCCGGACCAGATATTGAGTGGCGCCCCCTGCCGCACCGCCTGCCGCTAGCAACGACAGGTTGCGGCGAGCGTTTTGCAGTCAGGAAGGGACTGGGGGAGCGCTATTTAAAGGCGACCGCTTCCTGCCTTTTTTTGTTGGTGACATTTTTGCACCACGCATTCTGAGAGAGAGAGAGAGAGACTTCTGGAGAGATTCAACGCTGTGTGAAGGAGTTTTTGGGTACTGAGCAGCAGATTTAGAAGAGACTGTGGGGGCTGCACTCTGAGCTCTTTCCCTGGGCCTCTCCATTTTTCTTTCCAGCAGATTTGATGTACAGGTCTCTCCAGGCCAAGATTCAAGGCTGCAATGAGCAGGATGTGGATGGAGAGCAAGATCAACTCTCCCCTTTAAGAACTGGTTGGCGCCATTGTGCCTGTGTTCCATTGCTGACTGACATCACATGAGCTTCGCCAGCACTCTGAGGTAGCGCCTCGCTCCTCGGCCTTTGCGCCTTAAGACAGGTGTGAAGGGCCTGATTTAGTGCTCCAATCACCTCCAGGGGCGATAAAAGCCAAGTTTGCAGTTGGAGGCAATAATTAGCGCCAGGCGCTAATCTTTGCGCCTGGCTGATATTGCGCCCCAAATGGGGCAATACTGAATTTCTCCCCCCAGGTCTTTGACCCAGCGATGATAAAAGAAAAATGGTATATTGTGGCGGAGCCGCCAAAGGACTCAGAGCGGTTGTACATAATTCCTTTAACAGCAATGTAGTTACTGTCTGTGCCTGTACCTTTAATTACACTGTTTGACTGTACAATGTCTAGTTACCTTTACAGCGCGGTTTCAACGTGATGACGTCATGCCGTTAGTCACGTGATGCCCCAATGGCGGGAAGAACATGATGACGTCATGACGTCAGTCTTCTGACCAGAGGATCAGTCCTCGTGGAGCCCTCAAGGGGAGTAGACCTGTTATTGATGTGTTCTAGCAGTTTCCAGTTTAAACCCGTTTCCTTTCATTAAAGTTCATTGTTTTAATTGCCTGAGTCGAACTCAGTCTTTTTGATAGGAACCTCCGTTCCTACATTGGTGACCCCGACTTCTACGAACGATTTTCGTGTAAGATTCGACATGGACACGAACGCCGTCACGCTGAAACTGCCACAGTTCTGGGAGCAACAACCAGACGCCTGGTTCATCCAGGCTGAAGCCCAGTTCGCCATTTGGAACATCATCGCAGATCAGACCCATTATTATTACGTGGTCTCCGCCCTCGACAGCGCAACTGCATCACGGATCATCAGCCTCCTCGGTAGTCGTCCTACTGACAGCAAGTATGATGCAATTAAGGCAAGGTTGCTTCAGGTTTTCGGGCTATCAAAGTCGGAGTGTGCTCGCCGGCTCATCACGCTGCCCGGCCTCGGGGATTCCAAACCGTCCGAGCTCATGAGCCAAATGCTCACGCTCATGGGTGCTGAACCGGAATGTTTCCTCTTCCGGGAGCTTTTCCTCTATCAACTGCCTGAACAGGTTCAGGCTGCCCTAGCCAGATCCGACATTACAGACTGCGCCAAGCTTGCGGCCGAAGCTGTTAAGATTTTCAGGGTTACCCAGCAGTGCTGCGCGGCCACGAGGTGCCCACCCCTCACAGACGCGGTTCCGGCTTCTCCTACAGTGGGCTGGTGCTCCTACCACACCCGTTTTGTCGCAAAAGCACGATGCTGCCGTTCCCCCTGCAGTTTTTCGCCCCCCAAAAAAACAAGAAAGCGCAGGCGGCGTCCCTGGTGACGGATGACCAAGTCCAACGGGCGTTCCGCGGTGGCGATGGCCATCGGTTCTACGGGGAAACTCCTCTACATCACCGATTCCCTCTTGGGTCACCGTTTTCTTTGTGACACCGGGGCACAGTGTAGCATTCTACCTGCGTCGAAGCTCGACATGCAGACTGGGAACCTCGGTTTTTCCCTCGTAGCGGCTAATGGCGCAGCTATTCAAACGTTCTGAAAGCAGCGGGTCGAAGTCTGTTTCGGCGGTCAGCGCTTCTTTTGGGAATTCGTCACGGCCACAGTCTCACAGGCTATCCTAGGGGCGGATTTTCTGTGTGCCAACTGTTGTATCCGTGTGTTAATGGAGACACGGAATGCAAGAGTTGGTTTAACAGGTGTTTACTGAACAAAGTCTGGAGGTGAACTAAAAGATACAAGACGCAATACAGGCTTATATACCCGAGTGGTCACTACCAGTATTACAGTACACAGGGGCTCTTAAATGTACATACACTACAATTCCTCCCCTTTTAGATAATTAGTACATAACATTTTAAGTAATCATTAATTAACATGTTTACAAGAACAATAATCTACACATTTGCTGCAGTTAATCAATTATAAGTCAGTCTCTCTGGAGGCTTCCTGACTTGGTCCGGATAACGCCTCGGTGGTGTAGTAGTTTTCGGTGGTGCAGTAGGTTCTTTTGGCAAGGTCGATTCGGCTTGAATGCCAGTGTCGGGTTCATCTGGTTCCAGTATCACCGGATCGGAGGTAGATACTATGGGTATTTCTGCTTCATCATTAGGCGTATAGAGTTGTAGTGTAGGTTGTCCCTTTTCGGATGACTCTATGATCTGGTCAGCATGGCGCCTTATTATGCTTTCTCCAATGTCCACGGTATACATCAGCGGTCCTAGTCGTGTGCAAATAGTTCCAGGCTGTCATTTCTCGGTACGGTAGTCCCAGGCCAAAACTTGTTGACCTATCTGGAAGGTTCTAGTTGGCCTTTCATTCATGCCTTGAAATTGCCGGTTCTCTACGTCCCTTCTGATGTTTGGCTTGATCAAATCCAGCCGGCATCTTAGTCTTCTATTGAAAAACATCATGGCGGGAGTTTGGTTTGTAACCACATGTGTTGCATTCCTGTACGCAAACAAGAAGTTATCTACCTTATGTTGTAGATTTATGTCTTCATTACCCATGACCTTTATGGCCTTCTTGAAGGTCTGGACAAACCTTTCAGCTAATCCGTTGGTGGCGGGATGGTATGGGGCGGACGTGTAGTGCTTAACCCCATTGTTTTTTAAGAACTTCCTGAATTCTTCGGACACAAATTGCGGTCCATTATCAGAACAGATCTGTTCAGGCAGCCCATTCCTGGCAAATATGGTCCTTAATACTGTGATGGTTTTTTCCGTGGTGGTGGAGGACATCTTTATTACCTCCAGCCACTTGGAGTGTGCATCCACCGCGATTAAGAACATTGAGTCCATAAATGGACCAGCAAAGTCGATATGTACCCTTTGCCATGGAGATGAGGGCCACTCCCATGGATGTAGAGGGGCTTGTGGTGGGGCGTTTTGGACCTTCTGGCATCCTAGACAGCTCTTGGTCATTTCTTCGATGTCTCCATCGATACCTGGCCACCACACAAATGCTCTGGCTAGGTTCTTCATTTTCACTCCACCCAGATGCCCCTCATGAAGCTCCTTTAGCACTTTATCCTGGAGTTTGGGTGGAATCACCACTCTGGATCCACACATCAAGGTTCCTCGGCACACTGACAGCTGTTCTCTTCTTTGCGAGAATGCTGGCAACAGTGGTTCGCCATGTGCTGGCCATCCCTTCACCGTTAAATCGTAGACTCGTGAGAGAGTCGGGTCATTTCTCGTTTCCTTTTCAATGGTAGAATTTGTTACTGGTAGACATTCCACTATGATTGAGTGGAACATCTCCACTGGGTCCACTGTAGGTGCCTCTTCTACCATTGGCAACGGTAGGCGCAATGAACCGTCAGCATTCCCATGCTGTTTTGATCCTTTGTATGCTATGTCATATTGGTGTGCCCCTAGGAAAAGGGACCACCTCTGTAGCCTTTGCGCTGTCATAATGGGAACGCCCTTTTTAGGGTTGAATATGGAGACGAGGGGTTGATGGTCAGTCAACAAGGTAAATTTTTTTCCGTGTAGGTAATGGTTGAATTTCTTCACTCCCCACACCAGGCTGAGTGCTTCCCTGTCGATCTGGGCATAGTTACGTTCAGCTGAGTTCAATGAGCGTGACGCAAAAGCTATCGGCTGCTCCGAGCCATCAGGGAATCTATGCGATAATACCGCTCCTACGCCGTAAGGGGATGCATCGCATGCCAGTCTGATTGGCAGTGATGGGTTGTAATGAGCCAACACTTCCTTGGACGTGATCAAGCCTTTGCATTTATGGAAGGCACGTTTACAGTCTTCGCTCCATTTCCAAATTACTCCCATTTGTAACAGTGCGTTAACAGGGTGCAGAACAGTTGACAAGTTCGGTAAAAATTTATGATAGTAATTTATCAATCCCAGGAACAACCTTAATTGTGAGACATTTTCAGGTGCTGGGGCTTTTATGACCGCTTCAATTTTTTCAGGTGACTTATGCAACCCTTCTTCGTTAATTATATGGCCACAATATGATATTTGTTTCTGGAAAAATTCGCACTTGGGGCAATTTGCTCGTAGGCCCCATTCTCTCAGCCTAGTGAGCACCTGCTCCAAATTGGCAAGGTGCTCGTTGTCGTTTTCTCCTGTTATAAGGATGTCGTCTAGGTAGCATTGAGTCCCCGGAATCCCTTGCAGGACTTGCTCCATAGCTCTTTGCCAGATAGCTGGAGCTGATGCTACTCCGAAAACCAGTCAATTGTACTGGTACAGGCCTTTGTGTGTGTTTATCGTGAGATACTTTTTAGAGGCCTCCTCAACCTCCATCTGTAGATATGCCTGTGCCAAGTCAATTTTGGTGAAACGTTTCCCTCCGGATAGTGAGGCGAAAATATCTTCTATCCTCGGAAGAGGATACTGTACCATGTGAAGGACCGGGTTTACAGTCACCTTGAAGTCCCCACAGATGCAAATTTTTCTCTGTTCTTCAGATTTATCATTATTCAACGTTTTCTTCATGACCGGGACGATGGGTGTTGCCCACTCGCTCCAATCTACCTTGGATAACACACCTGCCTTTTCCAAATTCTCCAGCTCTGCCTCGACTGCTGGATGAATTGCGTATGGCACCGGCCTTGCCTTAAAAAACTTGGGAATTGCCGCATCTTCCACTTTTATTGAGGCGGTGACGCCTTTCAAGGTTCCTAGTTCCTGTTGAAAAACTTCTTTGGCGTTGGCCAAGATGTCTTTTAATCGTTCAGGTATGACGTCATCATCATTTTATTTCTTACTGGTCACCGTCAGTGCCTGAATGGAGTGCCAGTCTAAACGTATCTTCCTGATCCATTCACGTCCCAACAGCGGTGGACCACCATCTTGCAGAACGTATAAATACAACTTCTGTATTTCGTTGCCGTTGTATACAACAGGAACCCTTATTTTCCCTCTGGGGTATACTTTCTGCCCCGTATATATCTTCAAGATAATGGATGTGTCTTTCAAAGGTATATGCGGAAATAGCCGTTCGTAATCCCATCGATTTATGACGGTCAGAGCTGATCCTGTATCTAGCTCCATTTTAACTGGGGACCCCGCTATCGTGAGGGTAACCCAAATGGTCTGGTAATCTTCTTTGGCAATTACATTATGTAATTTGAGACAGCTTAGTCTCTTGTTTCCGGAGTTGCTATCACTCTTCTGGTCTTCGGAGCTACTGTCCGTCATCATTTGTACCTTTCTGTACTTTTCCTTATTGATTTTTTTTCTGTCAGTGGTTTTTTTGTTTCCAGATCGGCATACACGTGCAATGTGTCCCATCTTTCCGCATTGCCTGCATGCTTTGTCCTTGAACCAGCAGTCCCTCTGGTCATTGGTGGATCTGCCGCAGCGATAACATCTCTCGAAACCCCGTGTCATTTCATGGGTGCCGAAGTCCTGTGGTTTTTGCTGTATCTCTGCAGCTCCTCTTGCTGCTGCTTCGTATGATACAGCCACACTGAAAGCCTTGTCCAGTGTCAAATCTTTCTCAGAAAGTAGCCTTTTCTGTTTTCCTTCACTTAGGAGACTGCAGATGAATTTGTCTCGTAGAGAATCTGCCAGTCCTGCCCCGAATTGGCAGTGCTTTGACAGCTTTCTTAATTCGGTGAGGTAATCAGCGTTACTTTCATTCTTGTGCTGATTCCTCCTGAAGAATTTGAATCGTTCTGCTATCAGCAGCGGTGTTGGGTTTAAGTGCTCCTGTAGGGTATCAACAATCTCCTTAAAATTCTTGTCCATCGGTTTGGCTGGAGTGATTAAGTTTCGTAACAGCCCGTATGTCCTTGCGCCCATCAGATTTAGAAGTACCGATGCCTTTTTATCATCCTCTACTTCATTCGCTGTGCAATATACCTCCACTCTTTCCACATATGTGGTCCAATCTTCTATATTACTATCGAAAGCAGTAATATTGCCAGCCTTAGGCATCCTGAAAATCAAAAATGGCGCCTCCCATGCTTTCCTTTCTTCCCTGCCAAGAAAAAATGGCGCCTCCCGCGCTTTCCCCCCACTGCCGCTGCTGACAACGCTGTTCTCCGCGGTTTTTATTTACACAGATATTTTTAATAGTTGGAGACTCGTTCCCGCCGGACTCTCTGGGACTTTTCCCTCCCTCTGCTTGGTCCAAACGCCGACCTGCTTTGCAGCGCCGGCCGTCTCCCGAGTGCTCCACCCTCCATCTCTGTTTGCCTCCGCCTTCTGACTCGCTGCTCGGCCCTGCTGCAGAGCCACCCGATCGAGCCCCAGCCCGCCGCCCAGGAAGGATTAGCGCAGTACGTGCCACCAGCCCGGCTAGCTGGTGAAACCACTGTTTTTTCTTTTATTTTCTATTTTTTCTTCGACCTTCGTCTGAGGAATCGATCTCCTTGAGGTGCTGCCGAATTGCAGGTCAGTCCATTTCCAATTCATCGCCACTGTTGTATCCGTGTGTTAATGGAGACACGGAATGCAGGAGTTGGTTTAACAGGTGTTTACTGAACAAAGTCTAGATACAAGACGCTATACAGGCTTATATACCCGAGTGGTCACTACCGGTATTACAGTACATAGGGGCTCTTAAAGGTACATACACTACACCAACAGCCTACTAGTCGATGTCTGGCACCGCCGGCTGATCAACGCAGCCACCTTCCACTCGATTCCGTGCTTCCACAGTACCTCCGTGGCGCGCTCCATTGCCTGTGCTTTCCCTCCTCCAGATGACTTCACGCGGCTCCTCTGGGAGTTTCCGGAGCTGACAAGGCCCACCTTCTCCTCTTCGGCGATGAAACATGGTGTTGAACATCACATCACCACTACTGGCTCCCCGGTTTATGTGCGGGCTAGAAGGCTCGAACCCGGCAAGCTCGCAGCTGCGAAGGCGGAGTTCGCCACGATGGAGCGGCTCGGAATCATTCGGCGATCCAAGAGTCCCTGGTCCTCGCCTCTCCACATTGTGCCGAAACCAGGCGGTGGCTGGCGGCCATGTGGTGACTACCGACGCCTCAACGACGCCACCATTCCGGATCGGTACCCGATCCCGCATATCCAGGATTTCTCGGCCCACTTGGTGGGAAATTCTATCTTCTCTAAAGTCGACCTCGTCCGTGGATATCACCAGGTTCCAGTGCACCCACAAGACGTCCCGAAAACCGCGGTCATCACCCCTTTTGGCCTCTTTGAGTTCCTGCGGATGCCGTTTGTCTTAAAGAACGCAGCACACGCGTTCCAGCGTTTAATGGACTCCGTTCTTCGAGACCTGCATTTCATTTTCATCTACCTTGACGACATACTCATCGCCAGTGCCAGCAAGGAGGAGCACATCTCCCATTTGCGTTCCCTCTTTACGCACCTCAGCCAACACGGTTTAATCATCAACCCAGCCAAGTGCCAGTTCGGCCTGCAATAAATCGACTTCCTGGGACATCGCATAACATCGGACGGCGCCATCCCTTTGTCGACGAAGGTTGAGGCGGTTACTTCTTTCCCGCGGCCGTCGACAGTCAAGGCCTTGCAGGAGTTCCTGGGGATGGTCAACTTCTACCACCGTTTCATCCCCAAGGCGGCTCAACTCATGCAACCTTTGTTCGGGGCCCTCAAGGGCAAGTCCGGTAAAGATCCAATCAGCTGGACAGCTGAGATGGTCCAGGCGTTTGGTGACACCAAGAATGCTTTGGCCAATGCAACCATGCTGGCGCACCCACTTCCAGGTGCTACTATCGCCCTTACCACCAACGCGTCAGACTACGCCATCGGTGCAGTGCAAGAACAGTGGGTCAATGGCACGTGGCATCCGCTGGCGTTTTTCAGCCGTCAACTACGAAAGAATGAAAAAAAGTACAGCACCTTCGATAGGGAGCTACTGGCCCTTTTCCTCGCCATTCGCCATTTCCGGTTTTTATTGGAGGGGCGTCCCTTCATGGCGTTTGTCGACCACAAACCCCTTACGTTCACCATGGCCAAGACCGCCGAACCGTGGTCTGCTCGTCAACAACGTCACTTGACGTTCATTTCCAAATTTACCACGGACATTCAACATGTGTCTGGTAAGGACGACCTGGTGGCGGATTGCCTCTCCCGTGCGACGGTCCACGCGGTGCACCTGGGAATCGACTACGCCCTCATGGCAGCAGATCAGGCCTCAGACTCGGAGGTCCAATCATATAGAACCGTTCCCTCTAGCTTCCAAACGACCGACGTCATCTTCCACGCCGCAGGTGCCACGCTCCTTTGCGACGTTTCCATGGGAGTTCCTTGACCTATCGTGCCAGTCGCATGGTGCCGGAAGGTTTTTGATGCCATACACGGGTTCGCACGGCTTATGTCAGCCAAGTTCATCTGGAAAGGTATGCACATCGATGTCCGTGACTGGGCTAATACCTGCATCGTATGCCAGAAGGCCAAAGTCCAGCGTCATGTCAAGGCTCCAGTGGCTGCGTTCACTGTTCCGTAGCGTCGTTTCGACCACGTGCATGTGGACCTCGTGGGGCCGCTTCCGCCTTCTCAGGGTTATACTCATCTCCTCACCATAGTGGACCGCACCACTAGGTGGCCAGAGGCAATTCCTTTGGTTTCCACCACTTCGGCAGACGTCGCTAGAGCTTTCATCTCCTGTTGGGTTGCCCGTTTTGGGGTACCGGCGGACATCTCTTCTGACCGCGGGCCACAATTTTCCTCGGATCTTTGGAACGCTGTGGCTCAGGGGCTCGGTACCAAACTTCATCGCACCACTGCCTATCATCCACAGGCAAACGGCCTTTGCGAGCGATTCCACAGGTCGCTTAAAGCCGCTCTTCGGGCCAGTCTTCAAGGCGCAGGATGGGTGGACAGACTCCCATGGGTCCTGTTGGGTCTTCGTACGGCACCCAAAGATGACCTACAATCGTCTTCGGCTGAACTCGTCTATGGCCAGCCGCTCCGTGTACCAGGAGATTTCCTCCCTTCTCCCACAGAGCCGTGGTACGCCTTCCGGCAACTCGTTCGTCACCAAGAAGCAGCCAGATGCTTCGCTCAGATACCTACGTCCAATCACGGTTTGCAGAACTCCTACGTGCCACCGGGACTGAAGAATGCAGAGTATGTCTTCATCCGCCACGACGTTCACCGGGATCTGCTCAAGCCCCCTTACACTGGTCCTTTCCGCGTCATCGAACCAGGAGACAAATCCTTTTTGGTCGACGTCGGAGGGAAGCCGGATCACATCTCGGTGGACCGCTTGAAGCCAGCTCACCTGGACCTGGACCACCCTGTCGTAGTCGCTCAACCACCCAAACGTGGCCGACCGCACGCTGCCACCGCACCAGATCAACCAAAGCCGCCTGCCAACTCGACCGCGCTCGCCGCGCCTGCTCAGCCGCAACCGACTACCAACTCGACCACCGGTCGTCAACTTCCTCTACCAGCGTATCGAAGTCGATCGGACAGGCTCATCAGGCCTCCTCCTCGCCTCACCTTTTCTGTTAAAGACAATTCTGGCGGGGTGCATGTGGCGGAGCCACCAAAGGACTCAGAGCGGTTGTACATAATTCCTTTAACAGCAATGTAGTTACTGTCTGTGCCTGTACCTTTAATTACACTGTACAATGTCTAGTTACCTTTACAGCGCGGTTTCAACGTGATGACATCATGCCGTTAGTCATGTGATGCCCCAATGGCGGGAACAACATGATGACGTCATGACGTCAGTCTTCTGACCGGAGGATCGGTCCTCGTGGAGCCCTCAAGGAGAGCAGACCTGTTATTGATGTGTTCTAGCAGTTTCCAGTTTAAACTCGTTTTGTTTCATTAAAGTTCATTATTTTAATTGCCTGAGTCGAACTCAGTCTTTCTGACAGGAACCTCCGTTCCTACAATATCACCAAGTCAGGATGGTGTGAAACATGGAGAGGAATTTGCAGGAGATGGTGTTCACATGATCTTGTTGCTCTTCTCCTTCTTGGTGGTAGGCATCATAGGGTTAGGAGGCAAGTTTCTGCAGCGCATTCTGTAGATTTTATGTACTGTAGCCACAGTGTTTATTGATGGAAGAGGTGAATATTCAGTGAAGTGGCAGGGGTGCTGATCAAGCACACTGCTCTGTCCTGGATTGTGTTGAACTTCTTGAGTGTTGTTACACCCATCCAGTCAAGTGGTGTGTATTCCATAACACTGTTACTTTGAGCTGTGTGGGTGAGGGACATGCTTTAAAGGCCAGGAGGTGAGGTCTTTCGGCCCCACTAACACATCCTTCTAATAGAAACCTATGGCGCCCCTCATCACAGCATCAAACTGTCTCTTGAATGTTTCTCAAGCTTTTGCCTACCTCTTACTTGCACTACTCTATACGAAGCAGACACAAAGTTGAGCTAGACTTTACTTAAATCCATTATAATATTATAAACAATGGCCTCTTTTAGCTGAGACTAATTTAGGCCTGTCTGAAAGGGCTGCAAGAAAATTGCACTTTGTATTAAAGTAATACAAATTCTGCTTGTAGAATCTGAGCCAGTTTATCTGATCTTTGTGATGGAATAGCTCTCCCTATGTGTGGTACGAAATGCTCTGTCTCCTTTACACTTGTCCTTCCCCTAATCCTCTTCAAGGACCTCTCACCGGGCAGGAGGGCAGTCAAGGCTAATAGGATTCCATCACTAATGTTGATTCTTAATGCTTGTGGTTTTGATGATTATGTCTGTGGTTATTTCCTCCAATAATCTGGATATTTTCAGCCTTGTGAAAGAAATGCCAATCATGAGACAGAGCATAAATTGTTCCTCTGGTATGCATACTGCCATCTCCCCTATGCAAAGTTTCTCTGCATTTGTGGCAGCTGATCAATGCTGCACTTGCAACAAGAATGGTAAGTGCCACTGTAATATTAATATTTGATACTGGTTGACAATTTTGGAAGGCTTTTGTTAGATAAAGAAATATATTTATTGCAGAGCTCCCCGTTACATGTACGAAGATGTTATTAAATGAAAATTCCAGCCTAACACGCCTTGCTTGTGATTATTTCTCTAAAAATTACATTACCCCATGACAATATGTAATTTAGTACCAAGTTCTAGAAATTCCTTCCCCCACACTGCTTATTGTCTTCAGTGAAGCAGGGGTGGATGCTGGGAGTGCAGTTTGAAAATCATGGCAAAGGTGGTAGACACAGTCAAGAGGCCTGACGTAGCATCGTAATAATTCTTTAAAAAAGATCAATCATATTAAAATTAGATGCAGCGTATATTTTGCTAGCAAATGTTCTAGGCTGAGATCTTTGTAAGAACGGCCTCAAATTTAAAACAGCATCCTTTTTTCACAGAGACTTTAATGACATGATTGTTTATTACTAAAGACTGACAATTTTGCAGTTGTTGGTAGTTTGTGGTAGGTACAAAATTTACTTCATTTTAGTGCCACAGCAACCAGCTCTGCTGAATTAAAATTAGATTCCTCATGATATAATGTTCATATTTAATAATGTCAGACCATAGTGCCCCAATCACAGTTACATGTCAGCAGATGGCAAAGAATGATACAGCCAGGACAAAGCAGCTGTTTGCTATTCCATGTTGATGTTTGTTGTTGAGACCCGTTAGGTCAATGTGGTTTGTTACTTTTACAGATAGTTACTATGGAACAAGCTGTTTGAAGGCCTTAGGCACTGGATGGCTGCTCTTATTTGATAAGAACAAATCATTCAGATTAGTGTAAAGATAAACAAGAAAATGGAGCTGGGAATGTGGAGAGAAAACAACTCTGTCACCAGTAAACAAAAGCTATTCTCAGTGTCCTTGGTGTCAGACTTTGTTGAAGCATCAGAGCAGGCAAAACAGCATCAAGGATCTTTCAGTTTTCAATGCCTTCCTAACTAATGAACAGCTTCAAAGGGTTTTAAAATTCATCCATTTTTTCCTTTAACAGTGCAGTGCATCTAATGCAAATTCAAAAGAAATCTCACACACAAATTAACAAATTTAACCCATGGATCATTCTCCTTAAACTTAATTTCAAGTTACAACAATATAGTTTACGAGTCAGCAGACATTTTGGGAATGCAGTCATGTACAGACAAATATGAATAAATGTAAATGTTTCTGTTCTGTGTAATCGTTAGTATACCTAACATTTACACCATCACACTTCAGGTGCCAGACTTCCGTCACCACACTTTAAAGTGCACCTAATGTAAATGTTCATCCGCTACACTCACAGGGAGGTGTGCTGCAAAGCATGCGCAGAGTATTGACTCCTTTTTGCAATACCCCCTGTACTTCTTCATTCAACAGAAGCAACATGACACGTTTGCAATGGGAGACTATAATACGATGCAATAACACTTCATAAATCATGCGCTAAAGAGTACTGGCAGGAAAAACATCATGCCAGCTAATATAAGAAGGCATGGCAGAATATGGGAGATCTTGAGTATCCAATTACAGCAGCTAACACACTGGGAGATTGTTTGGAGAGAACAGCGACGGCAGGTTTTGCTCACACCCAAGATACCCTACAGACTATTTGCATGCAGCCCTGGGAACATGGCAGGAGAAGGATTCAAGAGGTGAATTTCTCACAAGGGGCTTGAGTTTAACTTGGGCGGCAACGTGCCAAAGCGAATGGCTGACCTATCCAGGAATGGCCAGTGTGTCTGTGTGCAGCAGCAGGCAGGCCGGGCCTCATTAGCAGGCCGTTTGCTGACTTTAGACCAAAACAGCAGGGAAGTTGGTGGGAAGTGGCTGCTCAGCCAGGGACCATGGGGAACAGGCCCTCGAACAAGGTAAGTGCTCCGGGAGGGCAACCTCAATCAGGGGAAGCCCAGAGGCAGGGATGGCCCGAGGTTTCTTTGCAGAGCCCGGAGGTGCCTCACAAGAGTTTTGGGAAATCAAGGCTTAGATATCCAGTAATTTTGGCTTATGTGGAGCATACGTATACCTGTTGTATACGTATGCTTTAATACGTTCAATCAAGCATGTAGATACGTCGAATTAAATCAGAGTCAGGCAGACAGGCTTCTAACTGTGATCTTTACTTTATTCCTAAAATGGCTGATTGCAGCTTTCCCAGGTAATTTCCATAATGCATTGCACATTACATTACCATATTAACTGGTGTTAAACTCGCACATTACATTACCGTATTAACTGGTGTCAAACTCGCAATCAATACACGACATCCTCCTTTTCCTTGGAAACAAACTTGCAGTTTACAAACAGTTGCTTACAATAACACTGCATAACTTATTTGATTTATAAACTTTTTACAAACTTGTGTCTTACCACACAACTAAATAATTCCCAGGTTTAAACATTTAACATCACCCATGCAGTTCTCGCACAGTTTATGTTGTGACATAATCAGACAGTCTTTGGGGTTTTCTTTTAACCTTTTGAGGTCTGGCTGTATTGGGTATGTCTGACATGTTGGTGTCAGTGGGTATTGCCTGTGCCACAGTGGTATGTGTGTCAGGGTCTACTATACTGTCCTCAGTCCCTTGTGTTTCCTCCTGCTCATGGAATGTCTCCTTTGGTCCATTGGTTCTGTATTTCTTCACAAACGTAGTGTTTCTTGAGTAGCGTGCTCCTTCTGGAGATTCCACCACTACTTGACTCCCTGTTTTACTCAAAACTTTGTGTGGTGTGGCATTAAAAGGAGTGGTGAACTTGTCCACTTTGTCCTGCCGTACCAGCACCGTGTCTCCAACTTCCACCTCTGAGTATTGTGTTCTCCGCTGTTCATCTGCGTACAGTTTGGACTTGCCTTTTTGTTCTGCGTCCCGGTCACGTACTTCCATGTCTGCGCGCGACTCTGTGATGTCTGGCAGCTTTCCTCTCATTTTCCGTTTAAAGAGCAGCTCTGCCGGGCTCTTTCCCGTCGTGGCATGGTCAATGCTTCTGTACACAGTCACATATTTTCTAAGTTCACGTTTCCAATCTAGACCTTCTGACTGAGCAATTCTGATTCTCTTCATCAGCGATGCATTCTGGCTCTCGACTTCTCCGTTAGCCTGAGCCCATTTTGCTGTCGTTTTCAGGTGTTTGATCCCGTTGTTTTCACAGTATTCTTTGAATAATTCAGATCTGAATTGGGGACCATTATCAGATTTGCAGGTGATTGGCAAACCATGATGGCTGAAGATTGACTCTAAACTATCAATAACCTTCTCTGTTGTTGTGGAGGTCATAATGTCGTATTCATAGTAGCGACTATAATAATCAACTACCACAAGAATGGAGTGGTTGGGTGGCAAGGGTCCCAGTAAGTCTATAGCTACATCCTGCCAGGGGCCCTCCGGTAATGGTGTTGGTCTCAAGGGTTCAGGTGGGTCGGGTCTGGCTGCTATCTGACAGCCGTGGCACGCTTTACAGTGTTTTTCAGCTGCCTTGTCCATGCCAGGCCACCAAACCTTGGTTCTGAGATGTTGCTTTGTTCCAACTATTCCCAAGTGTCCTTCATGTGCTAACACCAGGGCTCGTGCGTGTAACACTGTGGGTAGCATGATGCGTGTTCCCCGAAGAACTAGGAACCCCACTACGCACAGCTCGTTTGCAATTGCTGCATAAGCTTTACAGTTCTCAAAATGTCCATTTGTGATTGCCTTCCGTACCTCAATCAGCTCTGGGTCGGTAGCAGAGGCTTCCTCCAACTCTCTAGTAGTGAGTCCTTTTGGTGTCGCACTCACAGCTACAAATCTCACGTATTCATCTGAGCCGTGAGAATGTCTCTCCTGTTTTGCTGTCTCCCCCAGCAATCGTGACAGTGGGTCTGCAATGTTTTGCTTGCCTGGAATGTGTATCACCTTAAAATCGTACGGCTGTAATCTAAGTACCCACCTCTCTATACGGGCACAGGGTTTAGAGTGTGGGCCGTATATCACTTGTAATGGCTTATGGTCAGTTACCAAGTTAAATTTTCGACCATACACATATGGATGCAGCCTCTCACAAGCCCATACAAGAGCTAAGGCCTCTCTCTCTGTTTGAGAGTATTTCCTCTCACAGTCTGTGAAACTACGACTTACATAACATATTGGCACCTCTTATCCCTGTTGGTTCTGAACTAGTACTGCGCCTGTAAAGTCTGTGGGTTGTGCAGTTAATAAATACACAGACTTCAGAAGTAACAAACAAACAGGTCTTTACTATTCGAAGGTCCGGGCGAATCTGCCCCAGCAATCCTGCCACAACACTTATATACTGGTGTGGTCACTATCGGTATTACAGTATACAGAAGCCAAACAAATAGTGCCACACCGAAAGTAGTCCTCTTAAAGGTGAACGGTTACATTCAATAGTTCCCTTAAAGGTAGACGGGTACATACACTCCAATCCTCCCTTTTTAGCTTATTACTTACTAAGTCCATAGTGAACATACATTCTAACATATATACAGGTTTATGTAAGACAGTTCATAGATTCAGTCTTTCCGGGGGTTTCCGGATTCTGTCCGGATAACGCCGCAGTGGTGTCGTCATTTCAGGCGGGCTAGGAGGTGCTTCTGGCAAGGTCGATTCGGCTTGAAAAGCCGTGTCAGGTTCAGCTGACTCCAGTATCACTAGATCGGAAGTAGGTGTTCTGGGTATCTCAGTTTCAACATTACCCGGATAAGGTGGTGAAGTCGGTTGCCCATTTGTGGCGGACCCTATGATTTGGTCAACATGGCGCCTTATTATATTGTCTCCAATGTCCACGGTGTACATCAATGGCCCCAGCCTTTTCCCAATAGTTCCAGGCTGCCATTTCTCAGTACGGTAGTCCCGGGCCAAAACTCGTTGACCGATCTGGAAAGATCTAGTGACCCTGTCGTTCATGCCCTGGAATTGCCGGTTCTCTACGTCTCTTCTGACGTTTGGTTTTAGTAAATCCAGCCGGCATCTTAGGCGTCTATTACAGAACATCATTGCAGAAGTTTGATTTGTGACCGCATGTGTCGCATTTCGGTATGCCAACAAAAAGCTATCCACCTTATGTTGCAGACTTATATTTTCATTACTCATGGCCTTTACGGCCTTCTTGAAGGTCTGGACAAACCTTTCAGCCAATCCATTGGAGGCGGGATGGTATGGGGCTGACGTGTAATGTTTAACCCCATTGCTCTTTAAGAATTTCTTGAATTCTTCGGACACAAATTGTGGTCCATTATCAGAACAGACCTGTTCCGGCAGGCCATTCCGAGCAAACATAGTCCTTAACACTGCGATGGTTTTTTCCGTCGTGGTGGTGGTCATCTTAATTACTTCCGGCCACTTGGAGTGGGCATCCACCGCTATTAGAAACATCGAGTCCATAAATGGACCAGCAAAGTCGATGTGTACTCTTTGCCAAGGCGATGAGGACCACTCCCATGGATGCAGAGGAGCCTGGGGTGGCGCGTTCTGAACCCTCTGACATCCTAGGCAGTTCTTCGTGATCTCCTCTATGTCTCCATCAATGCCTGGCCACCACACAAACGCTCTTGCTAGATTCTTCATCTTTACTCCCCCCAGATGTCCTTTGTGCAGCTCCTTTAGCACCTTCTTTTGGAGTTTGGGTGGAATCACCACTCTAGATCCACACATCAGGGTTCCTCGACACACTGACAGTTGTTCTTTCCTCTGTGCAAATGCTTGCAGTGTTGGTTCGCTCTGTGCTGGCCATCCCTCCACCGTTACATCATAGACTCGTGAAAGAGTCGGGTCATTCCTTGTCTCATTCTCAATCATTGAGTTTGTTATCGGTAGACACTCCACTATGGATGAGTGGAACAACTCTACTGGGTCCACTATACTCGCTTCTTCTACCATCGGCAATGGCAAGCGTGACAACCCATCAGCATTTCCATGCTGTTTAGACCTTTTGTACTCAATTTCGTATTGGTGTGCCCCAAGTAACATGGACCACCTTTGTAACCTTTGTGCTGTCATGGTGGAAACGGCCTTATTTGGGTTGAATATGGACACCAACGGCTGGTGGTCTGTCAGCAATGTGAACTTTTTACATTGTAGGTAATGGTTGAATTTCTTCACGCCCCACACAAGACTGAGGGCCTCCGTATCAATTTGGGCGTAATTTCGCTCCGCGGGTGTCAATGATCGGGACGCGAAAGCCACTGGCCTTTCCGAGCCATTTGGTAGCCTGTGCGAGAGTACTGCCCCAATTCCGTACGGGGAAGCATCGCAAGCTAGACGAAGGGGTAATGCTGGGTTGAAATGAGCCAACACTACGCAGCACGGTGGCATAGTGGTTAGCACTGTTGCCTCACAGCGCCAGGGACCCGGGTTCGAATCCGGCCTTGGGTGACTGTCTGTGTGGAGTTTGCACATTCTCCCCGTGTTTGCGTGGGTTTCCTCCGGGTGCTCCGGTTTCCTCCCACAGTCCAAAGATGTGCGGGTTAGGATGATTGGCTATGATAAATTGACCCTTAGTGTTAGGGGGATTAAATACGTGGGGTTACGGGGATAGGGTGGGATATGTGTCGGTGCAGGCTCGATGGGCCGAAATGGCCTCTATCTGCACTGTGGGGTTTCTGTGATTCTGTGATCTGTGACTTCTTCAGAGGTAATCAACTCCTTGCTTCTGCGAAAAGCCTCTTTACATTCTTCACTCCACTTCCATGGTGTTTCTTTCCGCAACAAGTCATTCAGCGGATGCAGTACCGTGGATAAATTAGGCAGAAACTTGTGATAGTAATTAATCAACCCCAAGAATGATCTTAACTGTGATACGTTTCCTGGAGCGGGGGCCTTCATGACCGCTTCTATCTTTTCAGGTGACTTATGCAGTCCCTCTCGGTCAATGACATGACCGCAGTATGAGATCCGTTTTTGGAAGAACTCACACTTCTTGCGATTAACCCGAAGGCCATACTCCTTCAACCTGGTGAGCACCAGTTTCAAATTCGTGAGGTGTTCTTCCTCATCTTTTCCAGTGATTAAAATGTCATCTAAGTAGCACTGCGTGCTTGGAATTCCTTGTAACACCTGTTCCATGGCCCTCTGCCAAATTGCTGGCGCCGAAGCTACCCCAAAGACCAGTCTATTGTAGCGATACAAGCCTCTGTGAGTGTTGATGGTGAGGTACTGGCATGACTCTTCCTCGACCTCCATCTGTAGATATGCTTGAGCCAGATCTATTTTCGTGAAATGCTTCCCTCCAGCCAACGAAGCAAAGATATCTTCAATCCGCGGAAGCGGGTATTGTACCGTGTGAAGCACCAGATTCACAGTAATCTTGAAATCTCCACAGATACGGACCTTCCCCGGTCCCCCTGGCTTATTACTCGGTGAGGACTTCATGACGAGAACAATGGGCGTGGCCCACTCACTCCAGTCCACTTTTGACAGAACCCCTGATCGTTCAAGTTCTTCCAGTTCTGCCTCCACAGCTGGTCGTATTGCGTAAGGTACCGATCTGGCCTTAAAAAACTTTGGGCTTGCATTTTCTGCAATCTTAACCTTTGCTTTAATACCTCGCAGTGTTCCCGGTCCTTGCTGGAATACCTCCTTAGCTTCGTCCAATATTCTGGACAACCGTTCAGGTTTGACATCCTCTTTTTCGGAATCCACCGTCATGGTGTTTAGTGACTGCCAGTCCAACTTTATTTTTCGGATCCACTCCCGTCCCAGAAGTGGTGGTCCTCCCTCAGGCAATACATACAGGTCCAACCGGTGATGATCTTTATCCTTGTATCTCACCTTGACTTCTATCATTCCGATGGGGAATACTTTGTGCCCCGTGTATGTCTGTAATACTAGTTCCGTATCCCGTAGTGGAATATGCTTGAAAAATTTCTTATAGTCATGCTTATTCATGACCGTCAACGCCGATCCGGTGTCCACTTCCATTTTTACTTGGACCTTTGCAATCTGTAGCGTTATCCAGATAGTTTGTCGGTCAGCTTCATTGCTCACGTTGTGAATGCTCAGACTGTCCAGTCCTTTGCATTTGGAGTGTGAGACCGACTTCTGTTCCCTCAGACTCTTCTTAGTCACCTCTTGTACCTTTCCGTACCATTTTTGTGGTGACTTCTTATTGTTGTACGTTGCTCCTGACCGGCATACCTTAGCTATGTGCCCGATCTTGCCACATTTCCTGCATTCTTGGTTTTTAACCCAGCATTGATTCTGGTCGTGTGTTGTCTTCCCACAACGGTAGCATTTTGTTGTGCTCGAAGTAATTTGGTCCACCCCTAGTGCCGCCGCCTTTAGCTGCATTTCCGCCATTCCTTTCACTGCGGCTTCGTGCGATGCAGCTATGAGGACAGCCCTGTCCAGTGTGAGGTCATTTTCTTCCAGTAGTTGTTTCTGCGTTCCTTCTTTGGACAATCCGCATACGAACTTGTCACGCAGTGCCTCTGTCAGATTTCCTCCAAACTGGCAGTATTTCGCTATCCTACACAGTTCGACCAAGTATTCCGCATTGCTTTCGTCTTTCTTCTGCGTTCTTGCGTAGAATTTGAATCGTTCAGCCAGCATCAGCGGTGTGGGGTTCAAGTGGTCCTTCAGCACAGCCACAATCTCTTCGAAGGTCTGATCCGCTGGTTTATTTGGTGCTATTAGATTCTTCAAGAGCCTGTATGTTTTTGCCCCCATCGAGTTTAGCAATGTTATCGCCTTGTCGTCTTCCTCTATTTTGTTGGCTTCGCAATAGATCTCTATGCGTTCCATGTACGTGGCCCAGTCTTCTATTTCAGAACTAAAGTCGTTAATATTCCCTCGCTTAGGCATCTTTCTTCCCTTGGGAGCAGCACCAGTATTTCTTTAGTATTCTTATTTATTTGTTTATTTCTAATATGGCGGGTTTCCCGCGAAATCGGCGGTTTCCCGCTCTTCCTTTCTCGCCCCGCCCACTTCAATGGCGGTTTCCCGCTTCTGGCGTCTTCTCCGCCTAATGGCGGCTTCCCGCATTTCTTCCCGGTGGAAGGGGTACGCTTCCCCCACAGCGGACAGGTTCAGCCACTGGCTGGCTTCCGCACATCTCCCCTTACCCGGCTCTGTCTTTTCCTCCCGCCCGCACGGCTCTACCGGCGCTGGGTACACCCCGTTAACGGAGGACAGTTCAGCCACTGGACTGGCTCTCGCGCAGTCTCTCACCCCGTTTTCAGCTGTGTCTCTCTCCCACTCCCGCACGTTCGGTTTTGCCGGCTCTGAGTACCCCGTTGGTGGAGAACAGCTCAGCCGCTGGACTGGCTCCTCGCAGTCTCTCTCTCCGCACCCGGCTCTCACCCGCACGGTTCCCATTCGCCTCCCCAGCCCTCTCGCAGACCGGTGTTTCCCTCCCCGGCTGCGGCTGGGTTCCTCTTCCCACGCCTACTCGCAGGCTCAGCGCTTCATGGCTGCAGTCGCTGCCCGGATTTTTCCCGCCGATCGCGGTCCGGCTGTCACCCGACGCCGTTGGACCCGACTTTTGGCCGGCACAGCTCCCCCTCGACCGAGGTTGAGTGCTCTGCCCTTATCCTCCGGATACTTCTACACCTTCCCCTACTCACAGTCTCTTCAGCCGCCTTGTTTCTTGCTGGTCGGCTCACTCCGCACCGTGGAAGAAGGGTAGTCAGTGCCTGTTGCTGATACAGCTTTTGTTGTTAGTCTTCCTGCTTTCTGTTGTTGCAGCCTCGTGTTTTCTTTTGGTAGCACGACGAGGGCGGTTGTCTCTCTTCGACGCTCTTCGTTGCTTTTGGTAGTCTTGCCGCAGGGTACGATCGGACTCGTCGCCACTGTAAAGTCTGTGGGTTGTGCAGTTAATAAATACACAGACTTCAGAACTAACAAACAAACAGGTCTTTACTATTCGAAGGTCCGGGCGAATCTGCCCCAGCAATCCTGCCACAACACTTATATACTGGTGTGGTCACTATCGGTATTACAGTATACAGAAGCCAAACAAATAGTGCCACACCGAAAGTAGTCCTCTTAAAGGTGAACGGTTACATTCAATAGTTCCCTTAAAGGTAGACGGGTACATACACTACAGCGCCTAAACCTACAGGACTGGCATCTGCTATCACCTTGGTTGGTGCGTCCTTATCAAAATATGCTGAAGTGCCGGCTCTGGCCAACTCTTCCTTGAGTGCACTGAATGACTGTCTCTGTTGTGATCCAAATTTAAATGGTGTGTCTTTTCTCATCAGGCGTCGCAGTGGCTCTGATAGTGTTGCAAACTGTGGGATGAATCTGCTACTGTACCCAACAAGTCCCAAGAAACTCCTCACCTCTGTAGCATTCTCTGGTTCCCGAGCTTCTGCCACCGCTCGCACTCTCTCTACTGTTGGTCCGATGCCCTTTTCAGACAACAAGATTCCCATGAAAATCAATCGGTCCATGTTGAATTGGCACTTCTCTGAGTTTAGTGTCAGTCCACTTTCCATTAGTCTGGTCATGACAGCGTGCAGGCGTCTGTGGTGCGTTTCCTGGTCGTGTGCATGCACGATAATGTTGTCTGAGATGTTTTCAACACCCTCTATCCCAGCTAAGGCATTAGCTATCTCGTGCTGATATTGCTCACTAGCTGAAGATACACCCAATATCAGCCTCTTGTACCTGTATACTCCATTATGTACAGCAAACGTTGTGATTTCTCGTGACTCAGGGGTCAGTTCTGGCTGGTGATAAAACCATTTCAGGTCTAGCTTCCTGTAGTGTATGTACCTTTAAGAGAGAACTACTTTTACAGCTCCTGTATACTGTAGTACCAGCAGTGACCACACCTGTATATAAACCCTGAGTAGGGATTTGTACAGTTAGTTTTTAGACTACCCTCATCCAGTAAACACCTGTTGATTGTTAATCTGCAGTCTCCGTCTATTTATTGAAGAACACCATACCTTAAGATTCACGGATTTAACAGTGGCGACGAGGTCGATTCGAACCTACCTGCAACTCTGCATTTCCTCCCAGGGATTCGCTCCTGGAGGACAGTGGAAGAAAGTCGAGGCCAGAAGCATGGGCGTCGACCACGAGCAACCGCTCAGTCATCCGGCAGAGAGTGAGCATCGCAGGGGAGGCTGTTGAGAGCTGGGCTTGGTTCTCCAGCCACGACGATCCAGCAACAGGCTGGCAACAGGTACAGCGCAGACCCTTCCCGGACAGCGGCGGCTGGAGCCGACCGATGGCACAGAAAAGGCCGAGCAGCGTCGACGGGGTAAGAGAGAGGGTAAAGTGCACAGGGCGCAGCCGGGGGTTGAAGACCGAGCGCGTCGACGGAAAACAAAAAGGGAGAGAGGGGAAAGCACAGCCGGGGTTCAGGACCGAGCGGCGGCAACGAGAGAGGCGCACAGGAGAACGCGCAGAGCGCAGCCAGGGCTCAAGAGCTGAGCAGCGTCCGTGGGGGAAGAAAGGAAGCACGGGAGATGCCATTTGAGCCGTGGAGAAGAAGGGAGAGCGCGGGAGATGCCATTTTTGAAGCCGCAGCGGAGAAGAAGGGCGAGCGTGGGAAGAGAGGGAAGCGCGGGAGACACGATTTTGAGCCAGCGGAGAAGAAGGGAGAGCGTGGGAGACGCCATTTTTGCCAGTCTAACCACACCCAGGGATGCCGAAGAGTGGC
This sequence comes from Somniosus microcephalus, assembly GCF_052327205.1. Taxonomy (NCBI): domain Eukaryota; kingdom Metazoa; phylum Chordata; class Chondrichthyes; order Squaliformes; family Somniosidae; genus Somniosus; species Somniosus microcephalus. The sequence continues at coordinate 160,420,449 of NC_140987.1, forward strand.
AGTGTCACAGCGTTCGACAATGAAGTCGAAGATTGGGCGACATATGTGGAACACATTGAGGTGTACTGCAAGGCGAATGAAGTGCCAGATGCCAGGAAAGCACTGGTATTGTTGAATTCCATGGGTGCAAAAACATATGGCTTACTGCGAAACCTAGTAACCCCAGAGAAGCCTGTGGATAAGGATTTTGAAAGCATAGTGGAAATCCTACAGGACCACTTAAACCCCACACCGCTGCTGATAGCAGAAAGATATAAGTTTCACAAAAGGAACCAGCATAAAGACGAAAGTAATGCTGAGTATTTAACGGAACTGCGCAAGCTATCGAAACACTGCCAGTTTGGAATGGGACTAGCAGATACGTTAAGGGACAAGTTTGTGTGTGGGCTTCAAAGTGAAGGAACCCAGAAACGGCTTCTATCAGAAAAGGATCTTACGCTGGACAAGGCTTTCAGCATGGCAGTATCACACGAAGCAGCCACACGGGGCGCTGCAGAGATACAACGGAGACCGCAAGAATATGGCACCAATGAAATATCATATGGAGCAGGGAAGTGTTATCGCTGCGGCAGGACAACACACAACCAGAAGGATTGTTGGTTCAAGGACCAAGTGTGCAGACAGTGTGGAAAAGCAGGACACATAGCAAGAGTCTGCAGGTCGGGGAAGAAAACCAGCAGCAAGGAATCGCCACAGGAGAAGTACAAAAAGGTACATAAGGTGACGGAGAGTAGCTCAGACGAACAGAAAAGTGATACAGACTCCGGAAGCAAGGAGCTGGGTTGTCTGAAACTACATAATGTAATCAAAATGGAGGATCACCAAACTATCTGGGTCACGTTCAAGATAGACGGAGTCCAAGTGAAAATGGAATTGGACACAGGATCAGCCCTAACAGTCATAAACCGAAGGGACTACAAGCGACTATTCTCACATATACCCTTGAGAGATACAGAGATTGCCTTGAAGACGTACACGGGGCAAAAAGTCTACCCCAAAGGAAAAATAAGGGTGAACATGATATACAACGGCCAGGAAACACCAAAAATGGACCTATATGTATTGCCAGATGGAGGACCACCACTATTAGGACGTGAATGGATCCGGAAGATACAGTTAGACTGGCATTCCATACAGGCACTGATGGTAGAGGCCAAAAAGGATGACGACGTCACACCTGGACGACTGTCAAAAATGCTAACTGACGCACAAGAAGTGTTCCAGGAGGGACTCGGAACACTAAAAGGCATAACAGCGATGATTAAAATAGAGGAAAATGCAAGCCCAAAGTTTTTTAAGGCCAGACCGGTGCCTTATGTGATCCGCCCAGCCGTCGAAGCAGAGCTGGGAGGTTTGGAACATTCAGGAGTACTGTCCAAAGTGGACTGGAGCGAGTGGGCTACACCCATCGTTCCTGTAATGAAGAGGTCGTTGAGTAATACGCCTGGGGAACCAAAGAAGGTTCGCATCTGTGGGGACTTTAAGACGACAGTGAACCCAGTCCTTCACACGGTACAATATCCGCTTCCGTGGATTGAGGATATTTTCGCCTCGCTATCTGGAGGAAAACGCTTCACTAAGATTGATGTGGCCCAGGCGTACCTGCAAATGGAGGTAGAAGAAGCCTCGAAACAATACCTCACGATCAACACTCACAAAGGTCTCTACCAATACAACCGGCTGGTGTTCGGGGTAGCATCAGCTCCGGCTATTTGGCAAAGGGCAATGGATCAAGTCCTGCAAGGGATTCCAGGGACCCAGTGTTATTTGGACGACATCCTGGTCACGGGCGAAAATGACAGTGATCACCTCGCAAACCTGGAGCAGGTGCTCACTAGATTGAAGGAATATGGGCTACGAGCTAATCGCCACAAATGCGAGTTTTTCCAGAAGCAGATCTCGTATTGTGGCCACGTCATCGATGAAGAGGGGTTACATAAGTCCCCTGAAAAGATTGAGGCAGTAGTCAAGGCTCCAGCACCGGAAGATGTGTCACAACTGAGGTCGTTCCTCGGGCTGGTGAACTACTACCATAAGTTCTTATCAAATTTGTCTACAGTATTACACCCACTGAACACCCTACTGCAAATGGGGGTACCATGGAAGTGGAATGACGAATGTAAATGAGCTTTCCAGAAGTGCAAAGAATTGATCACATCAAAAGAGGTGTTGGCTCATTTCAACCCAGCACTACCAATTCGGTTGGTGTTGTAGTGTCTGTGCCTTTAAGAGAGAACTACTTTTACAACTCCTGTATACTGTAGTACCGGCAGTGACCACACCTGTATATAAGCCTTGAGCATGCCTCTGTACCCCAGTCTTGAGACTGCCCTACTCCAGTAAATACCTGTTGATTGTTAAGTTACAGCATGCGTGTGGTTATTGAAAAACATCATACTCTCAGAATCACGGATCTAACAGTGGCGACGAGTGTCGATTCGAATCTACCTGCAACTCTGCATTTCCCTTCGAGGATTCGCTCCGGGAGGGCGGTGGAAGAAAGTCGAGGCCAGAAGCACTGGCGTTGACCACGAGCAACCGCCCAGTCGTCCGGCAGAGAGTGAACATCGCAGGGGAGGCTGTGGAGAGCTGGGCTTGGTTCCCCAGCCACGACGATCAGCAATAGACTGATGATAGGTACAGCGCAGACCCTTCCCGGACAGCGGCGGCTGGAGCCGATCGATGGCGGAGAGAAAGCCGAGCAGCGTCGACGGGGTAAGACAGAGGGTGAAGCGCACAGGGCGCAGCCGGGGGTTGAAAACCAAGCGGCGTCGAGGAAAAACAAAACGAAGAGAGAGAGGGTAAAGCAACAGCCGGGTTCAGGACCGAGTGGCGGAAACGGGAAAGGCGCACAAAAAAAAAAGAACGCGCACAGCACAGCCAGGGCTCAAGGGCTGAACAGTGTCCGTGGGGAGAAGAAGGGAGAGCGCAGGAGATGCCATTGAGCCGCGGAGAAGAAGGAAGAGCGCGGGAGATGCCATTTTTAGAAGCCGCAGCGGAGAAGAAGGGCGAGCGCGGGAAGGAAGGAAAGTGCGGGAGATGCCATTTTGTGCCAGCGGAGAAGAAGGGGAAGCGCGGGAGATGCCATTTTTGACAGTTAAATCACACCCAGGGATGCAGAAGAGTGGCAGTATCTCTACATTCGACAATGAATTCGAAGATTGGGCGACATATGTGGAGCACATTGAGGTGTACTGCAGGGCGAATGAAGTGCCAGATGCTAGGAAAGCACTGGTTTTGTTAAATTCCATGGGTGCAAAAACTTATGGGTTACTGCGAAACCTAATAACCCCAGAGAAGCCTGTGAACAAGAATTTCGAAAGCATAGTAGAAATCCTACAGGACCACTTAAACCCCACACCGCTGCTGATAGCAGAATGATTTAAGTTCCATAAAAGGAACCAACACAAAGACGAAAGCAATGCTGAGCACCTAACGGAACTGCGCAAGCTATCGAAACACTGCCAGTTTGGAGCGGGACTAGCAGATACGTTAAGGGACAAGTTTGTGTGTGGGCTGCAAAGTGAAGGAACCTAGAAACGGCTTCTATCAGAAAAGGATCTTACGCTGGACAAGGCTTTCACTATGGAAGTATCACACGAAGCAGCCGCAAGGGGCGCTGCAGAGATACAATGGAGACCACAAGAATATGGCACCAATGAAATGTCCTATGGAACAGGGAAGTGCTATCACTGCGGCAGAACAACACATGACCAGTAGGATTGTTGGTTCAAGGACCAAGTGTGCAGACAGTGTGGAAAAGCAGGACACATAGCAAGAGTCTGCAGGTCTGGGAAGAAAACCAACAGTAAGAAATCTCCACAGGAGAAGTACAAAAAGGTACACCAGGTGATGGACAGTAGTTCAGACGAACAGAAAAGTGACACAGACTCCGGAAGCAAGGAGCTGGGTTGTTTGAAACTACATAAGGTAACCAAAATGGAGGATCACCAGACTATCTGGGTTACACTCAAGATTGACGGAGTCCAAGTGAAAATGGAATTGGACACAGGATCAGCCCTAAAAGTCATAAACCAAAGGGACTACAAGCGGCTATTTTCACATATACCCTTGAAAGCTACAGAGATTGTCTTGAAGACGTACACGGGGCAAAAATCTACCCCAAAGGAAAAATAAGGGTGAAATTGATATATAAAGGCCAGGAAATACCTAAAATGGATATATATGTATTGCCAGATGGAGGACCACCACTGCTAGGACGTGAATGGATCCGGAAGATACAATTAGATTGGCATTCCATGAAGGTTGAGGCTAAAAAGGATGACGATGTCACACCTGGACGACTGTCAAAAATGCTAACTGACACAAAAGAAGTGTTCCAGGAGGGACTCGGAACACTAAAAGGCATAACAGTAATGATGAAAATAGAGGAAAATGCAAGCCCAAAGTTTCTTAAGGCCAGACCAGTGCCTTACGCGATCAGACCAGCTGTTGAAGCAGAGCTGGAAGAGTTGGAACGTTCAGGAGTACTGTCCAAAGTAGACTGGAGCGAGTGGGCTACACCCATCATTCCTGTAATGAAGATGTCGTTGAGTAATACGCCTGCGGAACCAAAGAAGGTCCGCATCTGTGGGGATTTTAAGGTGACAGTGAACCCAGTCCTTCACACGGTACAATATCCGCTTCCACGAATTGAGGATATTTTCGCCTCGCTATCTGGAGGTAAACGCTTCACCAAAATTGATCTAGCCCAGGCATACTTGCAAATGGAGGTAGAAGAAGCCTCGAAACAATATCTTACGATTAACACTCATAAAGGTCTTTATCAATACAACCGGCTGGTGTTTGGGGTAGCATCGGCTCCGGCTAGTTGGCAAAGGGCAATGGATCAAGTCCTGCAAGGGATTCCAGGGACCCAGTGTTATTTGGACGACATCCTGGTCACGGGCGAAAATGAAAGTGATCACCTCGCCAACTTGGAGAAGGTGCTCACCAGATTAAAGGAATATGGGCTACGAGCTAACCGCCACAATTGCGAGTTCTTCCAGAAGCAGATCTCGTATTGTGGCCACGTCATCGATGAAGAGGGGTTCCATAAGTCCCCTGAAAAGATTGAGGCAGTAGTCAAGGCTCCAGCACCAGAAAATGTGTCACAACTGAGGTCGTTCCTCGGGCTGGTAAACTACTACCATAAGTTCTTACCAAATTTGTCCACGGTATTACACCCACTGAACACCCTACTGCAAACAGGGGTACCATGGAAGTGGAATGACGAATGTAGACGAGCTTTCCAGAAGTGTAAAGAATTGATCACATCAAAAGAGGTGTTGGCCCATTTCAACCCTGCTCTACCAATTCGTTTGGCATGTGAAGCATCACCCTATGGTATTGGAGCGGTGCTGTCGCACAAATTCCCAGACGGGTTCGAGAGGCCAGTTGCCTTTGCGTCTCGGTCACTAACCTCAGCCGAGCGCAACTACGCCCAGATTGACAGGGAGGCCCTCAGCCTAGTATGGGGAGTAAAAAAAATTCAACCACTATCTGCATGGGCAGAAGTTCACCTTGCTGACTGACCACCAACCACTTGCCTCCATCTTTAATCCTAAGAAGGGCGTTCCAGTAATGATGGCACAATGGTTACAAAGATGGTCCCTGTTTCTAGGGGCGAATCAATATGAAATAGAATATAAAGGCACGGAACAGCATGGAAACGCTGATGGGCTATCGCGCCTGCCACTGCCTACTGTGGAGGAAGCACCAGCAGTGGACACTATCGAGATATTTTATTCGTCAATAATTGAACGATTGCCAGTAATGAACGCGGATATAGAGAAGGAGACCTGCAATGATCCGACGCTGTCTCGGGTATATGATTTGACGGTGAGGGGATGGCCAACACATGACGACTCACTCTTACCAGCATTCTCATCCAGAAGAGAACAGCTGTCAGTATGCCAGGGGACAGTGATGTGTGGGTCCAGAGTGGTGATTCTACCTAAGTTAAGGGAGAGAGTGCTAAATGAGCTACATGAAGGTCATCTGGGGGGAGTGAAAATGAAAAGCCTTGCTAGGGCTTATGTGTGGTGGCCGGGAATCGATCAACAAATCGAAGACCTAACCAAGAGCTGCTCAGGATGCCAGAAGGTCCAAAATGCACCACCACATGCCCCTCTACACCCATGGGAGTGGCCCTCCTCTCCATGGCAACGGGTGCATATTGATTTTGCTGGTCCATTCATGGACTCAATGTTCTTAATAGCAATGGATGCTCATTCGAAGTGGCCTGAGGTGATAAAAATGTCCTCAACCACTACAGAGAAAACGATTGCAGTCCTACGGACCATATTTGCCAGAAACGGCTTGATAGAGCAGATTTGCTCTGATAATGGACCACAGTTTGTGTCCGAAGAGTTTTGAAAATTTATGAGAAGGAAAGGCGTAAGGCATTACACATCCGCCCCGTATCATCCAGCCACAAATGGATTGGCTGAGAGGTTCGTACAAACCTTTAAGAAGGCGATAAAGGCCATGTGCGACGATGAAATTCCACTACAGCATAAGATGGACAATTTCTTCTTAGCCTACCGAAACGCGACACATGCAGTGACCATCCAGACCCCGGCCATGATGTTCTTTAACCGAAGGCTGTGATCTCGTCTGAACTTGCTTGGACCAAATGTGCGAAGAAATGTTGAGGATAAACAATTCCAGCACATCGATGAGAAGCCGACAAGGAGCTTCAATGTAGGACAACCAGTCTTAGCCCGTGACTACCGAACAGAGAAATGGCAACCCGGAATGATATGCACACGGCAGGGGCCATTAATGTACACAGTGGATGTCGGGGAGAACATTGTGAGATGCCACGTTGATCAGATCTTAGCGTCACAGGAACGAGTCAACCCCATGTCTTGCGTACCTGGGGATGAACCCGACATACAGGTAGCATCTACCTCCGAACCAGTAGCAGTGGAACCCGATGAACTAACCGATAAAAGGGGCCAGAATCGCCTCCGCACCAAGAATAAGAACCTCAGGAAAGGCGCTATCCCGAAAGGATCAGGAAGCTGCCCCAAAGACTGAATCTATAAATGGACTATTGTTCTTTTATGTACATGTTAAAGTGTTAATTGTTATTTGAATATTATGGGTACTACTAATCTAAAAGGGGAGGAATTGTAGTGTATGTACCTTTAAGAGAGAACTACTTTTACAGCTCCTGTATACTGTAGTACCGGCAGTGACCACACCTGTATATAAGCCTTGAGCATGCCTCTGTACCCCAGTCTTGAGACTACCCTACTCCAGTAAATACCTGTTGATTGTTAAGTTACAGCATCCGTGTGGTTATTGAAAAACATCATACTCTAAGAATCACGGATCTAACAGGCGTGTAATGCATCACCCTATGGTATTGGAGCGGTGCTGTTGCACAAATTCCCAGACGGGTTGGAGAGGCCAGTAGTCTTTGTGTCTCGGTCACTAACCTCAGCCGGGCGCAACTACGCCCTGATTGACAGGGAGGCCCTCAGCCTATTATGGGGAGTGAAAAAGTTCAACCACCATCTGCACGGGCAGAAGTTCACCTTGCTGACTGACCACCAACCACTTGTCTCCATCTTTAATCCTAAGAAGGGCGTTCTGGTGATGACTAAGTAACGGCTACAAAGATGGTCCCTTTTTCTAGGGGCGAACCAATATGAAATAGAGTATAAGGGCACGAAACAGAATGGAAACGCTGATGGGCTATCACGCCTGCCACTGCCTACTGCGGAGGAAGTACCAGCAGTGGACCCAGTCGAAATATTTTATTCAACTATAATTGAACGCTTGCCAGTAACTAATGCGGACATAGAGAAGGAGACCCGAAATGATCCGACACTGTCTCGGGTATATGATTTGATGGTGAAGGGATGGCCAACACATGGCGACTCACTGTTGCCAGCATTCTCATCCAGAAGAGAACAGCTGTCAGTATGCCAGGGGACATTGATGTGTGGATCCCGAGTGGTAATTCCACCCAGGTTAAGGGAGAGAGTGCTCAATGAGCTTCACAAAGGCCATCTGGGAGGGGTGAAAATGAAAAGCCTTGCTAGGGCTTATGTGTGGTGGCCGGGAATCGATAAACAAATCGAGGACCTGACAAAGAGCTGCTCAGGATGTCAGAAGGTCCAAAATGCACCACCACATGCCTCTCTACACCCATGGGAGTGGCCCTCCTCTCCATGGCAATGGGTGCATATTGATTTTGCTGGTCCATTCATGGACTCAATGGCCTAGAAATTAGGTATAGCCCCGCCAGGTCTTTAGCGCCCGAAATTTAGCGCTCGGCCGGATTCCCGTAGCGCCCGCCTGAAATTCAGTTGCGCCGCCCCAACACAGAGGCGGGCGCTATTGGAGGGTTTGGCCGCCTCGTTTGGGGCGAAGAATGTCAGTTTCAGGCGTCCAGCTGCCGCTGCGGCACCCGATGCGGTGCGGCAGGCTGGGGTACTGCAGGCCTCCTCCTTCTCTTAAGGAGGAGCTGCCTGCAGCCGTGAGATCGCCGCTGGATTCCCCCGGCAAATGAGCCCGGCACCACGGAGAAGTGCCGGGCTCACGGGAGTGACACACCAATGCCGCGGGGGGGTGGTGCAGGAGTCCGGGGAGGGAGGTGCGGCCAGGCTGCCGCCGGGAAAGCGGCCGGCCGCCCCTCCACCTTTATGCGCCGGCCTCTCAGAGCTGCAAGGCACCGTTTTGCAAACGCTGTTTGCGGCCGCCACGGGAGAGGCGGCCGCAACTGAATTTGGCAGTCGGACCGGAATTGCATTGGAACCGGGGCGCTGCGCACACCGATGACGTCATTGGTGCTGGCGCAGCGCTACCGGCTAACGTCGATGTTACGGACCAACTGAATTTCGGGCGCGAAACAACTTCCGGCGCAAACCACTCTATAGCCCATAAGTGGGCGCAAACACGACTGAATTTCTAGGCCAATGTTCTTAATAGCAGTGGATGCGCACTCGAAATGGCCTGAGGTGATAAAAATGTCCTCCACCACTACGGAGAAAACGATTGCAGTCCTACGGACCATATTTGCCAGGAACGGCTTGCCAGAGCAGATTTGCTCTGATAACGGACCACAGTTTGTGTCCGAAGAGTTTCGGAAATTTATGAGAAGGAATGGGGTAAGGCATTACACATCCGCCCCGTATCATCCTGCCACAAATGGATTGGCTGAGAGGTTCGTACAAACCTTTAAAAAGGCCGTAAGTGCCATGTGCGATGACGACATTCCACTGCAGCATAAGGTGGACTATTTCCTGTTAGCCTACAGAAATGCGACACATGCCGTTACCAACCAGACCCCGACCATGATGTTCTTTAACCGAAGGTTGAGATCTCGTCTGGATTTGCTCAGACCAAATGTGCAAAGAAATGTTGAGAATAAGCAATTCCAGCACATCAATGAGAAGCCGACAAGGAGCTTCAATGTAGGACAACCAGTCTTGGCCCGCGACTACCGAACAGAGAAATGGCAATCCGGAACGATATGCACACGGCAGGGGCCACTAATGTACATAGTGGATGTTGGGGAGAACATTGTGTGACGCCATGTCGACCAGATCCTAGCGTCACAGGAACGAGTCAACCCCATGTCTCGCGTACCTGGTGATGAACCCGACATACCGGTAGCACCTACCCCAGAAACAGTAGCATCGGAAGCTGATGAACTAACCGACATCAGGGGGCCAGAATCGCCTCCGCACCAAGAACAAGACACTCCAGAAAGGCGCTATCCAGAAAGGATCAGGAAGCCGCCCCAAAGACTGAATCTATAAATGGACTATTTCAGTTAAATGTGCATGTTAAAAGTGTTAACTGTTATTTGATTCTTATGGTACTGTTAATCTAAAAGGGGAGGAATTTTAGTGTATGTACCTTTAAGAAAGAACTGCTTTTACAGCTCCTGTATACTGTAGTACCGGCAGTGACCACACCTGTATATAAACCCTGTGTAGGGATCTATACTTTAGTCTTTAGACTACCCTCATCCCGTAAACACCTGTTGATTGTTAATCTGCAGTCTCCGTCTATTTATTGAAGAACACCATACCTTAAGATTCACGGATTTAACACTTCCTAAACACCATCGAGCCGTTCATACCTTGGAGTATCTCATCAACGGTGAGGATTGGATATCGTTCCCTCACTATTGCCTGGTTTGCTCGTCTCATGTCTAGGCATAACCTTACATCCTTATCCGCTTTTGGTACAATAACCACAGGATTTACCCATGGGGTGGGACCAGTTACAGATTTGATAATGTCCATGTCCCTCAATTGGTTTATTTTGGCCTCTATTGCCCCCCTTAAGTTGAATGGTGTACGCCTGAGTGGCTGGGCCACAGGCTTCACTTGTGGGTCGATATACAAAGTGATCTGTTTTGTGTTCAGCCTTCCTACTCCCTGGAACACCTTTGAATACCGCTGTTCTAGTAGCTGTCTTACATCTACCACAGCTCAGACATCTGCACCTATTTTTAAAACTCCCAGTTTCATGGCTGTCTCCCTTCCTAACAATGGTTCTCCATGGCCTTTAACCACAAAGAACTCCACCTGCTCAGTTCTCTTACCTATTGTAATCCCACATGTGAATACACCTTTAACTGACAGTGGTCGGCTAGAAGCATAAGAGAATAACTTTCTCTCTGTCTTAGGGACATGTGACTGACACTTAATGTGTTCTGACTTTAATCCTTCCCATGTATTCTCATCTATCACATTATTAGTTGCACCCGAATCAATTAACATTCTCAGGTTTACTCCCCCCACACAAAAGGTAAGTCTCTCTGTCACGTTATTTCCAGTGACAGCAAATGCACAGATATTTTGTTCCTCTACATTGTTCACACGGTGTTTCTTTGTTCCCTTTGTACGGCATACTTTGGAGAAATGATCCTTTCCCTTGCACTTATGACACGTTTGTCCGCGTGCTGGGCATTTCGGATCTCTGCCCATGTGGTCTGTGTGTCCACATCGGTAACATTTCCTTTTGTTCCTATCGCCATTTCCCTTTGGTTTCTCTGTCGAGCTTTTTGCATAATACACTCTTTTCTGTGTAACACGATGAACAGTATCTGTCTCCGCCTTCTCTGTACATGACATGGCTGACATCTGCTCCTTGACGTTTTCACATTGTGAGGCCTATTGTAACGTGCGGGCGAGCGTTAGACCATGCCCTTCCTCTAGCAATTTCCTCCGCACATAGGCTGACGTGCACCTACTCAGGATAGCATCTCTTATTTGATTATCCGCAACCCCCCCAAAAGCATAGTCTTTAGCAGCCTGTTGCAAGCGAGTAGCAAATTGTTGCACAGTCTCACCTGCCTTCTGGGACAACTTATGAAAAGTCTGTCTAGCAAATGCTGCGTTGACCTGGGGCACGAAGTAGGGATTCAAAGCACTAACCGCCGCCGTGTAGTCTGCTGGCTCTCCTGTGTCCGGTAGAGTCAAAAAGATATCCTGGACATCTGGTCCTGCTAGGTGTAGAAGTAGAGCTCTTCTCCTCTGCTTCGTGGAAGCTGTAGAGGTATCGTCAATGATGAGTCCTTTGCCATCGGCATAAAGCTCAAAAGACGCTAACCACCTCGTCCATCTTGGACCCAACATGGCTGGCTCGGCGAAACATGCAAAATTTTGAATGCCGGTCTTCTCCATCCTAGCTAACTAAACTTGGGCAACTACCTATTTAAAAAGATTCTGTCCGTTATCCTCGTCGCCAATGTTGTATCTATGCTTTAGTATGTTCAATCAAGCATGTAGATACGTCAAATTAAATCAGCGTCAGGCAGACAGGCTTCTAACTGTGATCTTTACTTTATTCCTAAAATGGCTGACTGCAGCTTTCCCGGGTAATTCCCATAATGCATTGCACATTACATTACCGTATTAACTGGTGTTAAACTCGCACATTACATTACCGTATTAACTGGTGTCAAACTCGCAATCAATACACGACAAGACCTATTGGGCTGAATGGCCCATTTCTGTGCCGTAAAATTCTATGTAATAACTGTGGTTCACCATTATTAGCAATTTGAGTTTGCACGCTGCTTTTTTATAAAAGACTCTGGCCGCAAAATTGGGAGGTTTATCGATGGCCATTAAGGCTGGTTTTGCTGCAAAAATCGTGGCCGCCTTGCTTCCGGTGGTCCACGTACGCGGTGAAGGGGCGGCCTTCCAGGAGGAACCTGAAATGGCGGACCGACAGGTGGAGCGCGAGAAGCTCGCGGTCGAAAGTGGAGTATTTGACCTCCGGGGGGCGCAGTTGGCGGCTGTAGAAGGCAAGTGGCTGCCACGCGCCATTAACCCACTGCTCGAACACGGCCCCGACCGCGTGGTCGGAGGCGTCGGTGGTGAGCGCGACCCGGGCGTCGGCCCTCGGGTGCGCAAGCAGAGTGGCGTCGGCGAGCGCGTTTTTGGTGGCATCGAAGGCGGCTGACGTGTCAGTGGTCCAGGCTACGGCCATCTTGCCGGACTTACCTCAGAGGGAGTCGTATAGGGGCTTCATGAGGGCTGCAGCTCTGGGGATGAACCTGTTGTAGAAGTTCACCATCCCGAGGAACTCCTGGAGGCCCTTGATGGTTGTGGGGCGGGGGAACTGCTGGACGGCCTGCACCTTGTTGGGCAGGGGGACGGCCCCAGCAGGGGTGATGTGGTGACCGAGAAAATCGATCTCGGTTAGGCCGAATTGGCACTTCGCCGGGCTGAGGATGAGCCCGTGTTGGGCTAGGCGCCCGAACAGGACGCGAAGGTGTTCGAGGTGTTCCTGTTTGGAGGAGCTGGCCACGAGAATGTCGTCTAGATAGACGAATAGGAAGTTCAGGTCCCGCAGGACCGAGTCCATAAGGCGCTGGAAAGCCTGGGCTGCATTCTTGAGGCCGAAGGGCATCCTCAGGAACTCGAACAGGCCGAATGGGGTGATGACGGCCGTTTTGGGGATGTCCGCGGGGTGTACGGGGACTTGGTGGTAACCGCGCACCAGGTCGACTTTGGAAAAGACGGTTCGTCCGGCCAGTCGGGCCGAGAAGTCCTGGATGTGAGGCACCGGGTATCGGTCGGGGGTGGTGGCGTCGTTAAGGCGGCGGTAGTCCCCACAAGGGCGCCAGCCTCCGCCGGGCTTAGGGGCGATGTGGAGGGGCGAGGCCCAGGGGCTGCTGGAGCGGCGGATGATGCCGAGTTGTTCCATGGTGGCGAACTCGGCCCGCGCGATTTCCAGCTTGGCCGGGTTGAGCCTGCGGGCGTGGGCAGAAACTGGAGGGCCGGTGGTGGGGATATAGTGCTCCACCCCGTGTTTGGCGGCTTTGGCTGAAAAGGTCGGGTTGGTGAGGGCGGCAAACTCGGCTAGGAGTGCTGAGTAGTCGTCCACGGCCCTGGCGAGGCAGTAGGTCGTCAGGCCGGCCGAACGGTCCGGGGTAACGGCGCCGGGGATGGTGGCCATAGTGTTGGCGTCGACGAGGTGGTGCCTCAGAATGTCGACAAGGAGGCCGTGGGCGCGTAGGAAGTCGGCGCCGATGAGTGGGCAGAGGACCTCGGCGGTGAGGAACTGCCAGCGGTAGCGGCGGCCCGCGAGGTCGAGCGTGACCATGCGGGTGCCATATGTGCGGATGTCCGAGCCATTGGCGGCAGCCAGCGTGATACCTCGTGTGCCGCGTTGGATTTCGAGGGTGGAGGCGGGGGTGATGCTGTGCTGGGCCCCTGTGTCACACAGAAATCGGCGGTTGGTTCTGTCGTCAGTGACGTACAGAAGAGGCCCCTTTCGCCCCACGGCCATCGCGGGGGCCGGTGCGGGGGGGGAATTGAAGGTACACGGTGGCGTGCAGCATTGGGCCTTAGTGCCAAAGCGGGTGTGGTAGTAACAGTGGCCCAGAGTGGTAGGGCGGGCGGGACTGGTGGGCCGGGGAGACCGCGTGGTCGTTGCCGCGAGGTCAGGCGTGACGTCGCGCGTGGACTGTGCAGAGAGCAGCCGGTCGGCCTTTTCTGCTATGTCATTCAGGTCCGTGGAGCCGGACTCCACAATGAGCGGGCGGATGCTGGCGGGAAGCTGCCGAATGAAAAGCGTGCGAAAGAGGGCGCCGGGGGGCTTGTCGTCCGCGAGGGACAGCATGTGGGAAAGCAGATCTGATGGTGAAGCATCACCGAGACCGGGGAGGTCAAGGAGTTGGCAGTGGCGCTGGTAAGAGGACGTTTGAAATTTTTTAAGGAGCGCAGCCTTCAGATGTTCGTACTTGCCAGTCTGTGGTGGGTCCTGCAGCGCTGCCCAAACTTTGGGGACGGTAGCGTACATGAGCGAGGAGACGAGGTAGTCGTACTTCGTGGTGTTGCCTGTGATGCCTTTCAGCCGGAATCTGGACTCGGCTTGAACGAACCAGGCTTCAGCCAAGTTTTCCCAAAAGTCTGGTAATTTAACCGTGACTGCGTTTGTATCCGCCATGCTAGCTTAGGATTCGTCCTGAGCGTCGGGGTCACCAGTGTTGAGATACCGCGGCAAACGTGGGAGTCGAGACCAGAGCTAGTAAATCAGAACAGCTTTTTATTTCAGCCTCATGGCAAAACAGGAACTGGAAGAGCCCGCGCCTGACTTAAATACTCCCCAGACAGGAAGTGCTCCCGGCAGCCTGTCCCTGTGGGAAACAAGTTGCTGGAGGAAAGGGCCCCCGGTTGGGGGCGTCTGCTTAAATTGTCCGTACCGCCATGAGCGGATTGTGTCCAGTGGTGGCGTGTCGCCACACCAGGGTTTTTTAAAGGGACACACACACATCATTCAGGTAAGTTTGGATTTTTTGGGGGACTTTTGTTTTACATTTTATTGGAGTAGTGGCTTGGTGCAATACATTAAAAAAGTTGTTAAATGGGCAGGGGGTGCAGAGAGTGCTATTGGACATTTGCAAGGCTTTGGCTGTGAAAGGAAGGCCTCTGAGAACACCACTTGCTCCTCGTCCTGGGGCGCTGGTTGCAACCCTCCATGGAGATGAAGCAAAGTCAGCAAAGGGGACAAGCTGCTCACAGAGGGAGGAGGAAGAAGCAGAAGAGGAAATAGCAGGAGTAAGCAGAAGAAAGGAGGCAACCCAGACATCCCCTTTCTGGCTGGGATACCCAGGATCGAATCATCTGCCTGCAGTAACAGTGAACACAACCCCAATTCCCCTTTCAACATTTGACATTACAACAATGCTGAAATAAAAGCCACCACAAAGTAAACTTTCCAATCCACCTTTATCCATATATGCATCCAATATTACATCAAAAAATCAGCTAATCACCCTTGTGCATTCCCTTAGTGACTGTCTTGTGTGTGCCTTTGCCTATCCTAGTGCTCCTATGCAGTGCTACCCCAGTGGCTGCAGCATGGCTGGTGGAAGGCTGCTGACTTTCACTGGGGGACACTGCAAATGGCCTTGCAGGACCGCCTCGAGGAGCTGGTGCTTGGGCGTGTGAAATCGAGTGATGATGTTTCTTCTTCTTCTTCACTCTCCCTCCCTCATCTTGGTCAACCACTGGCTGGGCAGGCTGGATCTCTTGGCTGTCTGAAATGAGGAAGGCACAAGAGTGGAGTTGTGGTAAGAGGACAGGGGTAAAGCAAGAGGTGCATGCTTACACCATGTGAAGCTTGTAAATCAGGGGATATTGTGGTATGAGAGGGAAGTGGGATGTGAGAAGGAGGATAACGTACAAGGATACCGGCATCTTGTATTCTTTCAGTTCCGCTGCTGGCCAAGGGCTCAGCCATGCCCCTGCCAAAAATGGCTAGCATCGTCTCCTCCCAGGGGGTGAGGTGAAGCTAGGATTCTGAGGCCTGCCTCGTGTTTGGTACAGATTGCTGGTAGGTGAGTGATGGGGGCAGAGGTCATGCATTGGGCAGTGTGTGAGGCTAGTGGTGCAGTTGGTAGGAGACGGCTTTTGAAGATGCATTCACTGACCTTGACCACTCTTCCGAGATCATGAAACTTCTTTGGGCACTAGAGACAGGTCCTGGGGGTCACACTGCTGGCAGTGATGGCCTTGGCGATCTGGTCCCACATCCTTCTTTCTGGAGGGCCTCCCAGCGGGTAGAGGACCTTTCTTCCAGTATTCACCCCCTGCACAAGCTTGAGTGCTGCGTCCCAGACCCTGGGTGCCCTTTCCCTGGCCTGTTGAATCAATTTTATTAGTGGTAAAGCATTTTTACCGTTTTTTATGTGCAGAAGGCAGTTCAGCTTTCAAAGCTGCAGACTGCCTAGTTCTGAAGGATTTTCTTTTCAGAAGGTGGTTCAACTTTAAGGGCTAGAGATTGCTTTGAAAAGGAATGGGCTAGCTTTAAATAAAGGCAGCTTCGCTCCAGCGACATGAACTTGGGCCCCCTGATGAGCACACAGCCTGTTAGTCGCTAGGCTGTGCGCTGCAATCATTTAAATCAGCAGGCATGGGATGTGGGCGTCATTGGCAAGGCCAGCATTTACTACCCATCCCTAATTGCCTTTGAGTGGCTTGCTCAGCCATTTCAGAGGGTAGTTAAGAGTCAACCACATTGCTGTGGGTCTGGAATCACATATAGGTCAGACCAGGTAAGGACAGCAGATTTTCTTCCCTAAAGGACATTAGTGAACCAGATGGGTTTTTACAATCCAGTAATTTCATGGTCCCTATTAATGATACTAGCTTTTTATTCCAGATTTGTTTAATTAACTGAGTTTAAATTCCCCAGCTGCCGTGGTGGGATTTGAAATCTTGTCACTGGATTATTCATCCAGGCCTCTGGATTACTAGTCCAGTAACATTACCACTATGCTACTGTGCCCTAGTGATATGCTACCTGCACTTTCTGAACAGACGTGGGCATATCTCGTATTGCGGTGTCCGTGCCTGTTTTTGAGCCTCATCGAATTTCATCTCCTATACCTATTTTCAGCATTTTAAACAAGATTTACCATTGTCTCCATTACTCTTCCTGGTATGTGTCATCAGAACATCAGCAATGCCATAGACAGCAGTCATAAACCAACAGCAATATTGTCAGAATTTTATATTATTTGTTCTCGTATCCTATGTTATGGATAACAGGCTACTTTTAAATGTTTCATGATGTTTGGTAGTGCTTGAGTTATTCCGATTACTACAAGAACCAAAAACTATTCTTTACGCTTTTCAATCATTAATGGACAAATCATTAATCCTAAAAAAGGAAAACAAGTGAGATACAGAAATGGCTGACAGAGAGGCACGGTTTTCTTCTGAGTATTGACCGATCTGTCTCTGTCCAACAGCACTCAGTAAGATGGTCCATTTTACACTTCACTGAAGCAAACTTTAATGCACATTCACCACTCTTGAGAGTTTCATGGCACCTCTCTGCAGAAATACTTTGGTTTCCAAAACACACTGTAATGATTTCCAGTTGAAATGATAGGACTGATGAGGTTCAGTTTGTAATCTAGTCCAACAATAAGGACAAAATCTATTTTAGGATTACAGATCACAAGTTCTTTTCTTGTAGTTTCCCAGCTTAGTCTTCAATAGCTATGGGGACACATCACAAAACTGTCCACATTTAATGGCAGGAAGGTTAAGGCTGGAACCTTCTGGTTGCAAACCCACTGTTACTCAATCTAAATTCATTTCTTAAATCACAGAGAATTAATTTGTAAAATTTAATACAAAATATGCATATACTGATGCTGTGCTTTATCTTCTATAATGAAATTATGCTTTGTGTTAATTCCTGAATCCAGAATTTTAACAAAGGCATTAAACTGGATACCATTAACAGTTTGTTTCACATTACTGTATGACCCAAGATATCACTATTCTAAACTGCAGTTTGTTTTTGAGCTATTTATTTCCTTCATATTGCATAAACTGCAGAAAATCCGGCATTCTGTGAAGCAAGCATGTGGAAGTCAGCAGACGACACCAAACACCGAACAACATGAAATACTCATTAAAGGGGCTGCAGCATCTTGTGAAAACAATCTTGTAAGATGTTTCTAAACTAAAATATATCAACACATTAACACTGTGAGCACCAAGGGGAAAATTTTTCTCTGTGTGCAATGCATAAGAAAATCGTTTTAATTAATGCATGGAGAAAATCCAGCTCCCCCCCCCCCACATGTGCTTTATATCTTTTAGATACTTGCATTTTCTATCAAATTTCATAAATGATTTATCTGCAAATTTCTATACTGAAAATACATTTAGTAGATTTTATTTTCTTCCTTCTTTCAAGTAACAGTCGAGCACTGGGCTTCCAGCCAGAGAAATCCAATTTGAATCCCAGTCACACCCTAGCTTCTTTCTCATTAGACGAGCCCCTTCTCACACAGCTAAAACACAAGCTGCATTCGATCTCACGATGAGTGTGTATATGTGTGTTTTTATGGTTGGCAGAGAGGACAAGGACCTGGAAAATAGTGTGCTGCTTCCCAGGGGCCAAGGTTCTGGACTTGACGAAGCTTAGCTATACTGCTGTGGGAGATCATAAAAAGATTAGTGCTAATGCTTCAGTTGCAATCATGGGGGATTTTAATCTTCCTGACTGTTACAAGTTTAGGGGTTTGCCTCAGATATTGTGTTGAGTGCAGCAGTGTTGGTCACTCCTATAAGCATCTTACATTTATATTTTTGCCTGTACTGCCCAATATCTAACTATACAATAACGTAACCCAAGGGTATAACTCTTTGATTTGAATGAGATACCTGTGTCTTTTGCACATGCCCCCATATCTGCTTCTACAATTCTTTCAAAGGCAGACTGAGAAAACATTTGACAAAATGAGGTCGGATATAAATCGATAAGCTGTTAATGATCAGACTCATTTAATTCAACCAGCACAACTTGTTTTCATGTAATAACACAAAATAATGAACATGCTATCTTTCCTCACAACAATCTTGCTTGACTTATAAAAAATAATTTCTAACTGTGCTCTTGAATTCTAACCTGAACCTGGCTAAAACTTGCCCTCACAGCTTTCTGTTTAGGAATCTGATAGTCAGTGAGTATTTATGTTTCTGTTGATATCTCACTGTATTCACAACTCAAGGGATGGCCTTATGCTAGACAATCCCTGCTGAGCACCAGGGATCTCCCAACAACATGGAATAAGGCATTTACCATTACTAAGACAAGCTAATGAATTGCTAATTGTTTAAAGTCTTCAGATAAATAATTTCAGTGCCTAAGCATTTTAACCACCCTTCATCTCAGTGCTTTTTTCTAACTTTGTGTGAATACAATTTGCCTTGAACACTCAACATTTAAATATTATTCTTTTTCAATTCTTTTCTGTAGAAAAAGTCAAAAATCCTGAAATGTGACATTGACATAGAGCATGAAATGATCCGTATGTGCAAGGGACTTTATTGGAATGCTTCAAGGAACTTTCTGAAACAGCAGATGAGGGAATATAAAATAGGGCAGCAATATTGGGTTTGTTCCTAACTAGTGATGAGATAGTAATAACACAAAAGAATGTGAACACTTGGGGTTTAGTGATAATAAAGTTGAAATTTTACGGTTGAATCCAGGACCCAACAGATAATAAAAACTATTAAAAAATTTAGATTTCTGGAGAGCAGCCTGGAGAGGAAATGTTGCATGAAAAGAATAAAATGGGAAAATGATTTAAAGTGAAGAATATGGAAGAAAAATGGGGCACTTTAAGGGGGTATATTTTGCATTGCAGAGAGGCAGTTTGTCCCAGAAACAATCCAAGGGCAAAACAGGAAAGTAAAGTGGATGTGGATGAAAAGGAAAGTCATGGAAGGTATTTGGGAGAAATAAATGGCATATAAAATTCTGAAATTTACAAGGAAGGAACAGGACGGGATGAACTATAAAATCAATCAGGGAACCAGTAAAAGATACAAAGAGAGAACACGAGAAGAAAATAAAAGGGCAACAATAAAGCATTCTTTAAGTATATCATGACCACACCTGGAGTACTGTGCACAGTTTTGGTCTCCTTATCTGAGGAAGGATATACTTGCCTTAGAGGCAGTGCAATGAAGGTTCACTAGATTGATTCCTGGGATGAGAGGGTTGTCCTATGAGGAAAGATTGAGTAGATTGGGCCTATACTCTTTGGAGTTTAGAAGAATGAGAGGTGATCTCTGTTGTGTCGGTACCTTTCTACCTAGACACAATTTAGGACTCAGAACTCAGAGATTCAAACATGAAGTGCTTTATTGGAAGGAAAGGAGGTTCTGGAAAGTTCCGAACAAAGAGAGCTAAACTTAGCCGAGAACACCCAACCATTTATCTCCTGTGACAGCGCCACCACAGGTGGGAGGAGAACACACAATAGAACACACAATACATAACATTTCCTCCCCTCTTAAATGGAAGGTCCACATTATTCCTCAACAGGTAAGTTACTTTCAATGCACTCAACGAACCTAGGGTAGAGGTAGACTGCCTCAAACCCTGACTTTACCCTGGGGTTTATTCTGCCCCAGTCTTGTGGGTAAGTCACTAAGCCTACAGATCCAAGCGTCTTGGAGGCCGCCGCTCTCTGACAGGATACCGGCGGTCATCGCTGGCTTCCACAGCAGTAGGCATTGACACAGGCCTGGATGGAGAAGGTGCCTGTGTCAGTTGAAAGTCAGGAGTTTGCACAGGTGGAACAGTCTCTTTGACTTCCTGTGTTGGAGAAGAGCACTGTGGCAAGGGATGCTGGTTCGCAGTATCATCCGGAAACAGTTCAGGCCAACCAGCCGTTGGAGCCTCTGTGGCTGTCTCTGCTCCTAGCAACAGTTGATCTGTGTGTCTTCTCCAGACGACGTCCTCAGCAGTCTCAACCGTGTAAGACACAGGGCCCGTCTGCGCGATCACCGTAGCAGGAACCCATTTCAGTCCAGTGTTGTAGTTTTGAGCTAGGACGTGCTCTCCCGGATGAAACCGTCTCTCCTTGGCTCTTTTCTCTCTCTTTTCAACTTGAGCTTGTTGTTGATGATGGACAACCTGCTCTGCCCTTGGAGGTTTGAGTAAGTCAAAACTTGTCCGCAACTGCCTCTTCATCATGAGCGAAGCAGGGGAAGTTTTGGTTGTGGCATGCGGCTCGTTCCTGTAGGACAACAGGAAGCTGTTCAGACGTTGGTGGATTGAGCCCTGACCTTGCGATGCCTTCAAGGCGTGCTTCAAAGTTTGCATGAACCTTTCTGCCTGGCCGTTAGTAGAGGAATGATAGGGCGCAGACCTGATGTGTTGGACACCATTCACATGCAGGAAGGTTGCAAACTCCTGTGATACAAATTGTGGACCATTGTCACTTACGAGTTGTTCCAGTGAGCCATAACGGCTGAACATCTCACCAAGTTTCTCAATTGTTTTCTCTGCCGTGGTAGACCTCATCACAGCGACCTCCGGCCACTTGCTACGAGCATCTACAACTAAACATCTTCTCTTCGAAAGGACCGGCGAAGTCCACATGTACTCGCTGCCACACTTCTGCAGGCCAATCCCAGGGGTGTAGGGTTGCCAGCTGTGGAACATTCCAGACCCTTTGACATGGGGAACATGTTTTGGCTTTCTCCTCAATATTCCCATCGAGACCTGGCCACCAGAAGTAGCTTCTTGCCATTTCCTTCATCCGAACCATCCCACTGTGGCCTGTATGAAGTTGTTGCAGTATAGGTTCCCTCAGAGGTGGCGGAATGATGACACGGCGTCCCCAAAGAAGACAACCTGCCTGGACGGAGAGCTCATTTCTTTTTGAAACGTAAGGTTTCAAACTAGGAGAATCTCCTATAGCTCTCCCTCGAATGACATCGTCCAGTACCTCAGACAGGACTGGATCGTTGCGGGTGTACCTTCGCACCTGAACTGCAGTGACAGGTGCTCCCTCCACTTGTCTAAAGTAGAAGATGTCTATTTGACGAGGCTCTGGGGGAGTAACAGGCAAGGGTAGCCTCGAGAGACCGTCTGCGTTGCCGTGCAAGTCAGATTTGCGATATTTGATGTCGTATATGTGTCCTGACAACAGTAAAGCCCACCTTTGCATCCTGCTTGCAGCGAGAGATGGAATTCCGGTGTGGGGCCCGAAGATTGAAGTCAATGGACGGTGGTCCATCAGGAGTGTGAACCTTCTCCCAAACAGGTACTGATGAAATTTTCGAATTCCAAAAACGATTCCCAAGGCCTGGCGCTCGATCTGCGCATAGTTACTCTTGGCCTTGTTCAAGGTGCGTGATGCGAAGGCGATAGGTTTCTCTTCACCCAAAGGCATGATGTGGGATATGACTGCTCCCACACCATATGGTGATGCATCACATGCTAGCTGCACGGGTAGCTTTGGGTCGAAGTGTGTCAGGACCTCCGATTTCAGCAATGCTTTCTTTGCTTGGGCGAAAGCTTCATTGCACAGTTCAGTCCATTTCCATGTTTTGCCTTGACATAGCAACTGATGTAACGGCTTCAGCAATGTTGCTAAGTCTGGAATAAACTTCCCATAGTAGTTAAGTAGCCCCAGAAATGAACATAACTGGCTCACATTCTGGGGTGCTGGGGCCTCCACGATTGCCTTGACCTTTGACGGCGCCTTATGCAGGCCAGTAGCGTCAATCACATGCCCCAGGTACTCAACTGAAGACTGAAAGAATTCACATTTGTCTTTACGAACTCTGAGTCCGTACTCTTTCAGTCGTTGTAGTGTTGCATCCAAGTTCAGAAGATGATCCTCCTCATTTGTCCCGGTGAAAAGGATGTCATCCAGGTAGCACTGGACTCCTGGCAGTCCACTCAAAATCTGATCCATTGCCCTTTGGAATAGAGCAGGGGCCGACGTAATTCCAAACGGAAGGCGGCAGTACCTGTATAGCCCCTTGTGTGTCACAATTGTCAGCAACTCCTTCGATTTGTCATCGACATGCATTTGTAGATAAGCCTGGCATAAGTTTATTTTGCTGAACTTTTGCCCTCCGGCCAGGCCCGTAAAATGATCCTCAATGAGGGGAAGAGGGTACTGTTCCGCAGACAGCACCGGGTTAATCGTCACTTTAAAATCCCCGCAGATTCGAACAGATCCATCCTTTTTCAGGACAGGAACAATGGGTGTGGCCCATTTGCTCACGCTCACAGGCTCCAGGACTCCATTCTCGACTAAGGCCTCCAAGTTAGCCTCAACTTTTGGCCTAATTGCATAGGGTACAGGTCGGGCTTTGTGAAACTTCGGCTTGCTGTCAGGTTTAATGTCCAGTCTCACGCTGATCTTTTTCATGCTCCCAAGTTCCCCATTGAAGAGTTCTGCATGTTTGTTTAACACTGCAGTCAGACCTGGCTCCCCTTTTGACATCATGCGGACTGCAGGCCAGTCCAGCGTGATTTTCTCTAGCCACGCACGTCCCTGTAGCGATGGGTAATTTCCCTTTACCACATATAGTGGCAGTTTTGCAGTCTGTCCGTTCAATTTAACTGTCACCTCAATGACACCTCTCATGGCCACAGGTTCACCGGTATACGTCTTTAGCACATTGTTTGTTGGCTGAAGGGTAAGATGCTTTAGCATTTTGTTGTAGACAGTGTCTGAAACAAGGGACACAGCCGCGCCTGTGTCCACCTCCATCCGCACTGATTGTCCCTCCACCAGTGGTGACACCCAGTAGCCATTTGAATCACCTGCAACCGTCAGTATGTGCACCTCTTCCTCCTCAGAGGTGTCACTCCCCTCTGTTTTGCTTGTTCCATCATACTGCACTGAATGAACACTCTTTTTCCTCTCTTGTCCAAATACAGACATTTTGCTTCCATGCTTCCCAGCTCTGTCTGTTCTTTTTTTACCTCTACAGGTGCGTTCAATGTGACCCTTTTTGCCACAATTTCGGCATTCCAGCTCCGTACACCAGCAGTCATTAGCGTGATGGCCCGTTTTCCCACAACGGTAACATGTGCCGTTCCGCGCACCTTTAGGCTCAGACGACACCTTGTGAACTCTCCCTGTTGAACTCAACTGGTGAGCCTCCTTTTCCGCCATCTCCATGGAGACACTAACTTCAATGGCCTTTTCAAGAGTAAGGTTGTCCTCAGTAAGAAGGCGCTTCTGTGTGGCTGGATTTTGCAGACCACACACAAGTCTGTCTCTAATGGTGTCCTTCAGCACCTCCTTGAACTCACAGTGTTCTGATAACCTTTATAAAGCAGCAAGAAACATCGTCACTGATTCCCCCTCCTCTTGTTTCCGTTTGTGAAATCGAAATCTCTCAGCAATAACCAGAGGTTTTGGTGAAAAATGTGCTCCAAGAATTTCCACTAGTTGCTTATATGTTTTAGTTCCTGGCTTATCTGGCTGCACGAGGCTGCGAAGTAAATTGAATGTCTTCAGCCCGATTACACTCAAAAGGTAGGCACGACCTTTTCATTTGCCACCGCATTCGCCAATACAAAATAGTCAAAACGTTCTGTATAAGCGCTCCGTTGCTCCACATTTTCATCAAAATCACTGATGTTTCCTAATATAGTAGCCATCTCACGTTTCAAATTAAAATTTCTGTTTACTCACTGCACCCGTAACGTACACAGATTCATCTGCTCCTCGTTGCCACTTGTTGTGTCGGTACCTTTCTACCTAGACACAATTTAGGACTCAGAACTCAGAGATTCAAACATGAAGTGCTTTATTGGAAGGAAAGGAAGTTCTGGAAAGTTCCGAACAAAGAGAGCTAAACTTAACCGAGAACACCCAACCATTTATCTCCTGTGACAGCGCCACCACAGGTGGGAGGAGAACACACAATAGAACACACAATACATAACAATCTCATCGAAACATATAAGATTCTGAGGGGGATTGACAGGGTAGATGCTGAGAGGTTGCTTTCCCTGGCTGGAGAATCTAGAAATAGGGGGCGGAGTCTCTGGATAAGGGGTTGACAATATAAGACTGAGATGAGGTGGAACTTTTTCACTCAGAGGGTCATGAATCTTTGGAATTCTCTCCCCCAAAGGGCTGTGGAAGCTGAATCATTGAGTATATTCAAGGCTGAGATGGATAGATTTTTGGACTCTAGGGATTTGGAGACAGGGCGGGAAAGTGGGTTTGAAGTTGAAGATCAGCAATGATCTTATTGAATGACGGAGCAGGCTCGAGGGGTCATATGGCCTACTCCTGCTCTTATTTCTTATGTTCTTATGACCCAGAGAAGGGTGGTAAGGGAGGTTGAGGCAATGGTGAGATGGTGCAGTTCTTTTCAATGAGAATCTTACCCCAGATAAAATATGTTAATTTGTGAAGTAAAATGTTACAAGAGGTCCACAAGAGCAGTAACTGGAATACTCAAATAAAACCAGCTCTGATTGGTTCTGATGAAGTCCAGGCCTGCCCTTCAATTGATCTGATTGGTTCTATCTGCCTCTCAGTCCAGTTTGCCAACTGATCTAATTAATTGATCCTGGTGACCTTCAATTCCAGTAAAAAATGCTGATTTTTCTTGTGAAACCCTAACAAGCTAACTTTTGGGTTGAAATTATAACTATTGACACATATGGGAATTGTAATGCAAGTTCTGCCATCCTGGCTGAGATCAGCTAACTCAGCACAGAACAAGGTTGAATCTGGGACCTTCTTGGGCCATTTGACTCACTTTCAGGGGCTTCTCTGGGCCCCACATAAATACCACAGGCTGCTGTCAGCTGGGACTCGCTGCTGGGTCTCGCCCCCCTCCCCCACCCCCACCCCCATCTCCATGCTGCTGTCTGCAGTGTCCCAGCCAGCCGACATTCCTAGTGACCAAAGTCAGTGAGCTGCCTCGGGATACCTGTTCGGTGTCCGCAGCTCACCAGGCTGATTCAAATGAGGGCTGGGCCTCAATATTGTGGGGGTCTCTTCACCGCGGGTACAGGCAACTGGCCAGCTCTGCTGGTCAACAATCCAAAATGCCAAAACTCAGGACTGTTTTTGAATCATCAGCTTTTTGGGGCTGATTATGCTTTTTTTTTAAACCATTGGTCGGCTTTTGCTAGTTTTCCAGCTTGGTATGTATGTAATTCTGTTTTCACATATGTTGCATCTATTATGTATTGCTTTTTTCCTTTAGCTCTCTAATTTTATTTGAAAGAAAATTGGTATCTTTAACAGATGTCATAATTTGGGGCATTTTTGTGCAACTTGAATTCCTGGAATAGCCATCTCCAGAACACTTCTTCAGAGTTACCGAAAGGACCACCTAGAAATGTCTGTACTGTGGGAGGCAGAGGATCTGCTGCTGCAACATGAACTATTGTGGATGACACTTTCATGTTAACTTCAAAACAAACTTTCCATAAAGTACAGTTGGTGTTTGTTTTTTAAAAGATTGAACCGAACCACTTCTTTTTTCCTGCCAATTTTCTCTGGCAGGCTTCCTAACCACCCCTACCCTCCTGAAGGTATCAACACATCATTGGAGTATGGCTATATGTGCTCCAATTGCAGTCCCCCTGGTACCTTTCTAAGATGGCCATTATTTACATGTGAAATGTAATAGTGAATGTTGGCAGTTTAGTTACCATTGAACATCACTCTCAAACCTGAATCTATACTTACCCAGTATCCACACACATGAACTTCCAGCAGGATAAAGATCAGGAATAGGATCCCTGGTTTGTTTTGCCTGCCCAACCAAGGGGTCTGAGACCAGTTGTAGATTGTCTGGACCAGCCATATCAACACCACTGAGCAGGGGGGTGGGTGGGTGGGGAGGCAACAGCGGCCCGGAAGAAATTTTGGCATGTCAGAATGTCCGATTTCAACATGGATACCTAACTATCATTTTACTTCCAGATTTCATGTCTCCAATGCGTGTCAGCAGGCATGATGTGCACCCACATCTCAACTTGACTATATAAAGGGCCAAATCAAAGATGGAAATTGGAGGAGTTGGGAGGTGTTGGATAGAGACGGCAAACTTACAGGATAGACACAGGACTTGCAAAGCTGCACCCTGGTTTAACGACGCCGCGCTGGATGTACTGCTGGATGCAGGAAAGAGATAATCTTCCCCAGCAACGGGAAGAAGCCTCCTGCTGTCACGAAGAGGGCATGGTTAGAGGTGGCTGGGGAGGTCAGCAGCAAAAGCATTGTGCCCTGATCCTGGATCCAGTGCAGGAATCCGTTTAATGACCTAACCAGGTTAGGAAAGGTGAGAACAGTTGCAGATTCGCCTACATCCTGCAGTGCACAGACCTCCCCCCACTCTGTCTTATCAAGCATACTCCATCACATCACTCCTCACAGCCACTTAATTTTCAAGGGCAGCCTTTGTTCACTTTGTTCACTTGCTACCTCACCTCCACATTTATCCATCCACCACTGCCACTCAGCCCAATCCTTATGCAGTGTGATGCATCTACCAGATAGTCACCCTCACTGAATGCAATAGTCACCCTCACCAAATGCACCGCATTCATCGGATGAACACATGCCTTACATACACTCATGTGCCTGTCATTCCCCTATTGCAGAAGAGAGCACAGAACACAAGAGAGAGGGAGAGGATAGGCGGTGGATCGCCATTGACTCTGCAGCTGACATCATCAGAGGAAGAGGCAATGGAGATCAGTGGCATATCTGCATCACTGACTATCAGAGATCGTGAGACTGGGACCCACTTCTCATACAATACTCAGTCATGTTGACTTGATTTCAACTACAAATGAAATCTGATCTTAATTGTGCTCAGTAGAAACATTTTGACATTGCCAGTACTAATTCATATCCATCTCATCTCTCCTCCGGGGCCTTCATGTGTACAACAGCAGTCTGTGGACTTACCAGATGACAATTCCTCAGAGGAGCTAATCTTTTTGAGGTTGCACCATCATAGGACATATGCTGACCAGGCACCAGCGCAGATATACGCACTTCGGTGGGACCTGTTAGAGAGTTAGGTGGGATCTCACCTGGTGACTCACAGTTCACAAGTGAGCATGAACAGAGAGTGGTGGCAGGGACAGCAGTGGATTAGAGCATTGGAGGGCACAGTCCTCTCCAAGCTCTGCTAAGCTGGACACAGATACTGAACCCCGGGGACCATTGATAAAAAGGATAATAGAGAGACAACAGTAAATCTCTGAGGTATTGGCACTCCTGCCATGTACACTGCCCACAATACCAGAGTGGATGGAGGAGTCCAGCTCAACCATAGTGGATTGATGTTGCAGGCCATTGCGAGAATGTCTTCTTCTATGGATAGACTAGCCCACTCCATTGAACTTCAATTGTGGCAATCAAATGAGACTATGCAGTCCATGACCTCGGTCGCACAGACTTTGGATGCCAACATATTTGCCACCTTAAACTGGATGACAGATACCTTAGCTGTGGCTTTACAAAGCATCACTGTTATGCTCCAAGCTGCTCTCCCAGAGAGAGGTAGGACTGATGGGCCGCAGGCCCAGGAGAGGGATAATGGTGAGTGGGGACATGGAAGAGGGAACTCCACTCAAAGTGCTCACTCGTCTCACATAAAATCACATAAAATTCTTAATTTGCCCCACTTTCCTGTGTTGCCCTTTCTTGTGTGCCGGGTGTCAACTCACATTTTCAGTTGCTTGTTAATGAACGTGGAGACATGAACTGATGGGGACACATTAATGGATGTGCAATGGGTGGCTGGTTGGTTACAGGACTGTTTTATGTCAGTGGGGGTAGTAGGGTTGGCAGGGGGAGGGAGTGGGCTGATGTGAGTGACTAACTGAACCTTCAAGCTATTTGGGAATTCCTGGCATCCCGAGCAGCAATATGAGTGGCTGGTGTGCCGTTGGGTGCTCCATCTTCATCTTCCTCCTTGTCCTCATGCTCTCCAGTTGAATCTTCATCAGCTGATGAGGGATGAGCAGCTTGATCCTCCTCCATCTCTAGTCCTCGCTGCTATGCTATGTTTGCAGCACACAATGATTATCCTAGAGACCCTCACTGGTGAGTAATAAACGGCGTCTCCAGACCTGTCCAGGTACCTGAAGCGCATCTTGAGCATGCCGATGGCTTGCTCGATGACGCATCTGGTTGTCATATAACTGTTATTGTAGCGCTCTTGGGCTTCATTGGTGGGGTTCCTCAGAGGTGTATTCAACCAGGTTTAACGATGGTAACCATTTTTGCCTTGCAGCCACCCCATAAGCCTGGTTCCAGCTAGGAACAGGTCAGGGATATTGTACTGGCACAGTATGAAAGCATCATGACAGCTCCCAGGGAATCTAGTGCAGATCTGCATGAACTTTTTCTTCTGGTTGCACAATAGCTGAAGATTGATGGAATGAAATCCCTTGCAGTTGACGAATAATCCTGGTTTATCTGTAGGTCCTCAGATTGTCATGTGTGTGCAATCAATGGCACCCTGTATCTGTGGGAAGCCAGCCAGAGATGTAAATCCAATTGCTCACTCATTCTGGCTATTGCCATCACAGGGGATGTTTACATAGCTGCCAGCCTAGCAAACAATCCATCTATCACCTGCCTGATGTATTTATGTGCAGCCGACTGGGAGGCCCTCGATATGTCTCCAGTAGCGCCCTGGAAGGAACAAGAGGTAAAGAAGTTGAGGGCGGTGGTGACAAAGCTGGGTGGGCATGTGTGCTGTGAGGAGGATGCCAAGAAACTCCAGTATGATTTGGACAGGTTGGGTGATTGGGCAAATGCATGGCAGATGCAGTATAATGTGGATAAATGCGAGGTTATCCACTTTGGTGGCAAAAACAGGAAGGCAGATTATAATCTGAACGGCAATAGATTGGAAGAAGGGGAAGTGCAACGAGACCTAGGTGTCCTTGTACACCAGTCACTGAAGGTAAGCATGCAGGTGCAGCAGGCGGTTAAGAAGGCAAATGGTATGTTGGCCTTCATAGCGAGAGGGTTCGAGCACAGGAGCAAGGATGACTTGCTGCAGTTGTACAGGGCCTTGGTGAGACCACACCTTGAGTATTGTGTGCAGTTTTGGTCGCCTTATCTGAGGAAGGATGTTCTTGCCATGGAGGGAGTGCAGCGAAGATTCACCAGACTGATACCTGGGATGGCAGGAATGATGTATGAGGAGAGATTGGGTCGATTGGGCTTATATTCACTGGAGTTTAGAAGAATGAGAGGGGATCTCATTGAAACTTATAAAATTCTAACAGGACTAGACAGACTAGATGCAGGAAGGATGTTCCCAATGATGGGGGAGTCCAGAACCAGGGGTCACAGTCTAAAGATAAGGGGTAAGGCATTTAGGACAGAGATGAGGAGGAATTTCTTCACCCAGAGAGTGGTGAACTTGTGGAATTCTATACCACAAAAGGCAGTTGAGGCCAATTCATTAAATATGTTCAAGAAGGAGTTAGATGTATTTCTTAAGGCTAAAGGGATCAAGGGATATGGGGAGAAAGCAGGGACCGGGTACTGAATTTATTTGATCAGCCATGATCTCATGAAATGGCGGAGCAGGCTCGAGAGGCCAAATGGCCTACTCCTGCTCCTATCTTCCATGTTTCCCAATCACTGGTAATGCATGGCCACGAGGTCCATCAGGGAGCAGGCCTTCTTCTAGGAGATTGCAGATGTCTGCGACCACCTGACGTGACAATCTCAGCCTGCAGAAGCACTGCTCTTCTGAGAGATCAAGGAAGTTGAGCCTCTGTCTGTACACCCTGTTAAGTGGGTAGTGCCTCTGGTAAACTCGACCCCACTGTTGCTCCACTCTCTGTTGCTCCCCTCTCGGTTGCTCCCCTCTCTGCTGTCCACTTCTCTATTGTCCACCTGCAGCTTCCTCCACAGCGCGCCCTTGCTGCTGCTGCTGCTGATGTTGATTGCCTTCCTCGTCTGAAGTCCAATCTAAAGCAGCCATGGCGCCACCCATCCTGAGGTTCTCTATGCATGAACACCTCCAAACTGTAGAAATAAGTCTCCCACAACAAGTACTGTCACTAAACAGCTTCTCAGAGGGAACTAAGAAAGCAGCTGTGAGCACCGAGCCTTTATTAATATTGGGACTCTGACCTATAACTAGCCCCATGAAGTGGCGATCAATTTCACCTCTGTTTTAATGGCAACTTTCCCAAACCCCAGGACACCTGTGCTGGAGCCATTAAATTCAAATCATGGTGCGAATATCTTTAAAACTACCTCATTTAATTATTATAATCAATAACTTGCCTCTCCAAAGGGGGTTACTTGCACGCACCCAGACCCACCTCCGTTAAATCTGGAAGTGGGTTTGTTGGAGGCGGGTTGGAGGTAACGTTTCCAATTTCTGCTATTTTAACTTGCTCCCCTGCCCCTCTTCCACCTGTCATATGGAATTAAAATTCCCCCCAATGTTCCTGCTCCTGGTCAGTATCCTATTGGAAAATGTGTTTGTGCTTCTCTGCATGTACGAGCTTGAATGTGTGTATATCAGTGGCTTCAGAAGAAATTGAAAGAAAAATTGTGTCCTGAAACTAAGCAGATTTAAATCAGCAGTATTTTGCTTTCCTATTTGTTGTGGCGGCGGATATCCAGTAATTACAGTTTTTGTACGTTCAATGTTTGTGTTCATTTGAAATATTCCTCTAAACATCGAAACATTGCCTGGTTCCCATTCACTTAAAGTAGCTTTTGCCTCAATTTAATCACAGTGCAAGGATTGATGAGAACATACCTCAGCTGCAGCTGCCATTATGCACTGAACTCAGGCTTTCGTGACATGATTTAATCAGAGCTGTGCATCTTGAAAACAGTCACCACAATTCAAAAATAGTGCATTCATGCAGCTAGTATGATTCATTTTTCAAAGAATGTCAATTTTGAAAGGCAAAGATGTGGCTCAATGGGTAGCACACTTGACTCTGAGTCAGAAGTCTGGGGGTTCAAGGCCCACTCCAGGGACTGGAGCATGTAAATCTAGGCTGACAGTGCAGTGCTGAGGGAGCGCTGCACTGTCGGAGGTGCCGTCTTTTGAATGAGATGTTAAACCGAGGTCCCATCTGCTCTCTCAGGTGGACGTAAAAGATCCCAAGGCACTATTTTGAAGAAGAGTAGGGGAGTTATCCCTGGTGTCCTGGCCAATATTTCTGCCTCAACCAAAATAACAAAAAAAAACAGATTATCTGGTCATTTTCACATTGCTGTTTGTGGGAGCCTGCTGTGCGCAAATTGGCTGCTGCGTTTCCCACATTACAACAGTGACTACACTTCAAAAATACTTCATTGGCTGTAAAAGCGCTTTGAGATGTCCGGTGGTCAAGAAAGGTGCTATATACTGTAAATGCAAGTCTTTCTTTCTTTATTACATTTTCAAAGGATGTCAATTTTGAAAGGCAAAGAAAACAAGCGGCATGAGTTCCTATTTTTTGTTCAGAATTGCATGCAGCAATTGCTTTTTGAAGACACAAAGCAGGGGCATTGCAACTGAATGGCTTGCTTAGTGCACCTATCAGCTGAAATATCACTATTCGGTAACCCTGAAATAGTGTAATTGCTCCACCTGCAACAATACTTTCCCAGCTCTAGTTTTGTAACGTAGAAACATAGAAGATAGGAGCAGGAGTAGGCCATTCGGCCCCTCGAGCCTGCTCCGCCATTCAATGCGATCATGGTTGATCATCCAAATTCAGTACCCGGTCCCTACTTTCTCCCCATACCCCTTGATCCCTTTAGCCTTAAGAAATATATTCAACTCCTTCTTGAAATAGTTTGTAGTTGTTACTAGAACAAACTCATCCATGATCAAAACAAAAAGATAAATGGTAATGTTTTGATCAATCTTCTAGTATACACAATTTAAGAGCATACTAATAAGTTCATTATGTTAAATTAGTTACACCCATCCCTCCCCGCATTGCCCACTGTGGTATTGAGCAATACAGATCAGGAATAACCTAGGTTCCATTGCTAATCTGTGCTGAGTTAATAGATCTCAGCCAGGGTGACAGGACTACAATTATCTCCGTGTCCCTGGCTAGGGAGGGGAAATATCAGTCATGGTACCTGATCCTGATTGGTATCCAGTGATTCTTGCTTAAATATGCATGTGTGGGATGTCAGATGTGGACAGTACTGGGCTCTCCATGGTGGACTATCCTGTCAACACTCCTCATTCAGATTCATGCATAATGAATGGTGACTTTACACAAGGTTTCTCGGAGTTTCCAGTGTCAGTCAAACCATTAGCATGAATGGTTCAGGATTACTTTCAAGACAAGGAGCAATAAGGGAGAAAAACTGGAAATTAAGTCACAGCCCAATACTATTTTATGAATATTATGCTCCATTTATTTTAAATTTTAAATGTGAATTACCTAAAGTGATAGAGTAGGCATCATATAACAGATATTTATACTCTGCTGCTTCCCACTTCATGTGTAGACAATCTATTTAATGTGGGAATCTTGTCTATTCATTCCAATGTTTTGGATTCTGGGAGGTAATAGAGTACCACAAACATTGGAGAAGTGTATCACACTGTAAATCGCTTCTACTGCTGGATAATTACGATTCTAACACAAATGTTAGATTGATAGAACAAGGATGGAACTGTCAGTGCCTGTGCCTCCATTTATTTACTGCTGAAGTATGGCAAGAAGTTAAGCAATAAAGTTCAAAGCTGCCTTTGGCACAAAGAGACCTAATTTAACAGTAGTGTGAATTTAAAGAAAGATTAGATACTGCAGCGGTTCTCAAACTTTTTTGGTTGAAGGACCCCCTTTCAAATGGATTAGTAATCATGGACCCCCCATTTAAATTATAATACTCATAATATGAAAGTGCTGCATCTAAAGAGTGTTTTAATAATGCTTTTAATAAAATATGTATTTACTTACAGATATCAGTGAGATGGGTGTGCCTGCTTCTCACACCAATTCTAGATACTCCACAGCAACAGATGGCCACTATTAGCCACTTACTGCTGGACAATTTTTAAAGCCGTCTGCAGGCTGGCCAAGGTGAGTGAGGGCACGAGCACCCATGCATATACTGTGATGCTGCTGGATGCATGACTCACTGCCATACTGTGGGATTGTACGAGTTTGCGTGAACACGTTCGGGCACATGTTTGAAGGGCCCACACAGGCACTCGAATTATGTGTTGGGAGGATGGCACAGGGTCACGGCGCCAGGGAGAGGAATCGGTTTGACCATCAGGGAACACTCGTTACAAAGTGAGTGAGAGCTGAGGAGCAGGCCCAGCCGTTGAGATGAATTCGCAAGAACTGAATCAGTGTCGGTTTTATAAAGAGGAGCAGGCTTGAAATTACCTCCGGTCACGGACCCCCTGGAAAGTCTCTAAGGACCCCCAGGGGCCTGCGGACCCCAGTTTGAGAAATGCTGAGAGATTGTGCTCAAAATGCTGGGTACACTAGACAGCAACTCCTGAACACTTAATAATTCACACATCATAGAATGAATGTCTAGGTCTACAAATAACAGACATATCAAAAGCAATCAAGTGCATCAGCAAACAGGCCCATTTCACTCAATAAAATAAAACTCCTTTACAGATTCACATCTATCAGCCAAATCTCTAGACATGAACCATCATTCTGCACAGAAGCTGACAACCACTTCTGGGCTGTATTAGGCCTACTAAGCAGGGATAGTGCTGACAGATAAATAATAAAACACTTAGCTACTATTACTGCTTGTAATGTACCAGGTAAGCACAATCAGTTCCTTCTTTGGGTTTTATTTCTTCCCTGAGAACACACTAATAAAATAATAATACACATTGCTTCAAGGGTGTTTTATTTTATTGGTGTTTTATTTTATTTTTAAATAACTAAACCACTACTTACCACTCACAGTATCAAACCTACAGTTTTCCTTTTATTTCAAATAATGTAATAACTCAAGACCAAAATGATGGACATGCTTGATTTTGCTGCCAATAATTATTGCAAACAAATTCTATAGTGGGAATACAAACAAAATGGCCAATTGCAACACACTTGTAATAATGCTCCTTTTGCACTTTTCAATCTGCTAAATTGTCATTTAACTAGCGTAAAGCCTATTTTGCTGATCAGGAGCTGGAGGTCCTAATGGACAACATATTGAGCCTGGGTAGGGCAAATAACATCACACAGATACAAAGCGCAAGGCAGTATATTACAGGCCAGACCACTAGGCCATATACAGAGATGCAGTTAAGTCTGAAGTAGAATAAAGGCAATACCAATGCATGAATGTAATGCCAGGTGGGAAAGCAGCCTGTCTTAATTCACACGGCTCGAATGTTTAATGACCAAACCTACATAGAGTAAAAGGACAAGTTATGGAACAAGTTGTGGGCCCTTACAGGTTAATCCTTTAACAGCACTTAATCAGTGAAGAGTGCAACTAACGGGGAGGGAAACTTCCAAACACATTGGCCTAGAAATTCAGTTGGGCGCGCCAGCCGCTAGCGCCTTAGGAGGAGTAGATCTCGAGCGCTAGGCGCTTATCGCCCGGGCGCAGCGCGATCTGCGCCTCTCCCCAACTTCAGGACACATTTAGCGCCGGCGCAAAGTCTTAGCGCGCGCCCTGCTGCGCGCGCAGATCATGACGTCATTTAATAGTGCAACGCCCTTTGTGCGCCCCAAACCGGAACTTCACTCGCGCCAGCCCATTGTGCGCCGGGCGGCCCGAGCGACTGTGAAGTGGAACGGTACACAGGCCAGCCGGGCCGCGGGGAGCGCTAATTAAAGGGCACTTACCCAGCAGTATAAAGGCCAGCCATTTTGCAGCATTCACTCTTGTGCAACGGTTTTTTGGACAGAGACCAAGGAGGAGAGTTTACTGGTTTGGACCAACACTTGGACAGGTATTTTTGGCTCAAGCCAGAGCTTACCAATTATCTTTGCCTTCATTCAGAGCTCAGTGTTTGCCAGCATATAATGGGGGCTGCATTGGGTGGCAACGCTGAATTTCAGCCTTATGCCAGAAGGGCTTACAGACGCTGTGAGAGAGTGGCAGCCCTGGCTAGACGCAGAGGGGGCAACAGGCGTCACCAACTGAGGCCTTACCCACGCAGGGTATACCGTCAGCAGACCTCCTATCTGACCATGTCTGCCGCGATGTGTGTTAGGAGGCTGCGATTCCGAAGGGAGGTGGTTGCAGACATCTGCCGGCTGCTTCAGAGAGATCTGCAGCCACAGCTGATGCGCAGAACGTCTCTGTCGGTGGCAGTGAAGGTGACGGTGGCTCTCAACTTCTATGCCTCCGGCTCCTTCCAATCCGCTACTGGGGACATCGCTAACATCTCCCAGTTCGCCGTGCATTGCTGCATCTGCCAGGTGACCGAAGCCCTTTTCAGAAGGAGACATCAATTCATCTCCTTCCTCATGACCCTGGACAAGCAGCAGCAGCGTGCAGTGGGGTTTGCAAGAATAGCGGGCTTCCCCATGGTGCAGGGCGCCATTGACTGCACGCATGTGGCTTTGCGGGCACCTCTTGAGCATGCCGAGGAGTACCGCAACCGGAAGGGCTACCATTCCCTCAATGTACAGCTGGTGTGTGACCACAGGCAGCGCATCCTAGCTGTCAATGCCCGCTTTCCAGGCAGCAGCCACGATGCCTTTATCCTGCGACAGACAACTGTGGCTGACATGTTCCAGGCACAGCCTCACCCAAGAGGATGGCTTATCGGGGACAAAGGCTATCCTTTGTGTACCTGGCTCATGACCCCGCTCCGCGCGCCCACGACCCCTGCTGAAGAGGCATACAACGAGAGCCATCAAGCGACGAGGAACCTCATAGAACAAACAATCGGCGTGCTCAAGCAACGGTTCCGCTGTCTTGATCGCTCCGGGGGAGCCCTCCAGTATTCGCAGGATCGAGTCTCCCAATTCGTCGTCGTTTGCTGCATGCTGCACAACCTGGCTATCCGCAGGACTCAGGCACTGCCACCTCACGTTGGACCACCACCTCAGGAGGAGGAGCAGGAGGAGCATGAGGACGACGAGGACGAGGAGTATCAGCACAGGAGGGACGCACAAGGTCCAAGGGCCGCCCGTCGGCAGCTTATTGAACGTCACTTCTAGGCCCCCTGTCAGGGAATGGCTTGTGCCAATGATAGAACATGATTGCAGCCGCTCCGCAAGCCCTCAGCTGGTTAAGGCAACAAACACTTCAAAGATCAAACATGGACAATGTGAATAAATAAAATGCTTTATTGTGCAAACTCTGGGCCCTTCCCACATGAAAACCAAAAACAGACGAAACCCCCAAAAAACACTCAAACACATTACTCGCTACCACAACCTGGAGAGGATTAACAAAATAGGGCAACTAAAATGGCCGTCATTCTCGGCCTTCGTCCAAAACAAACATCACATCATCGGCCTTCAAAAAACAAACATCCAATTCTCGGCCTCAAGAAACAAACACAAATGGCCACTCATTCGACTATTTGGCCCGCTAGGGCGATGCCTTGGCCATCTTTGGGTGGCCCCTGCCCGCCCTGCTGCTCCGCCTCAAAGTAAGGCCATTGGCTGCTGCAAGGCTGGGGGCAGGCTCCTGAGGGGCACATGTCGTGACGGCAGATGCCCTTGGGGGTCGGCCTAGTCGAGGTCTGGCCGTCGAGCGGGTGGCTGTTGATTGCTGCAGCTGTGGCTGGCCAGCATCAGTCGCTGCAGCAGCTCCTGGCAGCTCCACTGGGGGACTGGCAGTGGCGGCTGGAGGAATGGCGGCAAGCTGGCAGATGGCAGGCGCTCACTGGTCGCCTGAGACACTGGCACTCGCCCGGGCCAGCACTGCAGCATGCGCACCAATCTGCCGAGGGACAGACCGCTGTGCTGCTGCAGCGCGCCGGGTGCCCTGGCGATGCCTGGCTGACACAGCGAGTGTGGCAGCAGTGAGTGCCCGTGTTGACCTGTTCACTGACCGCATCAGAGCAGCCAGTGACTGGACGGCACCACTGATCACCTGGCCAGTCGCTGACAGATCTGCCCGGTATTCCGCCTGACTGGTGGCCTCTGAGGGCCCGAACTCGGCCACACTCCGAGAGAGGGAATCGATGGACTCAGGCAACCGTGCCACTGCCGCCATGAGCTCCGTGTGCCGGCGCTCCGAGTCCGCGGACAAGTCTTCGAGGCGTTCCATCTCCTCGGCGAGGAGCATCTCCTGACTGGAGGCCGGACTCTCCCTCTGGGGAGAAGGCCGCCGAGCTGGCCGACCCTTCCTGCATTGCTGGAGGCCGCTGGGCCCAGCAATTGGACTCCCCTCCGACGCATCCCCCCTCTGGGGAGAAGGCCGCCGAGCTTCCACCCCCCTCCCGCCTTTCTGCAGCACGCAGGTCCCAGGAGCTCCCCTCCCCTTCGACACTTCCGCCACGCTGCCCTCCAGGGAAGACGTGTCCCCTACATTGGCCTGGGTGGCCGCGGCTGAGGGTTCCCCTGATGGGCTGCCTTCCTCTTGCTCCTCCTCCTGCTCCTCCTCGGAGGGTCTGTCACTGGCAAGTTGAGGGACCTCCTCTTGACCATCTGAAAGCAGGAAGGCACAAGAGTAGCTTTAGAGTGAGGAGAGGGCGTCAGTGCCAAATGCATGAGTGGTGGCATTCAGCGCATTGGTCGGACAGTGGCAAAGGATGTAGATCTGATGCGCAAGTGGGACGAGAGAGGTGCAAAAGGTGATGTCCTCACCATTGCTGCCCAGAACAGGGTCGGCATCTCCACATGCAACGGGCCCAATCACCCGGCCACCCATGAGGCGCTCCACGCGATGTTGCAGGTCAGTGAGTGGCTGGATATGGGGTCGGCCTCCCCCGGTCGCAGTCCGGCTCTTGCGATTATTCGCCAGCTTGGCCTGCAAGAGAAAGGACGGCCTCTACGTACAGTGTGTCGCCGTGATCTGGTGTGCACTGCCTCCCATGGTGGAATAGCCTGGCCAGTGTGTCGCCATGATCTGGTGTGCACTGCCTCCCATGGTGGAATAGCCTGGCCAGTGTGTCGCCATGATCTGGTGTGCACTGCCTCCCATGGTGGAATAGCCTGGCCAGTGTGTCGCCATGATCTGGTGTGCAATGCCTCCCATGGTGGAATAGCTTGGCCAGTGTGTTAAGTGCAGAATGTGCAATTGATGCTCATGCCTGTCCCATAGCTGCTGGATGAAGGCTGGCCATTAGAGCTTTCAGGTCCCTTTGCCCATAATGTGAGGTGCACATGCAAGGATGAGGAGGTCATTGGAAAGGGTACTCACCCTGACAATGCGTGTGAGGTCATTTAACTTTTTGCGGCATTAGGCACCGGTCCTGGGGACGTCGCTGTTGGCTGACAGCTTGCTGGCGACATTCCTCCAGGCTCTCCTGTAGACGCGGACCGTCGCCTTCTTGCCATTGTCTGGGTACAAAACATGGTGCCTCTTCTCCACAGCAGCAAGCAGCACACTCAGATCACGCTCTGAGAAGCGCTGTGCACGTTCACGGGCCTTCTCCATGTCTTCAGGCGCTATTTGGGTCCAGCAGCAGTGTTCAGGCCTAGCTGGAGGGCTCCACTATCCAGGGCGTGGCAGCAGACACAGTCGACCCTTCCCCCTTAAGAGCTGGCCGGCGCCAGGGTGTCTGCTGTCAATCACGAGATGGCCGCACCTGCGCTGCGCCCGGCCTCGGCGCTATCGATCACCACCTCCGGCTTAGCGCCCAAAGAGAGGCGTCCAGCAGCAGTTTTAGCACTCGCCCAAACTCGTAGGGCGAAGCTAATGAATATCGGAGAAGTGGCATTAATTTGGCGGCGGCCGCAAACTTTAGCGGACGCCCCACTTTAGCGCCCCAAAAGTGGCGTCAATGAATTTCTAGGCCACTGATCGTTAAAAGGACAGAAGGGGTTCGCAGACAAAATAATATGTACCAAATTAATCAAATACTCTGTTTTGTACCATTTTTCAGATCAAGATGTCCATGATGATTGATTCTGATGAATGGTTATCTGCACTGCAGTCTGCCATTGAGCAGGAAGCAGCACCATTGGAAAATGCAGTCATGACCACAGTAACCCAAGCCATAGACACAGCACTGGGATCATCGCTTATGAATGCTCACACAATGGGTGCTTTGAGATACAAGTGTGTTGGATTGGAGATCTGTTTTGTTTCGAATCAAAAAAGACTCTAGATTTTTAATATTTTGTTAATGGGATTTTGGTAGCTGGGCAGCTGCTGAATAAAGCCATTAAATTGCTTGCCGGGATCAATTTGCCTCTTTTTACATGAAATACACAATCCTGGCTTATGTATAGATGCAACTTCAAACCTCTGTCTAGATACACTGTCCAATAAATGTATAAGAGAGTCCACCCAGGTATAGAAACAATGGCCTGAAATTTGCAGCCACCAGCGAAGTGACGGTGCTCGCTGCTGACCTCCAATAAAGTTGCCCAAAGATCTAACAATCTCTGTGGCATGAATTTCAGCTCTCCCGACCTTTATTTGAATCTGGTGCCAAACAAAGCAAATCTCCAGTGTCCAGCAACAGTGATGTCATCAAGCGGGTGAAACAGCCAGTCACATTGAAGAATTCTCACAGACAGCAAACCAGGAAGTAAAATGCACAGATTCAAATTTAATTTTTAGAAATTTTACAGAGAGCAAAATAAAGATTGGGACATACACATAGAATTAAGGTAGAAGCTGAATGATCATTAACAAACTTTTTTTTTTAATTGTATTTTTAAAAACCATGTAATTCTTAATAAAATGAACGGCAAAATTTGACATTCCACAGATATAAAATTAGTTTTTCAGGGCCAGAACGGTTGTTCAGCAGTCAATACACTGTTAAAAATCCAGTTACACCTCTTTCAACGTGGCTTAAATTTTCTTGGGTGGTGTGGGGGGGTCAGGGGAAGGGGCGGGTGTGGTAGCTGCAGTGGTTAACAGCAATATTCCAGCGTAAATGGGGAAGTTTCCATCCTTATATGTTATTTCAATTGATTGCCAGCTCTGGGGAGTTCCACAGTGCAACCTGTGGCAGAGTAGGGAATGACTGACCGCAACTTCAGGATTTTCGCGTTTATCTGGGCATGCGCTAAATCCTGAAGTTGTGGTCAGTCTCAGAGAGGTAATAACGGTGAACACTGACAGTTTCATTATCATTACCACTGCAAAATCCAGGCCAATTAATATTGATTTAAGTGGAATCAACTGTCCATATCGGTTTACGGTCTTTGCAATTGTTCCACGAAGAGGTCCTGCTCTCAAGCTTGGTTTTGACCTGAAAGAGAGTCATAGAGCCATACGGCACAGAAGGAGGCCATTTGGCCCATCGCATCCATGCCGGCTCTCTGAAGAGCAATCCTGTCAGGCCCAGTCTCCCGCTGTATCGCCGTAGCCCTGCAAGTTTATTTCCCTCAAGTGCCTATCCAGTCTCCCCTTGA
Organism: Somniosus microcephalus; assembly: GCF_052327205.1. Classification (NCBI taxonomy): domain Eukaryota; kingdom Metazoa; phylum Chordata; class Chondrichthyes; order Squaliformes; family Somniosidae; genus Somniosus; species Somniosus microcephalus. The sequence continues at coordinate 160,461,696 of NC_140987.1, forward strand.
AAACATGGCAGATGAAGTATAATGTGGATAAATGCGAGGTTATCCACTTTGGTGGCAAAAACAGGATGGCAGATTATTATCTGAACGGCAATAGATTGGGAGAAGGGGAAGTGCAACGAGACCTGGGTGTCCTTGTGCACCAGTCGCTGAAGGTAAGCATGCAGGTGCAGCAGGCGGTTAAGAAGGCAAATGGTATGTTGGCCTTCATAGTGAGAGGATTCGAGTACAGGAGCAAGGATGTCTTGCTGCAGTTGTACAGGGCCTTGGTGAGACCACACCTTGAGTATTGTGTGCAGCTTTGGTCGCCTTACCTGAGGAAGGGTGTTCTTGCCATGGAGGGAGTGCAGCGAAGATTCACCAGACTGATACCTGAGATGGCAGGAATGACATATGAGGAGAGATTGGGTCGATTGGGCTTATATTCGCTGGAGTTTAGAAGAATGAGAGGGGATCTCATTGAAACTTATAAAATTCTAACAGGACTAGACAGACTAGATGTTCCCGATGGCGGGGGAGTCCAGAACCAGGGGTCACAGTCTAAAGATAAGGGGTAAGCCATTTAGGACAGAGATGAGGAGGAATTTCTTCACCCAGAGAGTGGTGAACCTGTGGAATTCTCTACCACAAAAGGCATTTGAGGCCAATTCACTAAATATATTCAAGAAGGTGTTAGATATATTTCTTAAGGCTAAAGGGATCAAGGGATATGGGGAGAAAGCAGGGACAGGGTACTGAATTTGGATGATCAGCCATGATCTCATTAAATGGCGGAGCAGGCTTGAGGGTCCGAATAGCCTACTCCTGCTCCTATCTTCTATATTTCTATGTTTCTATGAGTGTCTCCGCTTCCATCACTTCCAGCAGCAGCGAATTCCAGGTCCTCACCACTCGCTGCGTAAAATGTTTTTTCCTCACGTCCCCCCTGTATCTCTTGACCAAAACCTTAAATTTTCGTCCCCTGGTCCTTGTACCATCAATTAGTGGGAACAGCCTTTCCCCGTCTAGCCTATCCAAATCTACCATAATCTTGTAGACCTCTATCAAATCACCCCTCAATCTCCTTTTCTCTAATGAATACAAATCCAGCTTCTCCAACCTGTTCTTGTAGCTAAGATCCCCGGAACCATTCTGGTAAATCGCCTCTGCACCCTCTCAAGGGCCTTCACATCCTTCCTAAAATGTGGTGACCAGAACTGGATGCAATACTCTAGTTGTGGCCTAACCAGCGCTTTATAAAGGTTCAGCATAACTTCTCTACTTTTGTACTCAATACCTCTATTTACGAAGCCCAAGATCCCATATGCTTTGCTAACCACTCTCTCAATATGCCCTGCCACCTTCAGTGACCTATGCACATTAACTCCCAGGTCCCTCTTTAAAACTGTGCCATTAAGTGTATATTGCCTCTCCCTGTTCCTTCTGCCAAAATGCATCACCTCACACTTCTCTGTATTAAATTCCATCAGCCACTTGTCTGCCCATTCTGCTAGCCTTTCTATGTCCTGTTGCAGTCGATTGGTATCATCCTCACTGTTTGCCACACTCCTAATTATGGTGTCATTGGCAAATTTAGAAATTCTACCCTGTATTCCAATATCCAGGTCATTTATATATATCAACAAAGGCAGTGGCCCTTGGAGTACACCACTGTCTACCATCCTCCAGTCTGGAAAACAGCCATTTACCACAACTCGCTGTTTTCTCTCCTTAAGTCAAGTCCTTATCCAAGCTGCCACTGACCCACCTATTCCATGAGCCTCAATTTTGTTAACCAGTCTTCTATGTGGTACTTTGTCAAACGCCTTCCGAAAATCCATGTCGACAACATCCATCGCATTCCCTTCATCAACCTTCCCTGTTACTTCATCAAAAAATTCAATTAGATTAGTGAAACACGATCTGCCTTTTACAAATCTGTGTTAGCTCTCCTTAATTAGCTTAAACCTCTCCAAGTGCCCATTAATTTTTTCCTTGATTATTGTTTCTAAAACTTTACCCACCTGTAGTTACTAGGATTGTTCTTACACCCTTTCTTGAACAATGGTGTCACATTTGACACTTTCCAATCCTCAGGCACCTCCCCCGCATCTAGGGAAGATTGGAAAATTATGGCAAGACTTTCCGCTATCTCCTCCCCCAATTCCCTTAGCAACCTGGGATGCAAGTCATCTGGAGCAGGCCACGTATCCACTCTAAGCATACCCAGCCTTTCCAGTACATCCTGTCTATCAATTTTCACCCCTTCTATTGCTTCTACCTTTTCCACTTCTACCGATATTTTGTCAGCAGCCACCTCCTTAGTAAACACCGATACAAAGTACTCATTGAGTATTCTAGCCTTTCCTTGCACCTCTAAGCATATATTACCTTCTTTGTCTCTAGTAGGCCCCACCCCGCCTCTCACTACCCGCTTACTGTTTACATGCCGGTAGAAGATTTTTGGGTTCCCTTTTATGTTAACTACCATTCTACTCTGATATTCTCTCTTTGCCAATCTTATTTTCATTTTCACTCCCCCTCTCAACTTATTGTATTTGGTCTGGTTCTCCCTTGAAGAATTCGCCTGAAATGCATCATACACTCTTTTTTTGTTTCATCATCTTCTCTATCTCCCTCGTCATCCAAGGAGCCCTTGCTTTGGTTCCATTACCCTTCCCTCTTGTTGGAATTTACCTAGCCTGTACTTGGAACATCTCCTTAAAGATCACCCATTGTTCTGTTACAGTTTTTCCTGTCAGTCTTTGGTTCCATTTTACCCTGGCTAGATCCTTTCACATCCCATTGAAGTTAGCCCTATTCCAGTTTAGAAGTTCCACTCTAGATTGTTCCTTGCTCTTCTCCATTGCTAATCTAAATCTTATGATAAGATGATCACTCATACCCAAGTGTTCTCACACAGACACTCGGTCGACCTGGCCCATCTCATTCCCCAGCACCAGATCCAGCAATGCCTCCTTCCTAGTTGGGCCAAGAACATACTGGTGAAGGAAATTCTCCTGAACACATTTCAGAAATTCCTCCCCCTCCTTTCCCTTTACCCTAGCATTATCCCAATTGTTATTTGGGTAATTAAAGTTCCCCAATATCACCACTCTATAGCTCTTGCATATGTTTGCTAGTCCCCTGAAAATTTACTCCTCTACCTCCCTCTCACTATTTGGAGGCCCATAGAATACCCCCAATAGTGTGATCATACTCCTTTTGCTCCTCAACTCTACCCAAATGGATTCTGACCTTGTCCCCTCAAGAACATCCTCCCTTTCCAACACTACAATGTCTTCCTTAATCAGCACTGCCACCCCGCCTCCCTTTATTCCTTCCCTATCTTCTCTGAACACCTTGTACATCTTATGTTCATTAATAAATAGACATTCTTATTATGAACACAGCTAGCTTTTGCTAGTTACTTTATTGAGCACATGTGGACTGGTACAGTATCTGTAGAGGCTTCCATCTTGACTGCTGCCTTCTGGGTAGCCTAGTGCCTCATGGGTAATGTAGTCTTAATATATATACAGCTGGGTAGTGTAGTCTTATACATACAGCTTTACAGCTATACACAGCTCTACGGCTCCACCTAGTGTCCACTATAGAATGACATGTTATTGATCATTACATCCCCCTTTCTTTGAGGTTTAACAAAATCAATATCAATCAACTTTCAAGAAAACAATAAAGATAATATCAGTAACACTTTTTCAAAGCTTTACATTGTACTCAAAGATTAAGTCTATCAGGCTCTTTTACTTCACGTGTGGATCTTTTCAACATGGGTAAGTCTGATGTGTCTTCATGAGATTGTTCTGGCAGTGAATGACACGATGCAGTTGCGGCATTGTCATCAATTTGGTCTTGAATAGTCTCATGTGTTTTTAGGAGGGAACGGCGGTTCCTCCTGAGAATCTGTCCTTCCTCAGTTCTAACAGTGTATGACCTTGGTCCTACTTCCTCAAGAACTGTAGCTTTCCTGTTCCATGCATCTGGATCCTCAATCCTGAAAACATCATCCCTTGTCAATGGTTTTAGAGTTTTGGATGACTTGTCATAGTATGATTTCTGTTTCAGCTTTAACAGTTGAAGTCTCTGTCTCAGTTCCTCACTTTGCTGTTCTTTTGCACAGCAGAGTAGCGTGGTGCGCAACTTGCGACCCATTAGTAGTTCAGCAGGTGAAGAACCACAGTCTAAAGGTGAGGCTCAGTAGCTCAGCAGGGCGAGATAAGGATCAGACTTGCTTTCTGTCGCTTTCTTCAGTGGCTGCTTGAGATCTTGAACACCTTTCTCTGCCTTACCATTTGACTGAGCATACAAAGGACTGGATGTGATGTGCTGAAAGTCATAATGTGCTGCAAACTGTTGCCACTCCTTACAGTTGAAGCACGGACCATTGTTGCTAATGGCAATCCTGAGAATTCCATGTCTGGCGAAGATGGATTTCACATGCATTATGACACTGCTTGCTGTGGTGCTTGAGAGCAGCGCCATCTCAGGATAGTTAGAATAGTAGTCAATCACTATTAGATAGTCTTTACCATTTAAATGAAAAAGGTCCATGCTGCTGTTGGTATGTCAGCTACTATCATTGGTTCCTTTGCTTGTTTTTTTTGGTGTTTCTGACATGTCTCACATTTGCCTATCATGTTCTCAATGTCCTTATTTATGCCAGGCCAATAAACAGTGTCTCTTGCTCTCTTTTGCATTTTTCAATTCCGAGGTGTCCCTCATTAATCCTTTTGAGCATGTCTTGACGTAGAGCCTGTGGAATGACTATTCTGTTCTGTTTTAGTAATAGTCCACTTGCGACACTCAATTCTGACCTTGTGAAAATATTTTGGACAGGAACCTTTTGGCCAACCATGATGAATGTTCTCTATTACTGTTTGTAATACTGTATCTTTTACTGTTTCTTCTGCTATTTGCTTTGATTTTGTGTCTGACACGGGCAGTGCAGCAGTGACCATACTCACATGAACATCCACGTCTTCTTCAGTAGAGCTCACATGACTCATTGTGGGTGCTCGGGATAGTGCATCTGATAACACTATGTATTTGCCTGGTGTGTAGATCAGTTCAAAGTCATACCTTTGCAGCTTCATCATGAGTCGTTGAATCCTTGGAGACATCTCATTCAGATTTTTTTTTTATGATGGCAACCAGAGTGCTGTGGTCTGTCTCAACTGTGAAGGTGGGAAGTCCATATATGTAGCCATGAAACTTTTCTAGTCCAACTACCAAGCCTAGACATTCCTTTTCAATCTGGGCATATCGACACTCAGTATCAGTCATAGACCTGGAGGCATAGGCAACAGGCTTCCAATCTTCACCCTCTGCTTGTAGCAAGACCACACCTAGGCCATCTTTTGATGCATCCGTTGACACTTTGATTCTTTTTGTTGGGTCAAAGAAGGTGAGTACAGGTGTGGTTGTCAGCACTGTTTTGAGGTTTATCCACTCTTGTTCATGTCTTTCTGTCCATGCGAACTCATTTGTTTTATGTAGCAGGTCTCGCAGACAGGCTGTCTTGGCTGACAAGTTAGGAATGAACTTTCCAATGAAGTTTATCATCCCCATGAAGCGTAGCACTCCTTTTTTGTCAGTGGGTCGGGGCATTTTGAGTATGGCATTTACTTTTTCCATATCTGGCTCTATTCCTTTACCAGATAGATTATCTCCTAGGAAAGTGACTTCCTGGACGCCAAACTGACACTTGGCTTTGTTGAGCTTCAGTCCATTCCGGCGTATGCTCTGTAGCACTTTAGTCAGTCTCTCATTGTGTTCTTTCAGTGTGGAGCCCCAGATGATGATGTCATCAACATAGACCCGAACTCCTTCCAGACCTTCAATTATGTGTTCCATCGCTCTATGAAAGATTTCAGATGCAGATATTATCCCGAAAGGCATTCCGAGGATACAATACCTGCCAAATGGTGTGTTGAAGGTACAGTATTTGGTGCTCTCTTCATCCAGTTTTAGTTGCCAAAACCCTTGTGAGGCATCGAGCTTCGTGAAGTATCTGGCACCTGACATTTCACTGGTGATTTCTTTTCACTTGGGAATCTGGTAGTGTTCACGTTTTATGTTTGCATTTAAGTCCTTTGCATCCATGCATATTCTTAGATCATTGTTCTTTTTCTTTACACATACCATGGAGTTAACCCAGTCTGTTGGCTCTTCGACTTTCCTGATGACTCCTAGTGTGGTCATTCTGTCCAGTTCATTCTTGAGCCGGTTATGCAGGGGTGCTGGAACTCTTCGTGGAGCATGTACCACTGGCTGAGCATCCTCCTTTAGCTGGATCTTGTAAGTGAATGGTAGAACTCCAAATCCTTTGAACACATCCTGGAAATTATTCACTACAGAATCCACCGAGTCATCTGGTCTGCTTATGGCACAGTTTATATGGTAGACTCTTTTGACCAGTTATAAGTCCTCACAAGCTTTGTCACCCAGTAGTGAATCAAGCCTTTCAGCCACAACAGAAAACATGTGATGATGCACTTTGTCTTTGACTGTCACTTTAAGTCTGCATACACCTAAGCTATCTATTTTCTGTCCATTATAGTCCTTCAGTAGTACTGACTTTTTCTGTATTTTGGGCTTTTCTTTCATATTGTTAATGTCACTCATACTGATTAAGTTTGCTTTTGCCCCAGTGTCTAGTTTCAATGTAACTAATGCTCCATTTACCTGCAGTGGGATCATCCATTTGTCCTCTTTTACTGCATTAACTTTATGTTCAGCATTGTCCATTTCTGAGGGCTGCACATTTTCTGTATCTTTTTTGATATCGTCACATGACACCATTCCTACAAAAAATGTCTCACTTAAATCAGTGTCCTCAATTACATTAACTCGTTGCCCTTTCTTAGTTTTTACTTTTGAAAAGCATTGTTTGGCAAAGTGATTCTTTCCATTACATTTTGTGCACATTTTTCCAAACGCTGGGCATTGTCTTAACTGATGTTTGTAACCACAGCGTTTACAATTAAAAATGTCATCCTCCGATTGCTTTTCATTTCTGTTCTGCCCATGTTTCTTCCCCTTATAGGACACAGCACCGACAGCAGCATTATCACTCGTTACAATCGCATCATTATTGATTTCACTGAAAGTCTTCATGTGCTTTTGAGCTAGCTCACTGGCTTGGCATATTTTCACCACATTTTCCAAATTTAGTTCGGTTTCTCTCAACAGACGTTCCCTGACTTTTTTATCATGAATACCAAACACAATCTGGTCACGAATCATGGATGCTTTGAGCTCAGAGAAATTACATGTCTGTGTTTCAGTTTCAGATCAGTTATAAAGCTATCAAAAGTCTCATTTTGCTGCTGTGTCCGAGAACAGAAGATGTATCTTTCATAGGTCTCATTCTTTTTGGGAGAGCAATGTGCATCAAATTTTTTTAGCACATCTTCTAATTTTTCTCTGTTCTCCACTGGATTAAATACAAATGTATTAAATACCTCTATCGCCTGTGGGCCTGCAATCGTAAGCAGCAACGCTATCTTCCTTGCATCTGGATTCGTACCGAATCCGATGGCTGCAATTTAGAATTCGAATTGTTGTTTAAAAGTCTGCCAGTTGCAGTCGATGTTTCCTGTGAGTTTCAAATGCTCTAGTGGCTTCAAATTCTCCATGTCGCTTTTCACAATTTTCAGCAGATCTTCACCACCCTGGTACCTTCTATGTTCATTAATAAATAGACATTCTTATTATGAACACAGCTAGCTTTTGCAAGTTACTTTATTGAGCACATGTGGACTGGTACAGTATCTGTAGAGGCTTCCATCTTGACTGCTGCCTTCTGGGTAGCCTAGTGCCTCATGGGTAATGTAGTCTTAATATATATACAGCTGGGTAGTGTAGTCTTATACATACAGCTTTACAGCTCTACACAGCTCTACAGCTCCACCTAGTGTCCACTATAGAATCATCACAGAATCACAGAAACCCCACAGTGCAGATAGAGGCCATTTCGGCCCATTGAGCCTGCACCGACACATATCCCACCCGATCCCCGTAACCCCCACACCAACACATATCCCACCCTATCCCCGTAACCCCACATATTTTAATCCCCCTAACACTAATGGTCAATTTATCATGGCCAATCAACCTAACCCACACATCTTTGGACTGTGGGAGGAAACCGGAGCACCCGGAGGAAACCCACGCAAACATGGGGAGAATGTGCAAACTCCACACAGACAGTCACCCGAGGCCGGATTCGAACCCGGGTCCCTGGTGCTGTGAGGCAACAGTGCTAACCACTATGCCACCGTGCTGCCCTGCTGTTATTGATCATTACAGTACCCTTGAATATTAAGTGCCCAGTCCTCACCGTTTTTAAGCCATGTTTCTGTTATTGCCACAACATCATACTGCCATATGACTAATTTTGCTTGTAGCTCACCAACCTTTTTCACCACACTTTGTGCATTTACGTACATGCATTCCAAACCCATTTTTGAATTTTTCGTAGTCTTTCTTAGTCTGCTCCTATCTAATATGGTACTAATACCGCCTCTAGTACTATCCAACACACTCACTCTTTTATGCACATTATTCCTCTTTTCTACTCTTATATGCTGGTGCCCATCCCCCTGCCAAGCTAGTTTAAACCCTCCCCAACAGCACGAACAAACCACCCCATGAGAATATTGGTCCCGGCTCTGTTGAAGTGTAACCCATCTGGCTTGTACATGTCCCACTTTCCCTAGAAATGGTCCCAATGCCGCAGGAATCTAAAGCCCTCCCTCCTGCACCATCTCTCCAGCGATGCATTCATCTCTAATATCCCACTATTCCTGTACTCACTAGCATGTGGCACTGGTAGTAATCCAAAGATTGCTACCTTTGAGGTCCTGCTTTTTAATCTCTCTCCTAGCTCCCTAAACTCTGCCTGCAGGACCTCATCCCTATTTCTGCCTATGTCGTTGGTACCAATATGGACAATGACCTCTGGCTGTTCACCTTCCTCCCTCAGAGTGTCCTGCAGCTGCTCAGTGACACCCTTGACCCTGGCACCAGGGAGGCAAAATACCATCCTGGAGTCACATCTACAGCCACAGAAACGCCTGTTTGCTCCCCTAACTATCGAATCCCCTACCCCTATTGCTCTTCCACTCTTTTTCCTCCCCCTTGTGCAGCTGAGCCACCTGTGGTGCCGTGGGCTTGACTCTGGCTGCACTCGCCAGAGGAACCATCACCCTCACCAGTACTCAGAACAGGATACTGGTTGGAGAGCGCGATGCGCTCCGGGGACTCCTACACTACCTGCTTGGTCCTCCTCTTCTGTCTGGCGGTCACCCATTCCCTCTCTGTCTGCATACTCTTATGCTGCAGGGTGACCACCTCTAGAAACGTGCTATCCACGTAACTCTCAGCCTCGCAGATGCACTGCAGTGACTCCAGCCGCCGCTCAAGCTCTGAAACTCGGAGCTCAAGTTTCCGTAGCTGGTGACACTTCCCGCACATGTGGTCTTCCAGGCTACATGAAGCGTCCAGGACTTCCCACATGGCACAGGATGTACACTCCATGGAACTGAGCTGCCCTGCCATGCCTCTATTTAATAGTGTTATATCCGAGTAGTAAGGTCCAATTAATTGATATAAGTGAGACTTCAGGAACTCAAAACTTTACTTTTAATTTACACAGAATAAGGAGAGAACAGAGCTCTCACAGTTACAGGCATGCACCCTAATTCTACTGCACGATGCATTCAAGATGGATGATCCTATGATGTCATACCCACAATGCAACATTACCTTAAAACACTGGTAAATGAACCCTTAACATTTGTCTCCCTCTGGTAGATAACTTAAGCATTACATCTGAGATTACTATATACCCCCCTCTTAAGTTACAACAATTCTTAACAACATTCTTAAAAAGTCCATAAGGAAACTCCTTTAACGATAGTCCATCCTGAACAATCTAGCAGGTTGTGATCAATCGCTCTGGCGGCTTGTGAGACCTTGTTGAATGTCTTACAGTCAAGTCCCTGCTTGGTTGTGGTAGAGCCACCTGCTGCTCCTGAGCAGTACTCAGAGTATCTGACTCTGCTACGATGGTTTCCTCTTGATTAAGGGGTCCAGGTATAACTGTCTCTGTTCGTGGTGGTTGGACCACCAATGCATTTGGATAACTGGGGACCAACTTGTCCTCCAACCTTTCCTCTGGAACCTCCAGTTTGATCTCCCGTTGTCTGGTCAGTATCTGATCCACATGTCTGCTTACTACCTGACCAGTTCCCAACATCAAAACTCTGTCCTTTGGAGCTGCACGGATAGGTGTACCTGGTAGTGGAAGACGGCTCAAGGCATCTGCGTTCCCATAGTACTTGCCCGCTTTGTAAACGATGACATACTCATATGCCCTCAACATCACTGCCCATCTCTGGATTCGGGGTGACACCATCTGTGGTACTGCTTTTATCTCATTAAAAAGAGATAGAAGAGGTTTATGATTGGTGCATATGGTGAATTTCCTGCCATATATGTACTTATGAAACATCTGTAACCCAAACATTACTGCTAATCCCTCTTTATCTAACTGGGAATAGATTTTTTCCGCTGGGGTCAGAGTTTGAGACATAAACCCTATCGGTCTTTCAGTTCCATCTTCCATACAGTGTGAAAGAACTGCCCCCACCCCGTAAGGTGAAGCATCACAAGAGAGAATGATGTCTTTCTCTGCATTGTAGTGAACCAGCACATCCGAGGACAGCATCAGTTTCTTGGACTGTTCAAATGAAACCCTCTGTTCCTCTTTCCACTGCCACTGTGTCTCCTTGCGCAGTAGTTTGTGAAGAGGTGCTAACACTGTTGACAAGTTTGGCAAAAACCTGTTATAATAGTTTAGTAGTCCCAGGTAAGCTTTTAACTCAGTCACATTTGTAGGATCTGGTGCCTCCTGCAGTGCTTTTACCTTCTCCTTGAGTGGATGGAGCCCTGTGGTGTCCACTCTGTGTCCCAGGAACACGGCCTCATTCCCCATGAAAGTACACTTACTCCTCTTGAGCCATAACCCAGCCTTATCCAATCTTAGTAGTACCTCTCTGAGTGCTCAGATGCTCCTGGTCAGTTCTTCCCGTCACCAGAATATCATCCAGATGGATGGAAACATGTGGAATCCCTTGCAGTACACCCTCGACTGTTCTCTGGAAGATAGCTGGACTAGATGAGACACCAAATGGCAAGCAGTTATAGGTAAACAAACCCTTGTGTGTATTTATGGTTACATACTTCTTGGATTCCTCATCTAGTGTAGTCTGCAAGTATGCATGACTCATATCCAGCTTCATGAATTTCTTCCCTCCAGCCAGGTTTGCAAAAAGATCCTCAGTTTTAGGAATAGGATACTGTTCTAGTTTAGACACCCTATTTACTGTCAATTTATAATCTCCACAGATTCTTACCGAATTGTTCAGTTTTAAAACAGGTACAATTGGAGCTGCCCATTCTGAACATTTCACAGGTTCCAGAATGTTCTCCCTCAAAAGACGGTCAAGTTCAGCCTCTACTTTTGGTTTCATGGCATACGGCACAGGTCGTTGTTTAAAAAATCTTGGCAGTGCCTCCTTGTCGACATAAATCTTAGCTGGGGGGCCATTAAATGTTCCAAGTTCTTCCTTGAACACATTCTCATGTTCAATCAACACGTCTTGCAAAGACAATTGTTTGCCTCTCTCCATTTGATTTATTGCTCCCCAATCTAATTTAAGTTCTCGTATCCAGCCCCGACCTAACAAGTTTGGTCCAGAACCCGATACTACAACTACAGGTAGCTGTTCCACGGTGTCCCTGTGTTTCACAGTTACAATAGCTGTACCCAATGTTGCCACTCGTTCACCGGTATAGGTTTTAAGCTTCATAGAGCAAGACTTTAACTCTGGAACTTTTGCACGGTTCCACAATTTTGAATACTCTTCCCTGTTCATTATGGTAACACCACATCCGGTATCCACCTCAAAGTTTACCTTAGTGTCATTTACTATCAGTTGCAAAGTGATAGGATCCACTTTTGGAATGTCCTCTACCATACTATGCAATATGAACACGTCGTCTTCTTCCTCAGCTTCTCCACTGATGTGATGTGCTCCCTGTTTTTTCACTTCTCTTCCAAGGTTTTTCTTTTCTCCCCCTTTAGGTTTGTATACCTCCAGGGTAGCTTTTGCTCTGCATGCACGTTTTATATGTTCTTTTTTTCCACACTTGTGGCACTTTTCCTCCAGAAACCTGCATTCCCTTGCCAGGTGATCTCCATTGCATCTATAACATGCTTTTACATGCTCATGTTGTGATTTTGGACCCATATTTAACTTGTGCACCAGCGTCTGACCTGCAACGTGCTTTGTAGTAGACCAGTCTGAACCTTGTATTTCTTTTACATCTCGGTTCACTGTCTCTATTAATTGAGCAAGTTCCAATGCTTTTTCATACGTAAGCCCAGTCTCGGACAATAATCTCCTCTGCATTCGAGCATCCATTATTCCGCAAACCAGCCTATCTTTCAGCATGTCTTTCAAGCTGTTCCCGTAATTGCAATCATGTGCCAGTTTTCTCAACACCGCAACACAATCCAACACAGTTTCTCCCGGTATCCTGTTCCGTGAATTAAATTTGAAATGCTGTACAATCTCACTCGGTCTGGGATTGAAATGTTCCTTTAGCAAGTCCACTAATTCAGTAAATGATTTATCTCCAGGCTTTGCAGGACTGCATAAGTTTCTCAATAAACTATACGTCAGACTTCCCACCAAAGTTAGCAAAATAGCTCTCCTTTTTCCAACATTGACAATATCATTTGCTACAAAGAAATGCTCCAATAACTTACAGTACTCTTCCCAAGTTTAATTTTGAACATCAAAAGCAGAAATCTCTCCTACTCGAGTAGCCATGATTCAGATGCAGTGTTCTTGTATTTTCCCTTCTTCAAGTTGAAACAGTTAATTCTCGTCACCAAATGTTATCTCTGAGTAGTAAGGTCCAATTAATTGATATAAGTGAGACTTCAGGAACTCAAAACTTTACTTTTAATTTACACAGAATAAGGAGAGAACAGAGCTCTCACAGCTACAGGCATGCACTCTAATTCTACTGCACGATGCATTCAAGATGGATGATCCAATGATGTCGTACCCACAATGCAACATTACCTTAAAACACTGATAAATGAGCCCGTAACATTTGTCTCCCTCTGGTGGATAACTTAAGCATTACATCCGAGATTACTATAAATAGACTAAGAACTAACGCAGCAGAAATAAACTTAAAAAAATACACTCCCCATCAGCTCTTTCCCTCTATTTAATAGGCTATTAACTAACTTAGCAGAAATAAACTTACAAACATACACTCACGAATCAGTTCCTTCCCTTGTGCCGACATCACTTTTTTTATTCCGACGTCACTTTTTCAAATGCTGCCTCTGTTGAGTTGCTGCGACTCCTTTTAACTGCTTCCACTCTTGCTGTGCTCCCTCCTGATCTTATCTTAACTAACTGAAATTAAATTCCCCAACTGCTATGGTGGGATTTGAATTCATGTCTTGGATCTAGATTAGGCTTCTGGATTACTAGTGCAATAACGTAACCACTATGCTACTTGTTCTGTGCATTTTTCTCCTGCAAGGAGGGAAAGAAGAGACCTATGATTGAGAGTAATGACATGTGTTGAATGGATGGATGGAGAGCATTTGTTGAGGGTGATTATGTGGGAGAGACATGACACGGTGATAGACAGATGGGAATGTGCGGAAGTTCATAGACAGAGAGGGATGGGTGTACCTGCAAGGTAAGTTGGTATGAGAAGCGATGCGCTGGAATAGGTTTGAGAAGGCAGATTGAGAGAGTTGGGGTGATACGCACACCAGGATGTAGCTGAATGTACCATTGCTCCCACCTTTCCTGCCCTGCTTAGGCCATTGAACTGCTTCCTGCATTGTATCCAGCTGCTGACCTCCTCCGCAACCGGCAACCACGTCTTCTTGGTGTCCCCAGTCGGATTCTTCCTCCCGTCGCTCAGGGAAAGTATATCCCTCCAGGTCCTCACAGACCCAGCTGTATCCAGAGAGGCATAGCTGGCTCCCAACTCCAAACTCCTTCAAATTGCATGTTTGATGTGTCCCTTTAAATACTGGAGTTGAAATTGTGTCATGTGGATCGTCATTACGGCCACTGACGCTAATTGGTTGGGAAACCCAGAAATGATATGGTAATACAGTGGCTGGGTTAAAAAGCTACTGACCGACGAGCTGCACGGACTTCTGGGTTTCCCGTGTGCTGCCCCCTTCTACCAGCTTGTCGCAAACTTAAAATCCAGCCCAATATCTAAGTTAATCTGATATTTTTTATTGGTTCATGGGTTGTGGGCATCCCTGACAAGGCCAGCATTTATTGCCCATCCCTAATTGCCCTTGAGAAGGTGGTGGTGAGCCACCTTCTTGAACCGCTGCAGTCCATGAGGTGAAGGTACTTCCACAGTGCTGTCAGGGAGGGATTTCCAGGATTTTGACCCAGCGACGATGAGAGTTATGATTCTGTGAGTATGACTATACCAGGCTGTTGCTTGACTAGTCTGTGGGACAGCTCTCCCAATTTTGGCACATGTCCCAATTTTGGTGAGGAGGACTTTGCAGGGTTGACTAGGCTGGGTGTGCCGTTGCCATTTCCAAATACGAGCGATTTGATACAACTGAGTGGCATGCTAAGCCATTTCACAGGGCAGTTAAGAGTCAACCACATTTCTGTGGGTCTGGAGTCACATATAGGCCAGACAAGGTAAGGATGGCATATTTCCTTCCCTAAAGGACACTAGTGAACCAGATGGGTATTTACAGCAATCCGATAGTTTCATGGTCACCATTACTAATACTAGCTTTTAAAAAAAAATTCCACAGCCTTGGTGTGATTGTGAATTTATATCTCCGGATCATTAGTCCAGGCCTGCTGGATCACTAGTCCAGTAACATAACCACTATGAAAGAAAGAAAGGAAGATTGGATTTATATAGCACCTTCTACGACCACCAGACATCTCAAAGCACTTTACAGCAAATTAAGTACTTTTTTGAAGTGTAGTCACTGTTGTAATGTGGGAAACGCAGCAGTCAATTTGCGCACAGCAAGCTTCCACGAAGAGCAATGTGATAATGACCAGATAATCTGTTTTTGTTATGTTGATTGAGGGATAAATATTGGCCAGGACACCGGGGATAACTCCTCTGCTCTTCTTCGAAATAGTGCCATGGGATCTTTTACGCCCACCTGAGAGAGCAGATAGGGCTTCAGTTTAATGTCTCATCCAAAAGACAGCAATTCCAACAGTGCAGCACACCACTGGAGTATCAGCCTAGCTTTATGTGCTCAAGTTCCTGGAGTGGGACTTGAACCCACAACCTTCTGACTCAGATAAAGCAAGTGTTCTGACCCACTGACCAGCAGCTGACACACAATGCTATCATTATCATTACCATTACCGTTTTGGTGCTAATGGTTAAGGGGTGAATGTTTGCCAGGACTGAGAGAACTATTCTTTGAATAGAGCTATGGGATATTTTATGTTCACTAAAACAGGCAGACAGGCTCTCAGTTTAATGTCTCATTTTACACGCAACAGCTAAAGAAAGAAAGAAAGAATTAACATTTATATAACACCTTTCACGACCTCAGGAACTCCCAAAGCGTTTTACAGTCAATAAAATACTTTTGAAGTGCAGTCACTGTTGTAATGCAGGGAAGCCTGTATCTTACCGTTAAAAGCATGCTATTTGATTTGCACCAGTCTCAAAAGCAAAATGCTGAGTGGGAGAATTCAGTGAAAAGAAAGGGAAGTAAGTTACCGACCTGCAAATCGAGCCTGAGGTGAGGAACGTTTATTTTGTATCTGTCTGTTCAAGCCTAGTTAAATCTGTACATGGTCTTATTGGTGTCTGCTGAACTGGAGAAAATGAACTTGGCAGTTCAATTTAAAATAATGGTGACCTATTTCATAGCCTGGAACCATTATTATTTCAACTCTGTACATATGTCACTCAGGTTTTAATGCCTTATTTTATGGTCTGCTACCTTAATATTGGATTGTGAGACAGTTATCTATATATCATAATAGATACTCATAAACTATTACTTTAATATCAAAAATTGATGTGTAAACACATATGTATATTACATATATATATAATATATAAATATAATATACAAAGTAATGCAGAAATTGGTGGAGTACTGCCAATGAAAGCAGTAGTGTTCTAGTATCACACATGCATCTATCCTTCAGGTCAAATATCATCTCAAAGAGCTTCGCAAACAATGAACTACTTAGAAACGCAGTGGCTATTGCTGGCAAATGTGGTAGCCATTTAACACATAGCAAGAACCCTCATATAGCAATGGGATGAATGACCTGTTAATTTATTTTTGATGGTGTTAGTTGAGTCTATATCAGTGACTTAAATGAGAGGACTGAGTGTAATATATCCAAGTTTGCTGATGATACAAAGCTAGGTGGGAAAGTAAGCAATGAGGAGGATGCAAAGAGGCTGCAAAGGGATAGAAGCAGGTTAAGTGAGTGGGCAAGAACGTGGCAGATGGAATATAATGGGGCAGTAATTCCTCCCCAAACGCGTGAGTACGGGAGGGGTACTCACGCGTCTGGCCGGAGGAAATGCCGGTTTTCAGCATGCACAGCGCATGCGCTGAAAACTGGCATTTCCTCTCCTCTAACCCAAGAGGTGAAGAGGCTAGCGCGTTCGCTGTAGGGGGCAGCGCGTGTGTCTTGGATTTCCTCTGTTTTGGGGGATTTGCGCATGTCTAAAGGCCTCCGGTCTTTACGCTTGTAAAAAGCACACGTAAGTATTTATTTTTACAGGTAAGTGGTGTTTTAGTGTAATTTAGAATTTTTTTCCCACAGGTTTATTATTTTAAAGAATCTACAATAAGGTAAGTTTAGTTTTAGACCCTTTTTATTAAAAATTTATTTTTTTCAAAAAAAATAATTATTGATTAAATTATTTTTTTAAACTTATTTATACTTAATTTAATGATTGGGATGTTTTTTACATTTTTATTTAAAGTTTAAATAGTGTTTTGGGCCCCCATAGTTTTCATGAGTTTGACAGTTCTTACTCTCAAACTCATGAATGAACCTTCCCCTCCCCTGATTGGTTGTACAGTGCTCACCTGATCCCAGCCGGCACATCGCACTAACTACGTCGCTGGATCAGGTAAGCACTGCGCGCTGACATCTGAACCGGGCCTGTGACAGGAAATGCAAGCAGGCCCGGGCTTCAGATGTCAGCGCGCAGGGTGAGTGCAGATCGGGGGCTTGCACGCGCGGCAAGCCCCCGACACCAAGTTCTGGGCCAATGTGGAGAAATGTGAAGTTATCCACTTTGGTAGGAAAAACAGAAAAGCAGAATATTTTTTAAATGGTGAGAGACTGGGAAATGTTCAGAGGGACCTGGGTGTCCTTGTACATGAATCACAGCAAGCAATTAGGAAAGAAAGTGGTGTGTTAGCCTATATTACAAAAGGATTGGAGTATAAGAGTAAAGAAGTCTTGCAATTATATACGGCCTGTGAGACCACACCTGGAGTACTGTGTATAGTTTTGATCTCCTTACCTACTTGCCATAGAGGGAGTGCAACAAAGGTTCACTAGACTGATTCCTAGGATGAGGGGATTGTCCAATGAGGAGAGATTGAGTAGACTAGGCCTATATTCCCTAGAGTTTAGAAGAATGAGAGGTGATCTCATTGAAACATGTAAAATTCATAAGGGACTTGACAGGGTAGATGCAGGGAGGATGTTTCCCCTGGCTAGGAGTCTAGAACCAAGGGTTACAGTCTCAGAATAAAGGGTCGGCCATGTAGGACTGAAGTGAGGAGAAATTTCTTAACTTAAAGGGTGGTGAATCTTTGGAATTATCTACCCCAGACGGCTGTGGATACTCAGTTGTGGAGTATATTCAAGACAGAGATCGATAGATTTTTGGATATTAAGAGCATCAAGGGATATATCAAGAGATAGAGAAACAAAGAAACATAGAAGATAGGAGCAGGAGTAGGCCATTCGACCCCTCGAGCCTGCTCCGCCATTTAATGAGATCATGGCTGATCATCCAAATTCAGTACCCTGTCCCTGCTTTCTCCCAATATCCCTTGATCCCTTTAGCCTTAAGAAATATATCTAACACCTTCTTGAATATATTTAATAAGTTGGCCTCAACTGCCTTCTGTGGTAGAGAATTCCACAGGTTCACCACTCTCTGGGTGAAGAAATTCCTCCTCATCTCTGTCCTAAATGGCTTACCCCTTACCTTTAGACTATGACCCCTGGTTCTGGACTCCCCGCCATTGGGAACATCCTTCCTGCATCTAGTCTGTCTAGTCCTGTTAGTATTTTATAGGTTTCAATGAGATCCCTTCTCATTCTTCTAAACTCCAGCGAATATAAGCCTAATCGACCCAATCTCTCTTCATATGCCATTACTGCCATCCCAGGTATCAGTCTGGTGAATCTTCGCTGCACTCCCTCCATGGCATGAACATACTTCCTCAGATAAGGTGACCAAAACTGCACACAATACTCAAGGTGTGGTCTCACCAAGGCCATGTACAACTGCAGCAAAACATCCTTGCTCCTGTACTCGAATTCTCTCGCTATGAAGGCATACATACCATTTGCCTTCTTAACCGCCTGCTGCACCTGCATGCTTACCTTCAGCGGCTGGTGCACAAAGACACAGGGGTCTCATTGCACTTCCCCTTTTCCCAATCTATTGCCGTTCAGATAATAATCTGTCTTCCTGTTTTTGCCACCAAAGTGGATAACCTTGCATTTATCCACATTATACTGCATCTACCATGCATCTGCCCAATCACTGAACCTGTCCAAATCATACTGGAATTTCTCTGCATCCTCCTCACAGCACACACGCCCACCCAGCTTTGTGGCATCTGCAAACTTGGAGATATTACATCTAGTTCCCTCGTCTAGATCATTAATATATATTGTGAATAGCTGGGGTCCTAGCACCGATCCCTGCAGTACCCCACTAGTCACTGCCTTCCAACTCTTTGCTTCCTGTCTGCCAACCAGTTCTCTATCCAAGTCAGTACCTTACCCCCAATCCCATGTACCTTAACTTTGCACGCCAATCTCTTATGTGGGACTTTATCGAAAGCCTTCTGAAAGTCCAAATACACCACATCCAATGGTTCTCCCTTATCTATTCTACCAGTTACATCCTCAAAAAATTCCAGTAGATTAGTCAAGCATGATTTACCTTTTGTAAATTCATGTTGACTTTGTCCGATCCTGTCACTATTTTCCAAGTGCTCTGCTGTTACATCTTTAATAATGGACTCTAGCATTTTCCCCACTACTGATGTCAGGCTTACCGGTCTATAATTCCCCGTTTTCTCTCTACCACCTTTTTTAAATAGTGGGGTTACATTAGCTACCCTCCAATCCATGGGAACTATTCCAGAGTCTATAGAATTTTGGAAGATGACCAGCAATGCATCTACTATTCTTAGGGCCACTTCCTTAAGTACCCTAGGATGTAGATTATCAGGCCCTGGGGATTTATCAGCCTTCAATCCCATCAATTTCCCGAACACCATTTCCCTACAAATACTGATTTCATTCAATTCCTCCCTCTCATTAGAACCTATGTTCCCGACACCTCTGGAAGGTTATTTGTGTCCTCCTTTGTGAAGACAGAACCAAAGTATGTATTTAATTGGTCTGCCTTTTCTTTGTTCCCCATTATAAATTCCCCTGATTGTGACTGCAAGGGACCTATGCTTGACTTCAATCTTTTTCTCTTCACATATCTATAGAAGCTTTTACAGTCAGTTTTTATGTTCCCTGCAAGCTTAGTTTCATATTCTATTTCCCCCCTCTTAATTAATCCCTTTGTCCTCCTTCGCTGAATCCTAAACTGCTCCCAATCCTCATGTTTGCTGCTTTTTCTGGCCAATTTATATGTCCTCTCCTCGGATCTTATGCTATCCCTAATTTCCCTTGTTAGCCATGGTTGAGTCACCTTTTTTGTTTTATTTTTATGCCAAACAGGGGTGAACAAATTCTGTAGTTCATCCATGCGATCTTTAAATGTTTGCCATTGCCTATCCACCATCAACCCTTTAAGTAATGTTCCCCAATCCATCCTAGCCAACTCGTGCCTCATACCTTCATAGTTTCCTTTATTTAAATTCAGGACCCTAGTCTCTGAGTCAACTACTTCACTCTCCATCTTAATGAAGAATTCCATCATATTATGATCGCTCCTCCCCAAGGGGCCTCACACAACAAGATTGCTAATTAATCCTTTCTCATTACATAATACCCAGTCTAAGATGGCCTGATCTCTAGTTGGTTCCTCGACATATTGGTCCAGGAAACCATCCCATATACCCTCTAGGAATTCCTCCTCCACAGTATTGTTACTAATTTGGTTAGCCCAATCTATATGTAGATTAAAGTCACCCATGATAACTGCTGTGACCTTATTGCACGCATCTCTAATTTCCCATTTAATGCCATCCCCAACCTCAGCGTTACTGTTTGGGGGTCTGTTTACAATTCCCACTAACATTTTCTTCCCCTTGGTATTTCTCAGCTCTACCCATACAGATTCCACATCATCAGAGCTAATATCCTTCCTTACTATTGTGTTAATCTCCTCATAACCAGCAATGCTACCCCACCTCCTTTTCCTTTTTGCCTGTCCTTCCTGAATATTGAATACCCCTGGATGTTGAATTCCCAGCCTTGGTCACCCTGGAGCCATGTCTCCGTAATTCCAATTACATCATATCCGTTAACATCTATTTGCACAGCTAATTCATCCACCTTATTATGAATGCTCCTCGCATTAAGACACAAAGCCTTCAGGCTTGTTTTATAACACTCTTAGTCCTTTTAGAATTATTATTTACTGTGGCCCTGTTTGATTTACACCCTTGATTTTTCTGACTGCCACTTTTGCTTTTCTCCTTCCTGACTTTTGTTTCTATCCTTGCTTCCCTTTACTCTGTCTCCCTGCACAGGTTCCCAAGCCCCTGCCACTTTAGTTTAAACCCTCCCCAACAGCACTAGCAAACACTTTCCCTAGGACATTGATCCCGGTCCCACCCAGGTGCAAACCGTCCAGTTTGTACTGGTCCCACCTCCCCCAGAACCGGTTCCAATGTCCCAGGATTTTGCATCCCTCTGCCTTGCACCATTCCTCTAGCCACGTATTCATCTGAAATATCCTTCTATTTCTACTCTGACTAACATGTGGCACTGGTACCAATCCTGAGATTACTACCTTTGAGGTCCTATTTTTTAATTTACCTCCTAGCTCCTTATATTCAGTTTTTAGGACCTCATCCCATTTTTTTACCTGTATCGTTGGTACCTATATGCACCACAACAACTGTTTGTTCACCCTCCCCCTCCAGAATGCCCTACAGCTGCCCTGAGACATCCTTGACCCTTGCACCAGGGAGGCAACATACCATCTTGGAGTCTCGTTTGCGGCCGTAGAAACGCCTATCTATTCCCCTTACAATAGAATCCCCTATCACTATAGCTCTCCCACTCTTTTTCCTCCTGTCCTGTGCAGCAGAACCACCCATGGTGCCAGGAAGTTGGCTGCTTCTGCCTTCCCCCGATAAGCCATCTCCCTCAACAATATCCAAAGTGGTATATCTTTTTGAGAGGGGGATGGCCACAGGGGACCCCTGCACTACCTGCCTGTGCCTACTAGTCTGCCTGGTGGTCACCCATTCCTTTCCTGCCTGTGCAGCCTTTTCCTGCGGTGTGACCAACTCCCTAAACGTGCTATCCATGATGTCCTCAGCATTGCAAATGCTATGGTATGTATCCATTCGCAGCTCCAGTGCCGCAATGCGGTCTGTCAGTAGCTGCAGCTGGATACACTTCCTGCACACATGGTCGTCAGGGACACAGGAAGTGTCCCTGATTTCCCACATAGCGCAAGAGGAGCATGCCACAGGGCCGAGCTGTCCTGCCATGACTTACCCTTTAATTAATTTAAATTAAATTAAATCAAATCAATACCACTTATTACACTACAATTAAATAATATACTCAAGGGCCCTTAGTTATTAGCACTCCCCGATATACAAAAGAGACCTTAGAAACTATAACCACAAAAGTTAAGACCTTCTAAATTTTATAAACTGTTAATCTTAACTGTCAAACTATAGAGTAGTATAAATACTCACCTGGCCGTACTCACCCAATCAGCTGCTTCCTCTTGCCCACGTCACTTTTTGAATCATGACGTGGCTCCAGAATGCCGCCGCTGGTCTGTGAGATTGGTAAGCCTCTGTAAAAAAGCCCGTGAAAGTGAGTTTAAGTACTCACTGTACCGCCGCTCTCTGCTCCTCCCAACACTGGCCTCTGTAAAAAAAGCCCGCGAAAGCGAGTTTAAGTATATAGGGCGGGAAGGTGGAGTTCAGGTAGAAGATCAGCCATAATCTTATGGAATGGTGGCGCAGGCTCGAGGGCCTACTCCTGCTCCTATTTCTTATGTTTTTATGTTCTTATTGAAGAACATTGGGGAACTCTCTGCTCTTACTTTTGATAGTGCAATGCAATCTTTAATGTCCAGCTGAACCAGCTGAACAGGAAGACAGGGTCTCAGTTCAAGTCTCATCCAAAGGAAATCGCCTATGAAATTGCAGCGCTCCCTCAGTACTGCAGTTGATTTTCAGCCTAAGTTATGTACTCAAGTGTTGGAGTGGAATTTGGACCCACATTTTTCTGATCCTGAGACAAGAGAGTGACCAACTGAGGCAAGATGACACAAAAGCAAAATACTGCGGATGCTGGAAATCTGAAATAAAAACAGAAAATGCTGGAAATTCTCAGCAGGTCAGACAGCATCTGTGGAGAGAGAAACAGAGTTACCGTTTCAGTCAATGACCTTTCATCAGAACTGGCCTACTCCTGCTCCTATTTCTTATGTTCTTATGTTCTTATCCTTTCCTTCCCCTAGTCCACCGGGCCAAACTTCCTCTAAGGATTCCCCCTGCCCTAGCCTTGAACTCGCATCTTTCTCCAGTTGCTTTCTGATCTCCTGTCATGACCTCTCCATGCTTATCTTGTCCATGAGACCCACTTCCTGCTCCCTTGACCCTATTCCCACTAAACTGCTGACCACCCAACTTCCTTTTCTGGCTCCCATGTTAGCTGACATAGTTAATGGTTCTCTCTCCTCAGTTACTGTACCCCTCTCCCTCAAATCTGCCATCATCACCCCCTCCTCAAAAAACCAATCCTTGACCGCTCCATCCTTGCAAACTATAGCCTCCAACCTCCCTTTCCTCTCCAAAGTCCTTGAACATGTTCTCGCCTCCCAAATCTGTGCCCATCTTTCCTGGAACTCCATGGGGGAGAAATTCATGTGGTTTGCGCCACATGTTTAGCACCACAAGATGGCGCTAAAATGCCGTTGACAGCTGTAACAACAGCTGATGCCGGTTACAGCACCGCCACCATATCGGTGTTGCCAGTAGTGCTGCCAGTTAACTCGATCGCCATGGACCTCGCATTCATGGAGATCGTGACATCAGTGAGTGTGCAACACTCACTGAACATCCGATCTCCCAACTTCGTCATAGCCACTTACCTTAATGGCAGCGCAGAACAATGACAAGGAGAGCTGGCATCTACCAGCAGGAAGCAGGCTGCAGCAGTGATATTTAAAGGTACCATCCCCAATCAGTTGCAACTAACATAATTCTGCAGTTTCAGTGGCAGTTTGCTGCTTCTTGCAACTGAAACAGCTTTCTTTAGTTATTTCAAGTTTTTTTGGTGACAGGGAGTGTTCACAGAAATCACAGAAATCACAGAAACCCCACAGTGCAGATAGAGGCCATTTTCGGCCCATCGAGCCTGCACCGACACATATCCCACCCGATCCCCGTAACCCCTACACCAACACATATCCCACCCTATCCCCGTAACCCCACGTATTTAATCCCCCCTAACACTAAGGGTCAATTTATCATAGCCAATCAACCTAACCCGCACATCTTTGGACTGTGGGAGGAAACCGGAGCGCCCGGAGAAAACCCACGCAAACACGGGGAGAATGTGCAAACTCCACACAGACAGTCACCCAAGGCCGGATTCGAACCCGGGTCCCTGGCGCTGTGAGGCAACAGTGCTAACCACTATGCCACCGTGCTGCCATTGTTGATTCAAGTGCAGAAGTCACTCATTATTTGTTAAAGGCTTCTGCTCACAACACTTCTTCACAGTCATGGGGGCTGCGGGAGCATGTCAGGAGGATAAGGAAGAGGACAAGGAGGAAGTGGATGAGGTAGAGGAGGATGAGGAGGAAGAGGACGAGGAGGAGGAGGATGAGGAGCTGGAGGATGATGAGGAGGAGGAGGACGAGGAGGAGGAACAGGAGGGAGGGCGGAGGCAGCAAGACAATCGGCCTTGTGTCCATGACCGGCTTATCAGACTCCGATTCACCTGAATGAAACTGCAGATCCCAGTATCTCATCACATCCCCATCATAAAATCCCTGTCTCATGCCATATCACAGCGTCTTCCTGGGCACAAAGGTGAAATGAGAGACACCACAAAATATTCCAAAAACACTTAATAAGTGTATCTATAAATATATCACACATATCACATGAATTCTAAAAACTAATGACCCTTGTGCCTGCCATAGTTGAATAGCTGTCATTGTGTGCAAGGTGTGAGATGTGGGTGTGAGTGTTGCTAGGTAGAGATTGTTGGTGGGTGAGTGCTGGGGGTATGGTGCATTGAGCAGTGTGTGAAGCTTGTGGTACACATGGTGCTATGTAACATTTGTTGAAGCCTTCACTCACCCTGACCCATGTGAGGTTGTTAATCTTCCTCCTGCACTGGGTGTGGGACCTGAGGAGCACAGTGCTGCCCGTGACGTGATGTGCCACCTCCTCCCACATAGTCTGGCAGACTTGTGGCGAGGGCCTCCTGCCACTTGGGGGGTACAGGACCGCCCACCTTCTCTCCACCGCTAAAATCAATGCCTCCAAAGCTGCCTCGGAAAACCTCCGGGCTCTATCCCTGGGGTGGAGATCTGCCATCAGGGTTTGTAAATAAGTGCTCATTCTCCTTGTCCTTCTTATGGTTGTTGAGGCAGCTGCACACCCAACAATGCTGAAAATGAGTTGCTGCAGCATCAATGAACCTCCCATTTAAGTAATGAATAAAGCCTGTGGCAATCATTACTTGCGTTTAGACTGCCCCCGATATTGGTCCATCTTTTCAGTGTCACGCCAATGAGCTTGAGCTTTTAGACTAGAATCATGACTGCAATCATTATAATGAGGAGGGAGGATGAATTTTGCGTGCAGCCTAGACAATTTTCAATTGGTGCTACTTAACCATTTTTAGCCGAAACACTGCCCATTTCTTGGCGATAACGCATTTCTAGCCCTATGTTTGAATACGTCCAATCAGGTTTCTGCCCCTGCCATAGTACCGAAATGGCTCTCATCAAAGTCACAAATGACATCCTTTGTGGCTGTGACAAAGGTACACTATCCCTCCTCATCCTTCTCGACCTGTCTGCAACCTTTGACACGGTTGACCACTCCATCCTCCTCCAATGCCTTTCCACTGTCAACCAGCTGGGTGGGACTGCACTGACCTGGTTCCATTCTTATCTATCTAATCATAGCCAGAGAATCACCTGTAATGGCTTCTCTCCCGCTCCCGCATCGTTACCTCTGGTGTCCCCCAAGGATTTATCCTTGGCCCCCTTCTATTTCTCAACTATATGCTGCCCCTCGGCAACATCATCTGAAAACACAGCGACAGTTTCCACATGTACACTGATGGCACCCAGTTCTACCTCACCACCACTTTTCTCAACCCCTCCACTGTCTCTAAATTGTCAGACTGCTTGTCCGACATCCAGTACTGGATGAGCAGAAATTTCCTCCAATTAAATATTGGGAAGACTGAAGCCATTATCTTCAGTCCACACCACAAACTCCATTGCCCAGCCACTGACTCCATCTCTTCTCCCTAGCATCTGTCTGAGGCTGAACCAGACTGTTCACAACCTTGGTGTCATATTTGACCCTGAAATAAGCTTCCAACTATATATCCGCACCTTAACTAAGACCACCTATTTCCACCTCCGTAACATCGCCTGTCTCCGCCCTCGCCTCAGGTCACCTGCTGCTGAAACCCTCATCCATGCCTTTGTTGCCTCTAGACGTGACTATTCCAATGCACTCCTGGCTGGCCTTCCACATTCTACCCTACGTAAACTTGAGGTCATCCAAAACTCAGCTTCCCATATCCTAACTCACACCAAGTCCCGTTCATCCATCACCCCTGATCTACATTGGCTACAAGTTAAGCAATGCCTCAATTTTAAAATTCTCGTCCTTGTTTTCAAATCCCTCCATGGCCTCGCCCCTCCCTGTCTCTGTAATCTCTTTCAGCTCCACAACCCCCCAAGATATCTGCGCTCCTTCAATTCTGGCCTCTTGAGCATCCCTGATCATAATTGCACAACCATTGGTGGCCGTGCCTTCAGCTGCCTAGGCCCTAAGCTCTGGAATTCCCTCCTTAAACCTCTCCGCCTCTCTACCTCTCTTTCCTCCTTTAAGACGCACCTTAAAACCTACCTCTTTGACCAAGATTTTGGTCATCTGCCTTAATATCTCCTTAAGTGTCAAATCTTTTGACTTCTAACACTCCTGTGAAGCGCCTTGGGATGTTTTACTATGTTAAAGGCGCTATATAAATACAAGTTGTTGTTGTTGATAGCTAGAGATTGTTGGTTGGTGTGTGATGGGGGTGTGCCGCATTGAGCAGGGTGTGAGGCTTGTGGTATGGATGGTGAGATATGGCATTTGCTGTAGCTTTCACTCAACTTGGCTAACCATGTGAGGCCACTAAACTTTTTGCGGCACTGGATCCAGGTCCTTGGGACAACACTGGCCGTGACGAATTCTGCAATCTCTTCCCATAACCTTCTGCAAATGACCTTGGATGGCCTCTTGCCGCCCTGCGGGTAAAGGACAGCCCACCTTTGTTGGACCCCCAGGACCAAGGCCTCCAATGCTGTGTCTGAAAATCATCTAGCTCGTTCTCTAGGTTGTTGTGCCACAGCTTTCTCCAAACTGACATAAGGTGCTTCTGCAACAAAGCACCTCCCCTTTAAGTAGTCGAGAGAGCCTAGGCCAAGCTTTATCGGTCATTAGACTGCATCCATATTGCAAGCCGCCCCCCCCACATTGAGCGCTAAACCAATCAGCAGCGCATTTAACGCTGAATCAACGCTCTAATCATGTTAATGAGCAGGCAGCACAGATTTTCCGTGCTGCCTGCACCACTTAGAGCAGGCGCAGGAAAACAATGTTGACCAGTGTCACCGCCCGTTTTTGGGCCTTATCCAATTTCTAGGCCATAATCTTGCAAAAACAAAATACCTGTCTCCTGTCACATGTGAATAATCATGGCAGAATTTGCAGTCATAATGGCTGTAAGAGAAGGAATAAGCCCCTGTGACAAATCCTGAAGGACAATCAGAAGCCAGTCTGTGCCATAATGAAGAAAAATGTCTGGAATCAGGAGAATAGAAGTATCTCAGATTTTGGAAGATGGCTACAGACTAAGCTTCACTCTTATAGCCGTGAAGTCATTCAAATCCCTTCAGTATGTTACATCCAGGTAAAACACACGGGGGGTGGGGGGGAAATTCGGTATTGCCCCGTTTGGGTTGCAATTATCGGCCGGGCGCAAAGTTTAGCGCCTGGCGCTAATTATCACCTCCGACTGCAAACTTGGCTTTTATCACCCCTGGAGATGATTGGAGCGCTAAATCAGGTGCTACACACCTGTCTTAAGGCGCAAAGGCCGAAGAGCGAGGCGCTAATTCAGAGCGCGGGCACAGCGCAGGTGATGTCAGTTAGCAATGGAACACAGACACAGTGGCGCCAGCAATTCTTAAAGGGGAGGGTCGACCTTGCTCTCCAGCCACACACTGCTCATTGCAGGCTTGAATCTCGTTGTGGATAGACCTGTGCCTAAATTTTCCAGCCAAGGACTATGGAGAGAGTCAGGAAACGAGCTCAGCGCTTCAGCGACCGGGCCTTGGAGGCTCTGGTTGGCGCGGTGGAGCGCCGAAGAGCTATACTGTACCCTGAGAGTGGCAGGAGGCCATTGGCGTGCGACTACAGAAGAGTGTGGAGGGAGGTGGCTCAGCACGTCTCCTCCAGGAGCATGGTGCCCAGGACCCATACACAATGTTGCAAAAAGCTCAACGACCTCACTCGGGTCGTCAGGGTGAGTGGTTGCTTTTCAATACCTCTCCATCCCTCCATCTCAACCTCACTCTGTGGCCAGAGGGTCTTAAAACCCCAATGCCCAACACTCATCCAAGACCTATGGCCATCTCATAAAACACATAATCGCATTCCACGCCTTGCATACATTAAGGGCTATTCAATTATGGGAGGCACATCAGGCAAGACCATGGCTGCATACATTAAGGGCTATTCAACTATGGGAGGCACATCAGGCAAGACCATGGCTGCATACATTAAGGGCTATTCAAATATGGGAGGCACATCAGGCAAGACCATGGCTGCATATTTACTCAGACGCCGTCCTTTTTCTTGCAGGCCAAGCTATCTCATAACAGGAGACAGCAGCAACAGACGGGTGGAGGGCCGCCTTAGCTGCAACCCCTCAGCGATCTTGAGGCGCATGTCCACAGGATTGTGGCAAGTCAGGTGATCGGTCCCGTCGCCACTGGAGTGGTCGAACCCGTTCGGGACAGCAATGGTAAGGTCATCAGCTTTCTCTCCTCTCTCATTCCACTTCTTCCTCACAACACCAGACTTTGACACTTTCAATCCAACTTATTAAATCGCTGCACTCCGTCCTTCCTTACTGCCCCCTGTCCTCAAGCTAAAGCCACTCTTGTACCTCCCTGCTTTCAGATGGTGATTCACCATCTGAGGAGACGGGCCCTCAAGCTACCAGTGGGAGCGAAGCTGCAGGCGAGGAGGGGAAGAGGAAGCCAGAGCTTCTCTCTGAGGAAGCCCATGCTTAAACTGGGACCACGTCTTCCCTGGAAGGTGTAATGCATATACCTTTAAGGGGGAAACTATCTTTTACAGCTCATGTATACTGCAGTACCAGCAGTGACCACACCTGTATATAGCACTGAGTAGTAATCTGTACAGATCAGTTCCACTGTGAGCCACGTTGAGTAAACACCTGTTGTACCGTTCTCCTGCAGTCTGTGTCTTATTATACACAGACACAACATTGGCGACAAGGCAAGTTCGAACCTACCTGCAACTCTGCATCACCTCCCGGGGATTCGTTCCTGGAGATCAGTGGATTGGAGGTCAAGGCCAGAGACTCGGGCGTCGACCACGGGCAACCGCCCAGTCATCCAGCAGAGACTCGAGAATTGCGGGGGAAGTTGTCGAAAGCCAGGCTTGGCTTTTCAGTCGAGGTGGTCCAGCGAAACGGGCTGGCAACAGGTAGTGCGCAGGCCCTTCCCGGACAGCGGCGGGCTAGAGCCCGACCGAGCGGCACAGCAAAGGGCCGAGCAGCGTCGACGGGGGAGAGAGAGAGAGGGCAGAGCGCACAGGGTGCAGCCGGTGTTCAGGGGCCGAGCAGCGTCGAAGAGAGGGAGAGAGAGACGTGCAGAAACCCGCCAGGCGCCGCCATTGCCACGAGGACCACCGAGAGTGGCGTTGGCAGCAGCGCAGGAGAAGCGCGCGAAACCTACAGGGCGCCGCCATTGCCACGAGAACCGCCGGGAGCAGTGTTGGCAGCAGCGGGGGAGGAAGGAAAGCGCGGGAGATGCCATTTTAAACCACACCCAAAATGCCGAAGAGTGGCAGTTTCACCGCATTTGACAATGAAGTCGAAGATTGGACTACATATGTCGAACGAATAGAGGTATATTGCAAGGCAAATGAGGTGTCAGATGACAAGAAAGCGTCAGTATTGTTAAATTTAATGGGTGCAAAGACATATGCTTTATTACGAAATCTAGTAACCCCAACGAAGCCAATGGAAAAGAGATTTGAAGACATAGTAACGATACTACAGGAACATTTAAACCCCACACCGCTGCTGATAGCAAAAAGATTCAAGTTTCACAAACGGAACCAGCATAAGGATGAAAGCAATGCTGATTAATTAACAGAACTGCGCAAACTATCGAAACACTGCCAGTTTGGAGCGGGACTGGCAGATACCTTAAGGGACAAGTTTGTGTGTGGGCTTCAAAGTGAAGGAACCCAGAAACGGCTTTTCTCTGAAAAGGACCTTACGCTGGAAAAGGCTTTCAGCATTGCGGTATCATATGAAGCAGCAGCACGGGGCGCTGCAGAGCTAAAACAGAGACCGCAAGAATATGGCACAAACGAAATGTCATATAGAACAGAGAAGTGCTATCGCTGCGGCAGAACAACACATGACCAGAATGATTGCTGGTTCAAAGACAAAGTGTGCAGACAGTGTGGAAAAGTAGGACACATAGCACGAGTCTGCAGGTCGGGAAAGAAAACCAGCAATAAGAAACCTACCAAAGGAAAGTACAAGAAGGTACATAAGATGACGGAGAATAGTTCAGACGAACAAAAGAGTGATAATGACTCCGAAAGCAGGGAACTCAGTTGTCTGAAACTACATAATTTGATCACAATGGAGGATCACCGAACCATTTGGGTCACTCTCAAGATAGCAGGAGTCCAGGTAAAGATGGAATTGGACACAGGATCAGCCCTAACAGTCATAAATCGACGGGACTACGAGCGGCTATTCTCACACATACCCTTGAGAGACACAAAAATTATTTTGAAGACATACACGGGGCAAAAAGTCTACCCCAAAGGAAAAATAAGGGTGACCATTATATATAACGGTAAGGCAACATCAAAACTAGACCTGCATGTATTGCAAGATGGAGGACCACCATTACTGGGACGTGAATGGATCCGGAAAATACAACTGGATTGGCATTCCATACAGGCACTGACTGTGGCTGACAAAAAGGATGACGACATCACACTTGGGCGACTGTCAAAGATCCTAACTGACGCGAAAGAAGTGTTCCAGCAAGGACTCGGAACACTAAAAGGCATGACAGCAACGATTAAAATTGAAGAAAACGCAAGCCCAAAATTTTTTAAGGCCAGACCGGTACTTTATGCAATCCGCCCAGCCGTCGAAGCAGAGCTGGAGAGTCTGGAACATTCAGGTGTACTGTCCAAGGTAGACTGGAGCGAGTGGGCTACACCCATCGTCCCTGTGATGAAAAAGTCATTGAGCAGCACGCCTGGGGAACCAAGGAAGGTTCGCATCTGTGGGGACTTTAAGGTAACAGTGAACCCGGTCCTTCACACCGTACATATCCACTTCCGCGGATTGAAGATATTTTCGCCTCGCTATCTGGAGGGAAACGCTTCACTAAGATTGATCTGGCCCAGGCGTATCTGCAAATGGAGGTAGAAGAAGCATCAAAAAATACCTCACAATCAACACCCATAAAGGACTCTACCAAAACAACCGGCTGGTATTCGGGGTAGCATCAGCTCCGGCTATTTGGCAGAGGGCAATGGAACAAGTCCTGCAAGGGATCCCAGGGACCCAGTGTTATTTGGACCACATTCTGTTCACGGGCGAAAATGACAGTGATCACCTTGCCAACCTGGAGCATGTGCTCACTAGATTGCAGGAATATGGGCTCCTAGCTAACCACCACAAATGCGAGTTTTTTAGAAAACAGATCTCGTATTGTGGCCACGTTATCGATAAAGAGGGGTTACAAAGTCCCCAGAGAAGATTGAGGCAGTAGTCAAGGCTCCAGCACCGGAAAATGTGTCACAACTGAGGTCGTTCCTCGGGCTGGTAAACTACTACCATAAGTTCTTGCCAAATTTGTCTACAATACTACACCCACTGAACACCCTACTGCAAACTGGGGTGCCATGGAAGTGGAGTGACGAATGTAGACGAGCTTTCCAGAAGAGCAAAACACTAATCACATCGAAAGAGGTATTGGCCCATTACAACCCGGCATTACCAATTCGGTTGGCATGTGATGCGTCACCCTACGGCATTGGAGCGGTGCTGTCGCACAAATTCTCAGACGGCTCAGAGAGGCCAATAGCCTTTGCGTCACGATCACTAACCTTAGCCGAGCGTAACTACGCCCAGATTGACAGGGCGGCCCTCAGCCTAGTGTGGGGAGTGAAAAAGTTCAATCACTATCTGCATGGGCAGAAATTCACCTTGCTGACTGATCACCAGCCTCTTGTCTCCATTTTTAATCTGAAGAAGGGCGTTCCGGTGATGACTGCGCAACGACTACAAAGATGGTCACTTTTTCTAGGGGCGCACCACTATGAGATTGAATATAAGGGCACGAAACAGCATGGAAATGCTGATGGGCTAGCACGCCTGCCACTGCCTACTGCGGAGGAAGCACCAGCACTGGATCCTGTCGAAATATTCCATTCGACTACAGTTGAATACCTACCGGTAACAAACACTTGTATCGAAAAGGAAACCCGAAATGACCCGACACTGTCTCGGGTATATGATTTGACGGTGAAGGGATAGCCAGCACATGGCGACTCACTGTTGCCGGCATTCTCAACAAGGATAGAACAGCTGTCAGTGTGCCGGGGGACCTTGATGTGTGTATCCCGAGTGGTGATTCCACCCAAGTTAAGGGATAGAGTGCTCGATGAGCTTCATGAGGGTCATCTGGGAGGGGTAAAAATGAAAAGCCTAGCCAGGGCTTATGTGTGGTGGCCGGGAATCGATAAACAAATCGAGGACCTGACCAAGAGCTGCTCAGGATGCCAGAAAATCCAAAATGCATCACGACAGGCCCCTCTACACCCATGCGAGTGGCCCTCATTTCCATGGCAATGGATGAATATTGATTTTGCTGGTCCATTCATGGACTCAATGTTTTTAATAGCCGTGGATGCGCACTCGAAATGGCCTGGGGTCATCAAAATGTCCTCCACCATCACGGAGAAAACTATTGCAGTCCTACAGACCATTTTTGCCAGGAATGGCTTGCCAGAACAGATTTGCTCCGACAACGGACCACAGCTTGTGTCCGAAGATTTCCGGAGGTTCTTGAAAAAGAATGGGGTAAGGCATTACACATCTGCCCCGTATCATCCAGCCACAAATGGATTGGCTGAGAGGTTCGTACAAACCTTTAAGAAGGCAATAAAGGCTATGTACAATGACAACATTCCGCTGCAGCACAAGTTGAACAATTTCCTGTTCACCTACCGGAATGCGACACATGCAGTCA
The DNA here is from genome assembly GCF_052327205.1 of Somniosus microcephalus. Lineage (NCBI taxonomy): Eukaryota > Metazoa > Chordata > Chondrichthyes > Squaliformes > Somniosidae > Somniosus > Somniosus microcephalus. Next base: position 160,495,050 of record NC_140987.1, read on the forward strand.
CCAACCAGGCCCCAGCCATGGTGTTCTTTAACAGAAGGTTAAGATCTCGCCTGGATTTGCTCAGACCAAACATACGAAGAGATGTTGAGAGTAAGCAATTCCAGCACATCCATGAGAAGCCAACAAGGAGCTTCAATGTAGGGCAACCAGTCTTGGCCCGCGACTACCGAACAGAAAAATGGCAGCCAGGAACGATATCCACACGGCAGGGCCCACTAATGTACACAGTGGACGTTGGGGAGAGCATCGTGAGACGCCATGCTGACCAGTTCCTAGAGTCACAGGAACAAGTCAACCCCATGCCTCGCCCATACGTACCTGGTGATGAACCCGACGTACAGGTCGCATCTACCCCAGAAACAGTAGCATCGGAAGCTGATGAACTAACCGACGACAGGGGGCCAGAATCGCCTCCGCACCAAGACCAAGATACTCGGGAAAGGTGCTATCCAGAATGGATCAGGAAGCCTCCCCAAAGACTGAATATATAAATAGACTATAAGAACATAAGAACATAAGAAATAGGAGCAGGAGTAGGCCAATCGGCCCCTCGAGCCTGCTCCGCCATTCAATAAGATCATGGCTGATCTGATCCTAACCGCCAATCTACTATCACAGAACCATCTCCTGAATCTAACAGAATTAGACACACGAAATAGGAGCAGAATCAGGCTACACGGCCCCTGGGCCCGCTCCGCTACCCACAGGGCCATGACCGATCCGAACCTAGACTCATGTCCAAATTCCTGCCCGCTCCCCGTAACCCTTAATTCCCTTTACTTCTAGGAAACTGTCTATTTCTGTTTTAAATTTATGTAATGATGTAGCTTCTACATCTTTTTGGGGCAGCATATTCCATGGAACTACCACCCTCTGAGTGAAGTAGTTCCTCCTCATCTCAGTTTTGAAAGAGCAGCCCCTTATTCTAAGACTATGCCCCCTAGTTCTAGTTTCACCCATCATCGGGAACATCCTCCCCGCATCCACCCGATCCAACCCCTTCACAATCTTATATGTTTCAATAAGATCGCCTCTCATTCTTCTGAACTCCAATGAGTAGAGTCCCAATCTACTCAACTTCTCCTCATATGTCCATCCCCTCATCCCCGGGATTAATCGAGTGAACCTTCTTTGTACTGACTCGAGAGCAAGTATGTCCTTTCTTAAGTATGGACACCAAAACTGTATGCAGTATTCCAGGTGCGGTCTCACCAATACCTTGTACAACTGAAGCAATACCTCCCTATTTTTTTATTCTATCCCCCTAGCAATGAAAGCCAACATTCCATTGGCCTTCTTAATCACTTGCTGCACCTGCATACTAACCTTTTGAGTTTTGTGCACCAGGACCCCCAGATCCCTTTGTACTTCAGTACTTTCCAGTTTCTTGCCATTAAAATAATAACTTGCTCTACGATTTTTCCTGCCAAAGTGCATAACCTCACATTTTCCAGTATTGTATTCCATCTGCCAAATCTCTGCCCACTTACTTAGCCTGTCTATGTCCCCTTGCAGGTTTTTTATGTCCTCCTCACTCACTACTTTCCCTCCCATCTTAGTATCATCTGCAAACTTTGATATGTTACACTCGGTCCCCTCCTCCAAATCGTTAATATAGATTGTAAAGAGTTGGGGACCCAGCACTGACCCCTGCGGAACACCACTAGTTACTGATTGCCAGTCTGAGAATGAACCATTTATCCCAACTCTCTGCCTTCTGTTAGATAGCCAATCCTCTATCCATGCCAGAATATTACCCCCAATCCCGTGATTTTTTATCTTAAGCAATAATCTTTTGTGAGGCACCTTATCAAATGCCTTTTGGAAGTCTAAATACACTACGTCCACTGGTTCCCCTTTATCCACCCTATATGTTACTTCCTCAAAGAACTCCAGCAAATTTGTCAAACATGACTTCCCCTTCATAAAACCATGCTGACTTTGTCCTATTAAATTATGATTATCCAAATGTCCTGTTACTGTCTCCTTAATAATGGACTCCAAAATTTTACCTACCACAGATGTTAGGCTAACCGGTCTATATTTTCCAGCCTATTTTCAGCTAATGTTGCATGTTAAAAGTGTTAATTGTAATTAGTTTGATAGTTAATTGTTAAATGAGTGTTATGCTACTGTTAATCTAAAAGGGGAGGAATTGTAATGTATATACCTTTAAGGGGGGAACTATCTTTTACAGCTCATGTATACTGCAGTACCGGCAGTGACCACACCTGTATATAGCACTGAGCAGTAATCTGTACAGATCAGTTTCAGTGTGAGCCACGTTTAGTAAACACCTATTGTACCATTCTCCTGCAGTCTGTGTCTTATTATACACAGACACAACAGAAGGGAGCAGGGGGGAAGGGTCTGATGAGGGTGAAGCTCCGGGACCCAGCGGGCTGCAGCAACGCGATGTGGGTAGGGAAGCTCGGATGCCTTCTCCCCAGAGGGAGAGTAGGCCAGTGAGCCCTGCTGCACTGGACGCAGAGGAGGAGCAACTCATCACTGAAATGAACACACAGGCGGTGGACATGCACACTCATGGGTGCAGTGGGAAGGGTGCCTGAAAGCATTATTGGATTGGCAAGGAGTGTGGAGCACTCTGCAGCAGCACAGGCAGACACTACGCAACGGCTTAGTGCTGCAATTCAGTCACTGGCTGCCGTGATCCAATCTCAGATTGCTCTCATGCAGTCTCAGATTGAGGCCACGCAAGCACTGACTGCTGCCATCATCGCTGGTTCAGACACATTTCCCTGGGGCTCTCACTGCGCCGCAGCAGGCCAGCAATCTGTGCTCCAGCAGATTGCTCCGGATGCTGAGGTGCTGCCCCGTGGGAGTGGCAGTGTGTTGATCGAGCAGGGAGGTGCTGTCCTCTCTCCAGATGACCGCATTCCTGCTGCCACCACTGTCACTTCCCCATTGCACTTGCCACCACCTGTAGCCCAGACTGCTGCAGCCCATGCAGAATTGATGCAGTCTGCAGCCGGGCCCTCCAGGCCCAGAGCTGGTCGAGGGTGTCCTTCAAGGGCATCTGTAGTCTCAGGATCTGACATTCAGCAGCCTTCCACCAGTCTTGCTGCAGCCACTGGGGTCCCATTATGGAGAAGCAGTAGAGTGGGAAGGGGGGAAGAGCGCATGGGAAGGAGATCACCCTCGAAGGGCAAAAAGTAGAAGGTCTGACGAAATATTGTGAATGTTTTTATTAAAGGCCGAGGTTCATCTGATAACTTTTGTTTAGTGTATTGCCCATTATCTCCAGGTTGGGAGAACCAGTTATGTTAATTATTGATTTTTTGTGTTTGTTTCTATTAGCTTGTCTAGAATAAATGACACACGCAGAGTTTGTAAAATAAAAAAGTTGTTGTATTCAAAATGTACATGTTTGGCCATTGGCATCATTGTTGCCTTGGCCAGCTAAAGGGGTTGCGGGATGGTTTCCATCATGTTGATCTCCATGCCAGAAGCCTTTTCCTGAGTAGGGGCCTAGAAGCGGCTTCACACACAGAAATCACACAGAAACCCCACAGTGCAGATAGACCCATTTCGGCCCATCGAGCCTGCACCGACACATATCCCACCCGATCCCCGTAACCCCTACACCAACACATATCCCACCCTATCCCCATAACCCCACGTATTTAATCCCCCTAACACTAAGGGTCAATTAATCATAGCCAATCAACCTAACCCGCACATCTTTGGACTGTGGGAGGAAACCGGAGCACCCGGAGGAAACCCACGCAAACACAGGGAGAATGTGCAAACTCCACACAGACAGTCGCCCGAGGCCGGATTCGAACCCGGGTCCCTGGCGCTGTGAGGCAACAGTGCTAACCACTATGCCATCGTCTTTGACGGACGGCCCTTGCAGTCTCAACATTGTGGGCTTTGTAGTGTATGTACCTTTAAGAGCCCCTGTGTACTGTAATAGCTGTAGTGACCACTCGGGTATATAAGCCTGTATAGCGTCTTGTATCTTTTAGTTCACCTCCAGACTTTGTTCAGTAAACACCTGTTAAACCAACTCCTGCATTCCGTGTCTCCATTAACACACGGATACAACAGTGGCGATGAATTGGAAACGGACTTACCTGCAATTCAGCAGCACCTCAAGGAGATCGATTCCTCAGACGAATGTCGAAGAAAAAAAAACAAAAAAAAAACTGTGGTTTCACCAGCTAGCCAGGCTGGTGGCAGGTACTGCACTAATCCTTCCTGGGTGGCGGGCTGGGGCTCGATCGGGTGGCTCTGCAGTGGGGCCGAGCAGCGAGTCGGAAGGCAGAGGCAAACAGAGATGGAGGGTGGAGCACTCGGGAGACGGCCAGCGCTGCAAAGCAGGTCGGCGTTCGGACCAAGCAGAGGGAGGGAAAAGTCCCAGAGAGTCCGGCGGGAACGAGTCTCCAACTATTAAAAATATCTGTGTAAATAAAAACCGCGGAGAACAGCGTTGTCAGCAGCGGCAGCGGAGGGAAAGCGCGGGAGGCGCCATTTTTTTCTCGGCAGGGAAGAAAGGAAAGCGCGGGAGGCGCCATTTTTGATTTTCAGGATGCCTAAGACTGGCAATATTACTGCTTTCGATAGTAATATAGAGGATTGGACCACATATGTGGAAAGAGTGGAGGTATATTGCACAGCGAATGAAGTAGAGGGTGATAAAAAGGCATCGGTACTTCTAAATCTGATGGGCGCAAGGACATACGGGCTGTTACGAAACTTAAACACTCCAGCCAAACCGATGGACAAGAATTTTAAGGAGATTGTTGATACCCTACAGGAGCACTTAAACCCAACACCGCTGCTGATAGTGGAACGATTCAAATTCTTCAGGAGGAATCAGCACAAGAATAAAAGTAACGCTGATTACCTCACTGAATTAAGAAAGCTGTCAAAGCACTTCCAATTCGGGGCAGGACTGGCAGATTCTCTACGGGACAAATTCGTCTGTGGTCTCCTAAGTGAAGAAACACAGAAAAGGCTACTTTCTGAGAAAGATTTGACACTGGACAAGGCTTTCAGTGTGGCTGTATCATACGAAGCAGCAGCAAGAGGAGCTGCAGAGATACAGCAAAAGCCACAGGACTTCAGCACCCATGAAATGACACGGGGTCGCGAGAGATGTTATCGCTGCGGCAGATCCACCGATGACCAGAGGGACTGCTGGTTCAAGGACAAAGCATGCAGGCAATGCGGAAAGATGGGACACATTGCACGTGTATGCCGATCTGGAAACAAAAAATCCACTGACAGAAAAAAAATCAATAAGGAAAAGTACAGAAAGGTACAAATGATGACGGACAGTAGCTCCGAAGACCAGAAGAGCGATAGCGACTCCGGAAACAAGAGACTAAGCTGTCTCAAGTTACATAATGTAATTGCCAAAGAAGATTACCAGACCATTTGGGTTACCCTCACGATAGCGGGGTCCCCAGTTAAAATGGAGCTAGATACAGGATCAGCTCTGACCATCATAAGTCGACGGGATAACGAGCGGCTATTTCCGCATATACCTTTGAAAGACACATCCATTATCTTGAAGACATATACGGGGCAGAAATTATACCCCAGAGGGAAAATAAGGGTGCCTGTTGTATACAACGGCAAGGAAATACAGAAGTTGTATTTATACGTTCTGCAAGATGGTGGTCCACCGCTGTTGGGACGTGAATGGATCAGGAAGATACATTTAGACTGGCACTCCATTCAGGCACTGACGGTGACCAGTAAGAAAAAAAATGATGATGACATCATACCTGAACAATTAAAAGACATCTTGGCCAACGCCAAAGAAGTGTTTCAACAGGAACTAGGAACCTTGAAAGGCGTCACCGCCTCAATAAAAGTGGAAGATGCGGCAATAAGTTTTTTAAGGCAAGGCTGGTGCCATACGCAATTCGTCCAGCAGTCGAGGCAGAGCTGGAGAATTTGGAAAAGGCAGGCGTGTTATCCAAGGTAGATTGGAGCGAGTGGGCAACACCCATCATCCCGGTCATGAAGAAAACGTTGAATAATGATAAATCTGAAGAACAGAGAAAAATTTGCATCTGTGGGGACTTCAAGGTGACTGTAAACCCGGTCCTTCACATGGTACAGTATCCTCTTCCGAGGATAGAAGATATTTTCGCCTCACTATCCGGAGGGAAATGTTTCACCAAAATTGACTTGGCACAGGCATATCTACAGATGGAGGTTGAGGAGGCCTCTAAAAAGTATCTCACGATAAACACACACAAAGGCCTGTACCAGTACAATCGACTGGTTTTCGGAGTAGCATCAGCTCCAGCTATCTGGCAAAGAGCTATGGAGCAAGTCCTGCAAGGGATTCCGGGGACTCAATGCTACCTAGACGACATCCTTGTAACAGGAGAAAATGACAACGAGCACCTTGCCAATTTGGAGCAGGTGCTCACTAGGCTGAGAGAACGGGGCCTACGAGCAAATCGCCCCAAGTGCGAATTTTTCCAGAAACAAATATCATATTGTGGCCATATAATTAACGAAGAAGGGTTGCATAAGTCACCTGAAAAAATTGAAGTGGTCATAAAAGCCCCAGCACCTGAAAATGTCTCACAATTAAGATCGTTCCTGGGATTGATAAATTACTATCATAAATTTTTACCGAATTTGTCAACTGTTCTGCACCCTCTTAACGCACTGCTACAAACGGGAGTAATTTGGAAATGGAGCGAAGACTGTAAACGTGACTTCCATAAATGCAAAGGCTTGATCACGTCCAAGGAAGTGTTGGCTCATTACAACCCATCACTGCCAATCAGACTGGCGTGCGATGCATCCCCTTACGGCGTAGGAGCGTTATTATCGCATAGATTCCCTGATGGTTCGGAGCGGCCGATAGCTTTTGCGTCACGCTCATTGAACTCAGCTGAGCGTAACTATGCCCAGATCGACAGGGAAGCACTCAGCCTGGTGCGGGGAGTGAAGAAATTCAACCATTACCTACACGGACAAAAATTTACCTTGTTGACTGACTGATACGCTTATCAATTACTTCATAAAAGGTGATGAGTCGAAGAAGAGATGATGAGTCGAAAGAAGAGATGAATAAGGCTTTTATTAGCTAAGAAGAGACCATGCTTCTTCGTGAGTGACTGAACAAGTCTGAACGAAACCCACACAGTGGTGGGTGGAGTCAGCTGAGGCATGCCTCCATACACAGCGCCACCCAGAGGTGGCAATATACAATACAGTGGTTTACCACATTCACCCCTTGTTTAATGTGAAGTCCGGCGGGGTGAAGGGTACTACAAGTTAAGTCTATCAGGAGGCCTTGTCTGACGTCCTGATCGTCGTGGTGGCGGCGGTGGTGTTGCAGCATCCGACGTCGGGTCTGGTGTCTGGGTGGTTGGCGAAGATTCCTGGGGCTTTGGCATGCCGTCTGCAGGGGTTGGGTTGGGAGGGGTGGTGGGGGATAACAGTGGTAAGGGGGATAACGGTGGTAAGGGGGATAACGGTGGTAATTCAGGGGTACCCGAGGGTGCGAGATCTCGTATGGAGACCGTGTCCTCCCGCCCGTCTGGGTATGTCACCCAGGCATACTGGGGGTTGGCGTGTAGGAGGTGCACCCGCTCGACCAGGGGGTCCGTTTTATGCGTCCTCACGTGCCTCCGCAGTAGGACGGGCCCAGGAGAAGTCAACCATGCCGGTAGCGAGGTTCCCGATGTAGACTTCCGGGGGAAAACGAACATTTTCTCATGAGGGGTCGCATTAGTGGCAGTACAAAGCAGTGACCGAATGGAGTGAAGCGCTGCAGGGAGGACCTCCTGCCAGCGGGAGGTCGGAAGGCCCTTAGATTTTAGTGCTAAGAGGACTGCCTTCCAAACCGTCGCGTTCTCCCTTTCCACCTGGCCGTTCCCCCGGGGGTTGTAACTGGTGGTCCTGCTCGTGGCGATACCTCTTGTTAGCAGGTACTGCCGAAGTTCGTCGGTCATGAACGATGAGCCCCTGTCGCTATGTATATAGCTGGGGAACCCGAACAGAGCGAAGATGTCATTCAGACACTTGATGACCGTGGTACTGGTCATGTCTGGGCAAGGGATGGCAAAGGGGAAACGGGAGTACTCATCAACTATGTTGAGGAAGTACACATTGCGGTCAGCGGAGGGGAGGGGCACTTTAAAATCGACGCTCAGGCGTTCGAAGGGGCGGGTGGCCTTGATCAGGCTTGCTCTGTCCGGCCTATAGAAGTGCGGTTTGCACTCGGCGCAGATTTGGCAGCTCTTGGTCATGGTCCTGACCTCCTCGATGGAGTAGGGCAGGTTACGGGATTTGATAAAATGGAAAAACCTGGTGACCCCCGGGTGGCAGAGGTCATTGTGGAGGGACTGCAGCCTATCACTCTGCGCGTTGGCGCATGTACCACGTGATAGGGCATCTGGGGGCTCATTGAGTTTCCCTGGCCGATACAAGATATCATAATTGTAGGTGGAGAGTTCGATTCTCCACCTCAAGATCTTGTCGTTCTTGATTTTACCCCTCTGCTTATTATTAAACATAAAAGCTACTGAACGCTGGTCAGTGAGCAGGGTAAATCGTTTCCCGGCCAGGTAATGCCTCCAGTGACGCACCGCTTCTACAATAGCCTGGGCCTCCTTTTCGACGGAGGAGTGTCTCGTCTCGGGGCCCTGGAGGGTCCTTGAGAAAAAGGCCACGGGTCTGCCCGCCTGGTTAAGGGTCGCGGCTAGGGCGAAGTCGGAGGCATCGCTCTCCACTTGGAAGGGGATGGACTCATCCACCGCGTGCATTGCGGCCTTCGCGATATCGTTCTTGATAAGAGTGAAGGCTGCACACGCCTCTGGTGTCAGTGGGAAGGAGGTGGCTTTGATGAGGGGCCTGGCTTTGTCTGCATAGAGGGGCACCCACTGGGCGTAGTAGGAGAAAAACCCCAGGCATCTCTTCAGTGCTTTTTGGCAGTGGGGAAGGGGTAGCTCCATTAGGGGGCGCATTCTGTCGGGGTCGGGCCCGATGACTCCGTTCTCCACCACGCAGCCGAGGATGGCCAGGCGCTTGGTGTGAAACATACATTTTTCCTTATTGTACGTTAGGTTCAGCCGTTGGGCCGTACGGAGGAAATTTGCTAGATTAATGTCGTGGTCCTGCTGGTCGTGGCCGCAGATGGTGACGTTATCCAAATAGGGGAAGGTTGCCCGCAGCGCGTTCTGGTCAACCATTCGGTCCATCTCCCTTTGGAAGACCGAAACCCCGTTGGTGACGCCGAAGGGGACCCTAAGGAAGTGGTAGAGGCGGCCGTTTGCCTCGAAGGCAGTATACTGGCGGTCCTCATGGCGGATGGGCAGCTGGTGGTACGCTGACTTAAGGTCGATGGTGGAGAATACTTTGTATTGCGCAATCTGATTGACCATATCAGATATGCGAGGGAGGGGGTACGCGTCCAGCTGGGTGTACCGGTTTATGGTTTGGCTGTAGTCGATTACCATGCGGCGTTTTGCAGTGGTTTTAACGACTACAACCTGGGCTCGCCAGGGGCTAGTGCTACCTTCGATAATGCCCTCCTTCAAGAGCCGCTCCACCTCAGAGCTGATAAAAGCTCTGTCCCCGGCACTGTACCGCCTGCTTTTGGTAGCGATGGGTTTACAGTCGCGGGTGAGGTTAGCGAACAGGGGAGGGGGGGGGACTTTTAATGTGGAAAGGCTGCAGGTGGTTTGCAGCGGGCGATTTAAAAGTTGTTGGTTGCAGACTGTGAGTGGGGGGAGGGGTCCACCGTATGCTAGTGTGACACTCTTAAGGTGGCACTGAAAATCCAACCCTAGCAGGACGGCAGCGCAAAGACGGGGCAGGACTAGCAGTTTAAATTTTTGATATTCAGTGCCCCCTACTGACAGGGTCACCACACAGTAGCCGCTGATGTCCATTGACTGGGACTTGGACGCCATAGAAATGCGATGGTGCGTTGGCAGAATCGTGAGGGAGTGGCTACGTACCGTGTCGGGGTGGACGAAACTCTCTGTGCTCCCGCTGTCGATCAGGCAACTGGTGGCGCGGCCGTTTACCGCGATATCCATCATGGAGCTGGATAGATGGTGAGGGTGGCCTTGATCCAGCGTCACGGAGGCCAGTATGTGGCTTAGTGAGTCACTATAGTCATCCGCCGAGACGGTGGTCGGTTCCGGTGACGAAATGGCGGTTGAGTGCGTTGGATACGATGGCGGCGGATGCCATGCGGCCGGGGGTACACAAAATGGCGGATAAGATGGCTGCTCCCACGGCCCGCACGCTGCGCTGCTGGCTGGCTTCCCCTTGCAGGCGTTAGCGTAATGGCCTTTCTTCCCGCAGCCCGAGCAGGTAGCTGTCTTAGCTGGGCAGTGCGCTCTGGGATGTTTTAACTGGCCACAGAAATAGCATTTTTGGGCCTGGTTACTGGGCATCGAAGCAGTTCTTACCGGAGGCTGCTGTCTCGGTTGGGTCGCTGCAGCGGTTGGTGCCGGGGGCGGTGGTCCCGTGTCCCACGGTTTCGATTGCCATGTCTCGGCGCCGTTACGGGGGTATGCCTCGAGGTTTCGGTGGGCCTCCTCTAACGAGAGCGCAAGGGCAATGGCCGTCTTCAGGTCGGGTTCCTTGCTTTCTAGCAGTCTCTGCCGGGTGTGGTCTGACTGGAGGCCCCTGACGAAGGCATCACAGGCGAGTCCCTGCGCGTGCTCCACAGCCGTTACCGCTTTACAATCGCAGTCTCTGCAGAGTGCCAGTAGCGCCCGTGCAAATGCCCCTACCGATTCTCCCGGTTGCTGCCTGCGGGATCCCAAGAGGTGTCGGGCGTAAATTGTGTTCACTGGGCGCGTATATTGCCCTTTTAGTAGCTCGAGGGCCGCCACGTACGTATTAGAGTCCCGGATTAGCATATATACTTGATGGCTCACCTGGGCGGTCAAAATTTTCAGTTTGTGATCCTCCTCTGTAACCTGTGAGATTGCGAGGAAGGATTCAAAGCAGCTCAGCCAGTGTTCAAACTTGGCTGATGCACCCACCTCTTGAGGGTCGAGGTCCAGGCGTGGTGGTCTGAGGGCTCTCAGCAATGTCTGCTGTATCCGTTGCTGTTGTTGCTCCTCAGGTGTCGCCATTTAACTTTTAGCTAATAAAATTGATACGCTTATCAATTACTTCATAAAAGGTGATGAGTCGAAGAAGAGATGATGAGTCGAAAGAAGAGATGAATAAGGCTTTTATTAGCTAAGAAGAGACCATGCTTCTTCGTGAGTGACTGAACAAGTCTGAACGAAACCCACACAGTGGTGGGTGGAGTCAGCTGAGGCATGCCTCCATACACAGCGCCACCCAGAGGTGGCAATATACAATACAGTGGTTTACCACACTGACCATCAACCCCTCGTCTCCATGTTCAACCCTAAAAAGGGCATTCCCATTATGACAGCGCAAAGGCTACAGAGGTGGTCCCTTTTCCTAGGGGCACACCAATATGACATAGAATACAAAGGATCAAAACAGCATAGGAATGCTGGCGGTTTATCGCGCCTACCGTTGCCAATGGTAGAAGAGGCACCTACAGTGGACCCAGTGGAGATGTTCCACTCAACCATAGTGGAATATCTACCAGTAACAAATTCTACCATTGAAAAGGAAACGAGAAATGACCCGACTCTCTCACGAGTCTACGATTTAACGGTGAAGGGATGGCCAGCACATGGTGAACCACTGTTGCCAGCATTCTCGCAAAGAAGAGAACAGCTGTCAGTGTGCCGAGGAACCTTGATGTGTGGATCCAGAGTGGTGATTCCACCCAAACTCCAGGATAAAGTGCTAAAGGAGCTTCACGAGGGGCATCTGGGTGGAGTGAAAATGAAGAACCTAGCCAGAGCGTTAGTGTGGTGGCCAGGTATCAATGGAGATATTGAAGAAATGACCAAGAGCTGTCTAGGATGCCAGAAGGTCCAAAACGCCCCACCACAAGCCCCTCTACATCCATGGGAGTGGCCCTCATCTCCATGGCAAAGGGTACATATCGACTTTGCTGGTCCATTTATGGACTCAATGTTCTTAATCGCGGTGGATGCACACTCCAAGTGGCCGGAGGTAATAAAGATGTCCTCCACCACCACGGAAAAAACCATCACAGTATTAAGGACCATATTTTCCAGGAATGGGCTGCCTGAACAGATCTGTTCTGAAAATGGACCGCAATTTGTGTCCGAAGAATTCAGGAAGTTCTTAAAAAAACAATGGGGTTAAGCACTACACGTCCACCCCATACCATCCCGCCACCAATGGATTAGCTGAAAGGTTTGTCCAGACCTTCAAGAAGGCCATAAAGGCCATGGGTAATGAAGACATAAATCTACAACATAAGGTAGATAACTTCTTGTTTGCGTACAGGAATGCAACACATGTGATTACAAACCAAACTCCCGCCATGATGTTTTTCAATAGAAGACTAAGATGCCGGCTGGATTTGATCAAGCCAAACATCAGAAGGGACGTAGAGAACCGGCAATTTCAAGGCATGAATGAAAGGCCAACTAGAACCTTCCAGATAGGTCAACAAGTTTTGGCCCGGGACTACCGTACTGAGAAATGGCAGCCTGGAACTATTTGCACACGACTAGGACCGCTGATGTATACCGTGGACATTGGAGAAAGCATAATAAGGCGCCATGCTGACCAGATCATAGAGTCATCCGAAAAGGGACAACCTACACCACAACTCTATACGCCTAATAATGAAGCAGAGATACCCATAATATCTACCTCCGATCCGGTGATACTGGAACCAGATGAACCCGACACTGGCATTCAAGCCGAATCGACCTTGCCAAAAGAACCTACTACACCACCGAAAACTACTACACCACCGAGGCGTTATCCGGACCGAGTCAGGAAGCCTCCAGAGAGACTGACTTATAATTGACTAACTGCAGCAAATGTGTAGATTATTGTTCTTGTAAACATGTTAATTAATGATTACGTAAAATGTTATGTACTAATTATCTAAAAGGGGAGGAATTGTAGTGTATGTACCTTTAAGAGCCCCTGTGTACTGTAATACCGGTAGTGACCACTCGGGTATATAAGCCTGTATAGCGTCTTGTATCTTTTAGTTCACCTCCAGACTTTGTTCAGTAAACACCTGTTAAACCAACTCCTGCATTCCGTGTCTCCATTAACACACGGATACAACAGGCTTCCCTCCCACCTTGGTGCTGTTGCTGATCTTCTTCCTCCTCCTCTTCCTCCTCCTCCTCCTCCAGTGGTGCACCAAGGCCTGGTTGCATTGGCTGGGTCCTGAGGATTGCAAGGTTATGAAGAATGCAACACACAACTATGAAGAGGGAGACTTGCTCAGGCAAGTACTGCAGGGCTCCTCCTGAGTGGTCCAGACAGCGGAATGGTTGCTTGATCATGCCAATCGTCTGCTCAATAATGTTCCTGGTGGTGAGATGGCTCTCATTGTACCGCAGCTCGGCAGGGGTGTTGGGATTACAGAGCGGTGTCATCTACCAGGTCCAGAGTGGATAACCCTTGTCCCCGAGGAGCCAACCAATTGGCTGATGCGCTGCCTGGAAAAGCTCTGGCACACCAGTCTAGCACAGGATGAAAGCATCATAGCTGCTGCCAGGATAGCAAGCATTGACAGCGAGTATCAGCTGTCTCTGGTCACAGATCAACTGAACATTTACGGAGTGGAACCCCTTGCGGTTTCGGAAAACCTTTGTATTCTCATGCGGTGCCCACAATGCCACATGCATGCAGTCAATGGCGCCCTGCACCATGGGGAAGCCTGCTATCCTCGCAAAGCCCAATGCGCGTTCACGCTGTTTGGCCCAGGTCATCGGGAAAGAGATGTACTGGCGTCTCCTTTTATAGAGGGAATTAGTCACCTCCCAGATACAGCAATGGACCGCGAACTGGGAGATATTGGCGATGTTCCCAGTAGCTGCTTGAAAGGAGCTGGTGGCATAAAAATTCAGAGCCACTGTGACCTTCACTGCCACTGACAGAGACTTCCTGGTCCTCAATTGAGGCTGAAGATCTGGCTGCAGCAGATGGCAGAGCTCAGTGATCATCTCCTTGCTGAAGTGCAGCTTTCGCAAACACTGCTCCTCAGACAAATGAACGTAGTAGAATTGTTCCCAGAATACCCTGGGAGGGTAAGGTCTCCTATGCACAGGCCTGTTGGCCCTCCTCCCTCTGGCCATGATTGCCACTGTCTCTCTGTGTCTCTGATGCCTCTGATTCTGCAGGCGCAGGACGATGCTCTGAATCAGTGCAGCCCCCATAGTCTCTTGACAATCGAAGCAATGAAGGTCAAATCCAAAAGAAACTGAAAAGTGCTGCTCAGTAGTCATAACTATTTCACATAGCGTTGACTCTCTACAGAATTCTCTCTCTCTCTCTCTCTCTCAGAATCTCTTTCTCTCTGTCAGAATGAGTGGTGCAAAAATGTCTCCCACAAAAAAAGGCAGGAAGAGGGCACCTTTAAATATCGCTCCCCCAGCCCCTTCCCGACTGCAAAACGTTACAATCTCCCTGTCGTTGATTGCGGCAGGCGGAAAGGAGGGGGGCGCCACTCAATATCCGGTGCGGGGCGCCACCAGGACATTGCACGCTCGACTGACGTCACGATCTGCGGGCGCAGGAGATCGGGGCGGTAGAGTTTAGCGCTGCCACAAAAACTCTGGTCAATTTCGCAAGCAGCGCAAACATTGCCGCGCCCGGTCGCTAGTTGCGTTGCGCCCCATTAGCGCCCTCTTAGGGTGCTAACAGAAGGCGCTAAGTAACCGACTTTATTCCCCTCTGGGTGCAAAATTTGGTTACACCCCGTTTGGGGGCAGTAACCGAGTTAAGGCCAGACATTTAGCACCCGGCGTAGAAGTACCATCCTGGCTGCTAAATTCGGCTTACCGCCCCGCACAGGAAGTGGAGCGCAATCTCGGGCGCTCCAGTTCCTGGTGAGGCGGTAATCGAGTTGGGACGCTATCAGGGGCTCCATGGAGTGCTGCCACGTTTCAATGCCCCTCCCTTCAGTTAAAGGGGAGGGCCACTGCACACTCGCAGGATCTCCGATGGCCCATACTAGGCCACCAGGGCGGCGATTTGCTGCACCGAGACGCAGTGCTGGGCTGTGCGATAGGAGCCAGGACCATGTCACGGCCCACGACAGAGGGCCGACCTGGAGGTTGGGCAAAAAAAGATAATGGCGGCGTGGATCGCGGCTGCACCTCCCCTTAAAACACCGCCCTGCGAGCAGAGTTTGGCCCGGCTCGTGATCCGCGAGGCTGGTGCTGACATCGCCCGTGGCAGCCTCGTGGGGCACAGCCGAATTTCTGCCGTGGGGCGGTAAGGGGCCACGGCGGGGTGCTAAGGGGTTGCGGCGCATGGCGATGATGTCATTGTCAGCTGCGCTGGGGCGCGGCGCTATTGAGTAGCGCCTCAGCAACATCCTGCCAAATTTCTCAGGAGGCACTTTTTTCGCCCCCCCCAACTGGCGATAAGCTGTTTGCACCCCGTTAGCGCTCCCCGGAGGCACTAACGGCAGGCGCAAAGGAGACAAATTTCTAGCCCTCTATTTCACCTACTATTCTCTGTGCAGTTCCAATCTACATGTAATATCATTCTGCAATCCTGCTAATTGTAAAAGATTGTTAAACAATGTATATATAGTAACTAATAATAGGTAACCAGGAAGAAGGAGAAGGGTATAATCCAATCATTAGATTCAGATAACATTTATAAACTGTTCATGATATAAACTGAATTTTTCAATCATATTAAAGACTTGTAAATTCTTCCCCAGTCTATATTCTTTCTATATTTAATCTCATTATAGTAAATGCCACAAAACATTACCCATCAAGAGTTGGCTCTTCAGGTAATCACATTAGAAGACCAATATGACGATAAGCTGTTCTGTATCTAGAGTGGATAAATTTACTGTATTACACACAGAGAATAATGGCTACCTGAGAGTCATTACAAGACAGTAATCCAATTGGAGGGCTCCGTTGAAGTTATAAATTTTGAGACCACAGTTTGAGCTGTTCAGAAGTGTCATCTGAACCTGAAGATTAGATTACTTGAAACCACCCCAAGTCTCTTTAATTTTCATGCTATCTTCTCTAAATTTGATGAGGTTGTTTTATTCTACTTTTGTTCCATTTTTATTCAACTGGCAACTGTTAGTACTGAGTGTCTGCACTCCATGCTGTTGATGGGTGATGATGATGTTCATGCTGAAAGACTAACAATTGTAACATTACTATAGCAAATTTAACAATAAATAATTTGCTGTTTATTACAAAGAAATTCAGTGCCTAAAGTATATTTATATAGTCAAAAGCACTTGTTATATTTTTGTATAATCATATCTATGATCATTGACAGTGGAAAACAGGCCAGGTCTCAACAAACACTAACAATCTCAAAAAAACAACAGAAAATGCTGGAAAAACTCAGCAGGCCAGGCGACATCCGTGGATATGTGGGATATGTGGAACACTCTCTTTGTTCCAGTCCTGCTCAGGTCCCCTCCCTCACCTCTTTTTCCGATACATTGATGGCTGTATCGGTGCTGCTTCCTGCTCTCACCCTGAACTAGGCAATTTCATTCACTTTGCCTCCAATTTCCACCCTTCCCTCACCTTCACATGGTCCATCTCTGACTCTTCCCTTCCCTTCCTCGACTTCTCCGTCTCCATCTCTGGGGATAGGTTATCGACCAATATTCACTACAAGCCCACTGACTCCCACAGCTACCTGGACTACACTTCCTCCCACCCCGCCTCCTGCAAGGACACAATTCCATTCTCCCAGTTTCTCCGTCTCCGCCGTATCTGCTCCGACGATGCCACCTTCCACACCAGTGCTTCCGACATGTCTTCCTTTTTCCTCAACCGAGGATTCCCCTCTACCGTGGTTGACATGGCCCTCGACCGTGTCCGTTCTATCTCCCGCACTTCTGCCCACACCCCTGCCCCTCCCTCCCAGAACCACGATAGGGTTCCCCTTGTCCTCACCTTTCACCCCACCAGCCTCCACATTCAACGGGTCATCCTCCGCCATTTCCGCTACCTCCAAAGTGATCCCACCACCAAACGCATCTTCCCCTCCCCTTTCAGCATTCTGTAGGGACCGCTCCCTCCGAGACACCCTAGTCCACTCCTCTATCACCCCCAACAGCCCTTCCCCTTCGCCTGGCACCTTCCCGTGCAAGCGCAGGAGATTTAACACCTGCCCCTATACCTCCCCCCTTCCCACTGTCCAGGGCCCCAAACACCCCTTCCAGGTGAAACAGCAATTTACTTGTACTTCTTGCAATCTAGTATACTGTATTCGCTGCTCACGATGCGGTCTCCTCTACATTGGGGAGACCAAACGCAGATTGGGTGACCGCTTTGCGGAACACCTCCATTCAGTCCGTAAGGGTGACCCCGAGCTTCCGGTCGCCTGTCATTTTAATTCACTGCTCCATTCCCACTCGGACCTCACCGTCCTTGGCCTCTTGCATTGTTCCATGGAAGCTCAACGTAAACTCGAGGAACAGCAAATCATCTTCCGATTAGGCACTTTGCAGCCTTCCGGACTCAATATCGAGTTCAACAATTTCAGATCACAACCTCGGCCCCTATTATATTTTTACTTATATTTTTTTCCCACCCCTTTGTTTTGGGTTTTTCCTCCCCCCCCTTTCCTTTTTTTTCTCTCTCCCACATGGCAGCTGTCTCTCTTTCACAGAATCACAGAATCTACAGTGCAGATAGAGGCCATTTCGGCCCATCGAGCCTGCACCGACACATATCCCACCCGATCCCCATAACCCCATGTATTTAATCCCCTAACACTAAGGGTCAATTTATCATAGCCAAATCAACCTAACCTGCACATCTTTGGACTGTGGGAGGAAACCGGAGCACCCGGAGGAAACCCACGCAGACACAGGGAGAATGTGCAAACTCCACACAGACAGTCTTTCTGCCAGTACATTTCACACCTAATCTGAGCCATCTTTTGTCTCCACTAGTCCTATTACCATCTCGTCTGGTTTTGAATACCTCTTTATGTCTCTTTACTTCTTTTGTTCTATCGCAGCCCTGCCTTGTGATCTATTTCATTTCCTTTCCAGTTTTGAAAAAGGGTTCACCCGAAACGTCGACTCCAATTTCTCTCCATGGATGTTGCCTGGCCTGCTGAGTTTTTCCAGCATTTTCTGTTGTTATTTCGGATTTCCAGCATCTGCAGTATTTTGCGATCGTACGAACAATCTCGTGCTCTTTTGTTATAAGAGGCTTTCTGTCAAGAGCAGCAGAATATTATATCATTATCAGTCCTCTGTATCTCACTTGCTTTAATGCTTGGTTGATGTACCAGGTTCTTCTTAACACCTGTGAAAAGCAGACTGCAACTAATTAATCTGTTCTTCATGGTTGCTTCTTCACAAATTCATTACGAATACCATAAAGTAAGAAAATATTAGATAACCCACTGGGGCAAAGAAAGGTTAGCTGTCCATGGTTAGTGTAAAACATGAATGAAAACTATCTAAATTCCAATCCCATTATATTGCAGTAGGCTTTCAATGCACTTTAGTGTGAGTAATCTCATGCTGAATATTAAAAGGATGTGAAAAATTATAACCAGCTCATAGATCTAATGGGATGGAGATTTCTGATGTTGTGGTTTCAGATTCATAGAATCATAGAATGGTTACAGCACAGAAGGAGGCCATTCGGCTCGTCAAGAGCACTTCAGCTAGTTCCACTCCCCCGCCCTTTCCCCGTAGCCCTGCAATTTTTTTCCTTCAGGTACTTATCCAATTCCCTTTTGAAAGCCACAATTGAATTTGCCTCCACCACCCTTTCAGGCAGTGCATTCCAGATCCTAACCACTCGCTGCGTAAAAAAGTTTTTCCTCATGTCGCCTTTGGTTCTTCTGCCAATCACCTTAAATTTGTGTCCTCTGGTTCTCGACACTTCCGCCAATGGGAACAGTTTCTCTCTATCTACTCTGTCGTGACCCCTCATGATTTTGAACACCTCTATCATATCTGCTCTCAATCTTCTCTGTTCTAAGAACAATGCTAGCTTCTCTAGTCTATCCATGTAACTGAAGTCCTTCATCACTGGAATCAGTCTCGTAAATCTTTTTTCCACCCTCTCTAAGGCCTTCCCATCCTTCCTAAAGTGCGGTGCCCAGAATTGGACACAAGACTCCAGTTGAGGCCGAATCAGTGTTTTATAAAGGTTCATCATAACTTCCTTGCTTTTGTATTATATGGGCTGGATTTTGCAAGCCTTGGGGAGGCGGGTTTGGAGGCGGGACTGCTGGGAAAATGGCAGAATTTGGGGGCGGGTGCCCAACCCACCCCTAACCCGCCCCAACCCGCCTCCATGCCATCTTGCCAGGAGGCGGGTAGACGACCCACGCCGGGTCCCAACTCCTCGAGGCGGGAAGGGGATTAATGCCAATTAACTGCCTGTTAACGGGTAGTTAACAGGCAGTTCTTTGGCTAATCCCTATTTTGAGCCCTGAAGTGTGGGTTTCTCGATGGCTCCGAACCTCACTAGAGTCAGCGAGGTGGGCCGTCGGTCTGCGGGGGTCGGAGGGGCCGAGATGCCTGCTGTGCAGGTGAGTAATGGGTGCATGTGTGCAGAGGTAATTGTGTGAGGTGTGTGTAAAGTGGTTTAATAAGTTTTATTTACCTTTATTTCTTCCTGCAGGCTTCCTCCCTTCAGGTCTCGGGAGTCCCTCAGCTCACCAGCACAGAAAGCAGAATGGCCGCTGAACTGTCAAAAGCTGCAGCCTTCTGCTTTCTGCTCAGGAAGGCTTTCTAATTGAGTCTTGAGTGAAGACTCAACTTAGAAGACAGATTGTCAGTGTTTGACAGCTTCACAGAGCTGTCAAACAATGACATTTCATCTGTCAAAAGCTCTTGACAGATGAAACGGCACTCGCTAATGTCACCTGTAACTGGCTTTCCCTTAATTGGCCTGCTAAGCCCGCTGGGCGGGCTTAACAAGGTCAATCAAGGGAAAATAGCATGGATTGGCCATAATTCGATGGAGGCGGGACTAAAACCCAACAAGTTCCACCTCCAAAAGCTCCCCATTGACAAAATCCAGCCTTATACCTCTATTTATGAAGCCCAGGATCCCGTAAGCTTTTTTAACTGCTTCCTCAACCTGCCCTGCCACCTTCAACAATTTGTGCACATATACCCCCAGGTCTCTCTGTTCATGCACCCCCTTTAGGATTGTACCCTTTAGTTTAAATTGCCTCTCCTCGTTCTTCCTACCAAAATGTATCACTTTGTACTTTTCAGCATTAAATTTCATCTGCCACATGTCTGCCCATTTCACCAGCCTGTCTATGGCCACGATTTTATTAATGGAGGCGGGTGGAAGGCGGGCCCGCTACTCGGCAGCTTTCGGACCCGCTCCTGGATGCCGCCGGCCCAGCAGTTACGATTTTACGTTGATTGGTCTCATTGTGGACAACGTGCGGGTCCCTCCATGTCAGATTCTCACCTTTGATGACGCATTGTTGGAGTAAAAATTTAAAGGGGCCATGTCCCCTTTGCAAAAGCATTAGGTTTTTCCTCTTAAAGGCACTGGCTGCTGCAGGAATGGCAGCCCCAAAAACGAAGTCTGCACCCAGGTTCAATGAGGGTTCCCTCCATGCTCTTGTGGAGGGAGTTAGAGGACATCAGGAGGTCCCCTTCCCTGGAAACTGAAGGAGGAGGCCTCCTCAGCAAACCAAGGCAGCTTGGCAGCAAATTGCTGAGGAGGCAAATTGGCAGCACGGTGGCATAGTGGTTAGCACTGTTGCCTCACAGCGCCAGGGACCCGGGTTCGAATCCGGCCTCGGGTGACTGTCTGTGTGGAGTTTGCACATTCTCCCTGTGTCTGCGTGGGTTTCCTCCGGGTGCTCCGGTTTCCTCCCACAGTCCAAAGATGTGCGGGTTAGGTTGATTGGCCATGATAAATTGACCATTAGTGTTAGGGGTTTAAAATATGTGGGGATAGGGTGGGATATGTGTTGGTGCAGGCTCGATGGGCCGAAATGGCCTCTATCTGCACTGTGGGGTTTCTGTGATTCTGTGAGGTGAGTTCGAGGTCTGTATGCAGACACACATGGGTTCAGTGTCGAAAAAGTTTTAATGATCTGCTGAGATCACCAAAAGTGTGGCCTCTGTGTTCTGGGAAATGGAAGTTCAAGAGCGAGAGCTCAGGGTGAATTCCATGTAGCATGTTGGTGGTGACACTGAGCGCAAACCACCGTTTATTGGACAGACGATGCCTGGGGGTTTGAGAATGTCAGACTTCTATTCATCTCCATGTGCCAGCCACCTGTGGTTGAAGCGTAAGCTTATGCGAATCTGGCATAAATGAGCTTGTCTGACGGCCAGCAATGTGGTTGCCTGCTGCTGGATTGGCCACATCCGGCCCCGTAAAGCTTCGCTCCCCATCCTCCTCCTCCTCGTCCTCTTCCTCATCCTCATCCTCTTCCTCATCCTCTTCCTTGTCCTCTTCCTCGTCCCCTTCCTCGTCCTCCGAGGAGACTGTGTGCTGAGCCACTTGTTCATGCGGCAGCACTAAGCCGTGCTTCTGTGCGATGTTGTGCAGGGCACAGCAGACCACGACGATTCTGGGCACCCTGGCTGGTGCATACTGTAGGGCCCCTCCAGATCTGGCTAGACATCAGAAGCGCAGTTTGAGCAAGCTGATGGTTTGCTCGATGATGCTTCTGGTGGATAAGTGACTCAGATTGTACCGCCCCTCAGCATCATTTGTTGGCCTCCTCGTCAGTGTCATGAGCCACATTTTCAGCGGATAAACCTTGTCGCCAAGAAGCCATCCGGATAGTTGGTTTGGCGGATGGAAGAGCTGAGGCACAGTAGACTGCTGCAGGATGAAGGATTAATGGCAACTGCCAGGGTATTTTGCGCAAACATGCATGATGATCTTCCTGTGGTTACACACCAGCTGGACGTTCAGGGAGTGGAATCCCTTGCGATTGACAAATGCAGCTGGGTTGTGATAGGGGGCCCTAATGGCTACATTTGTGCAGTCTATGATGCCCTGCACCATTGGCAAGCCTGCCATATTGGCAAAGCCAACCGCACACGCCGTCACACTTGAGCCATCCGTGGAGAAGTGGATGTAATTGTACATGTTGTGTATGTACCTTTAAGAGAATAACTGGTCTCAGACTGCAGTACCGGCAGTGACCACCCCTGTATAAAAGGCGCTAGAGAGCCTCTGTTGTTTAGTTTTGTTTATGCCTTTCACCAGTAAAGATCTGTTTGTTTTCTCTCCTGCTAGTCCGTGTCTCAATCATTCACGAACTTAACACTGGCGACGAGTTAGAAACAAACTTACCTGCAACTCAGCAGCAGCTCCGACGACGTTGTTGAAGGTCGGAGCCAGAAGAAAGAAGAAAAAAAAAAAAAATAGGCCATTGAAACTCGAGAAACGGGCGTCGACCGTCAATCATCGATTTCAAAACTTGCAGGAGAGACTGTCCAGAGCCAGGCTGGGTTCCTCGGTCCGTGGTTTCCCAGCTAATCGGGCTGGTGGCAGGTAGTGCTCTGATCCTTCCTGGGCTGTGGCGGGCTGAAGCTCGATCGGGTGGCTTTTCAACGGGGCCGGGCAGCGAGTCGGGAAGCAAGGAGAGAGAGGGAGGGTGGAGCATACAGGGCGCGGCCGGTGTTTCGAAGCTGGGCAGCGTTCGGACCTCAGAAGAGGGAGGGAAGTGTCCCAGAGGGTCCGCTCCACGACGGGAAAATAATAAAAGAAAAAGAATACGCGCAAGAAACCGTGGAAAGCAGCGCTAACAACAGCGGGGAAGAAGGAAAAGCGCGGGAGGTGCCATTTTGTTAAATCGGAGAAGAAGGCAAAGCGCAGGAGGCGCCATTTTAGATTTGCAAGATGCCGAAGACTGGCTGTATCACTGCTTTTGATAATACATTAGAGGACTGGACCACGTATGTGGAAAGAGTCGAGGTATATTTCGAGGCAAACGATATAGCGGAGGGGAAAAAGGCATCGATATTGTTAAACTTAATGGGTGCTAGAACGTACGGCCTATTGTGGGACCTGATTACTCCAGCCAAACCAAAGGCGAAGAGTTTTAACGAAATTGTTGCTGTTCTACAGGAGCACTTAAACCCTGCACCGCTGTTGATAGCAGAAAGATTTAAATTTCACAGGAGAACTCAGCACAAAGATGAGAGCAATGCTGAGTAGCTTACGGAACTACGCAAGCTATCAAAGCACTGCCAGTTCGGAGCAGGACTGGCAGATACCCTACGGGACAAATTTGTCTGTGGACTCCTGAGTGAAGGAACACAGAAGAAGTTACTCGCAGAAAAAGAGCTGACGCTAGATAAGGCTTTCAGTGTGGCAGTATCGTATGAAGCAGCAGCCAGGGGAGCTGCAGAAATTCAACAAAAACCACAGGAATACGGCACCCACGAAATGACATGGAGATTTGCAAAATGTTATCGCTGCGGCAGAACTAACCATGACCAGAAGGACTGCTGGTCCAAAGACAAAATATGCAGACAATGCGGGAAGGTTGGACACATTGCACGAGTTTGTAGGTCTGGGAAGAAGACCAGCGACAACAAAAAGGCTACTAAGGAACCATACAAGAAAGTACAAAAGGTGACGGACAGTAGTTCCGAAGACCAGATGAGCGATAGTGAATCCAGAAACAGAAGACTAAGCTGTCTCAAACTTCACAATGTAATCGCAAAAGAGGATCACCGAACCATTTGGGTCACCCTCACGATAGCAGGGTCCCAAGTTAAAATGGAATTGGATACAGGATCAGCCCTGACCGTCATGAATCGACGAGACTATGAGCGGCTATTCTCACACATACCCTTGAGAGAGACATCCATCGTCTTGACGACGTATACGGGGCAAAAAGTATACCCCAGAGGAAAAATAAGGGTGCCTGTCGAATACAATGGCAAGAAAATACGGAAATTGTATCTCTACATACTGCCAAATGGTGGACCACCGTTATTGGGATGGGAATGGATCAGGAAGATAAACTTAGATTGGCATTCCATTCATGCAATGACGGTGGATGGTAAAAAAGATGAAGACATCACTCCTGGATGATTGTCAACAATCTTAGCTAATGCCAAAGAGGTATTTCAACAAGAACTGGGCACGCTTAAAGGCGTAACCGCCTCAATAAAAATAGAAGAGAATGCAGTTCCCCAAGTTTTTCAAAGCGAGACCGGTACCATATGCAATTCGCCCAGCCGTCGAGGCAGAGCTGGAGAATCTGGAGAAGGCGGGCGTGTTGTCTATGGTCGACTGGAGCGAGTGGGCGACACCCATCGTTCCTGTCATGAAGAAAACGTTAACCAATAAGTTCGGAGAGCCAAGGAAGATTCGCAACTGTGGGGATTTCAAGGTGACGGTGAACCCTGTCCTTCGCACAGTACAATATCCTCTTCCAAGGATAGAAGACATCTTCGCCTCGCTGTCTGGAGGGAAGCGTTTTACAAAAATTACCCCACCATAAGCTCCTCTGCATCCATGGGAGTGGCCCTCATCTCCATGGCAAAGGGTGCACATTGATTTTGCTGGTCCCTTCATGGACTCGATGTTTTTAATTGCGGTGGATGCACATTCAAAGTGGCCAGAGGTAATAAAAATGTCCTCAACCACCATGGAAAAAACGATCACAGTTTTACGAACCATATTCGCCAGGAATGGGCTGCCTGAACAGATTTGCTCTGACAATGGACCACAGTTTGTGTCTGAAGAGTTCCGGAGGTTCTTAAAGAACAATGGTGTTAAGCATTACACATCTGCCCCATATCATCCAGCCACTAATGGATTGGCCGAGAGGTTTGTCCAAACATTCAAGAAGGCTATCAAGGCAATGTGTAATGAAGATATACCCCTACAACACAAGGTGGACAACTTCTTGTTTGCCTACCGGAATGCGACACATGCGGTTACCAGCCAAACTCCAGCCATGATGTTCTTCAATCGAAGACTACGATGCCGCTTGGATTTGGTTAAGCCAAACGTCCGAAGAGAGGTGGAGAACAGGCAGTTTCAGAATATGAATGAAAGGCCGACCAGGAGTTTTAAGATAGGTCAACCAGTTTTGGCCCGGGACTACCGCACTGAGAAATGGCAACCAGGAACGATTTGTACACGACAAGGACCTCTCATGTATACCGTGGACATTGGGGAGAGCATTGTAAGACACCATGTTGACCAGATTCTAGAGTCACGGGAAAACGTCAACTCCACACCACGATCTGATACACCTGGTAATGAAATCGACGTTCCAATTGCAGCTACCGCAGAACCGGTAATATTGGAAGCAGATGAACCAAACAACGACATTGATTCTGACTCAACATTGCCAGAAGAACCTGATACCCCAAAGAGGCGTTATCCAGACAGAATCAGGAAGCCTCCTCAAAGACTGATCTTATAATTGCTTAAACTTAACCAATGTATCTAGCAACAGTAATTGTGATTGTAATTCGTTATCATTAGTTGTTAAATGAATGTTATGTACTGTTTATCTAAAAGGGGAGGAATTGTTGTGTATGTACCTTTAAGAGAATAACTGGTCTCAGACTGCAGTACCGGCAGTGAGCACCCCTGTATAAAAGGCGCTAGAGAGCCTCTGTTGTTTAGTTTCGTTTATGCCTTTCACCAGTAAAGATCTGTTTGTTTTCTCTCCTGCTAGTCCGTGTCTCAATCATTCACGGACTTAACAGTACACCTTTGCAAAGAGGGTATCGGTGACCTGCGTGATGCAGGTGTGTGCGGCCGACTGGAAGATGCCACTGATGTCTGCAGCTGATCCCTGGAAGGAGCCCAAAGCAAAGAAGTTGAGTGCGGTGGTGACTTTGACAGCAACTGGCAAGGAATGTCTACACGCTCCTCTGGGCTCCAGGTGTTGGTGCAGCATTGCGCCGATGTCAGCGACTACGTCTCTCGAAAGTCTCAGCATCCTTTAGCACTGCTGCTCAGTCATGCTGAGGAAGCTGATCCTCTGCCTGTAAACCCTGTGTTGGGGTATCTCCTGTGGCGAGGTGCAGCCCTGCGCTGAGGCCCTCTGCCCTGTGCATCATCAGGTGGGTGAGGAGGAGGTTGGCGCTCCTGGTGCTGGTGCTGGTGCTGCTGTTGTGGCGTTGCCATGGCTGCTCTTCCTCCGAATCTGATGACCAGGATGAGAGGATATAAATGGTTCCCATCCCATTGCTATAGATTTCATTTGAGGCAAGAAGCTTGCAAGCGCACAGTCGAAGTGGCCTGAAATTATTCCAATCAGGTAACACTGCAGATGGGTGTCAGCTTGAACAGTCACAAGGTCAGTAGATTTTCAAAATCCTATCCCAAATCTCCAACAACAGCGTTGTTGCATTTGAATGTCAGCCATGTTACAGGAGCGCTTTTAATGTGCTGCACAAAATACTCCAAATCATGTCCTCCAGCAACTCACCTCCTTGCAGCTGGCCTGTTTCTGAAAAGATGGGAAGCAGGAGCCAGAAGCACAAAAATGGGAAACCACTATCAAAATAGGATTAGCAAGGCAGTTAACAGGTTGTTACCTGCCTTAACTATCTGTCCCACCGGTTCCCGTCGGGTCAGTTTGGGAGCGGCTGACCCGACACTCAAAAAAATCAGGTGGGGGCGGGATGGAGGCGGGTTGGGTGTCTGAAGCCATTTTTACGATTTTCGCTGCTGAGCCGCCTCCTCAGGGCTATTAAAATCGAGTCCTATATCTTCTTGAAGTCTATCACTATCCTCCTCACTGTTCACTACATTTCCAAATGTTTTGTCATCTGCAAATTTTGAAATTGTGCCCTATGTCATTAATATATATCAAGAAAAACAGTGGTCCTAGTACTGACCCCTGGGGAACACCACTGTATACCTTCCTCCAGTCTGAAAAACAACCATTCACCCCTACTCTCTATTTCCTGTCACTTAGTCAATTTCATATCCATGCTGCCATTGTCCCTTTTATTCCATGGGCTTCAACTTTGCTGGCAAGCCTATTATGTGGCACTTTATCAAACGCCTTTTGGAAGTCCATGTACACCAGATCAACTGCATTGCCCTAATCAACCTTCTCTGTTACCTCAATCAAGTTAGTTAAACATGATATGCCTTTAACAAATTTGTGCTGGCTTTCCTTAATTAATCCATACCTGTCTAAGTGACTGTTAATTTTGTCCCAGATTATCATTTCTAAAAGCTTTCCCACTACTGAGATTAAACTGACTGCCCTGTAGTTGCTGGGTTTATCCTTACACCTTTTTTTGAACAAGGGTGTAACATTTACAATTCTCCAGTCCTCTGGCACCAGCCCCATATCTAAGGAGGATTGGAAGATTATGGCCAGTACCTCTGCAATTTCCACCTTTACTTCCCTCAGCATCCTAGGATGCATCCCATCCAGTCCTGGTGTCTTATCTACTTTAAATACCTCCTCTTTATCAATTTTTATCCCATCCAGTATCTCAACTACCTCCTCTTTTACTATGACTTTGGCAGCATCTTCTTCCTTGGTAAAGATAGATGCAATCAGTACAGACAACAAATAACACCAGTGATGGATCTTGGAGGAGTAGATAGTGCCCTTTATCAAAAAAATACTCTCATCCTCCAGATGGCTCTTTGGTGTTGCACATTTGGCTTGATAATGTTGAATAATTACTTTGCATCCATATTTGCAATAGAGGAAGAGGATAGCATGCCAGAAATCCCAAGGAAACTAATATTGAATCAGGGACAGGGACTCAATAAAATTAATGTAAGTAAAATAACAGTAATGACGAAAATAATGGCACTAAAGTGTGACAAATCCCCAGGACCAGATGATTTCCATCCCAGGGTTTTAAAGGAAGTAGGTGAGCACATTGCAGATGCCCTATCTATAATCTTCCAAAGTTCTCTCAATTCAGGAACCATTCCTTTAGATTGGAAAATTGTGCATGTCACTCCGCTATTTAAGAATGGTGAGAGAGGGAAACCAAGGAATTATGGACCTGTTAACCTAACATCTGTTGTCGGGAGATTGCTAGAGTCTATAATTAAGGATAGGGTGACTGAACACCTCGAAAATTTTCAGTTGATCAGAGAGAGCCAGCGAGGATTTGTGAAAAGTAGGTCATGCCTGACAAACCTGAATGAATTTTTTGAGAGGACTAAAGCAGTGGACAGGGGAATATCTATGAATGTTATTTATATGGACTTCTAGAAGGCATTTGATAAAGTCCCACATAAGAGACTGTTAACTAAGCCCACGGAATTGAGGGCAAATTATTGACCTGGTTAGGAAATTGGCTGAGTGGCTAGAGACAGAGAGTAGGGATAATGGGTAGGTACTCTAAATGGCAGGATGTGACTAGTGGTGTCTTGCAGGGATCTGTGTTGGGGCCTCAACTATTCACAGTATTTATTAATGACTTAGATGACGGCATAGAAAATCATATATCCAAATTTGCCAATGACACAAAGATAGGTGGCATTGTAGGCAGAGTAGATTAAACCATAAAATTACAGAGGGACATCGATAGATTAAGTGAATGGGCAAAACTGTAGCAAATAGATTTCAATGTAAGCAAATGTGAGGTCATCCACTTTGGACCTAAAAACGATAGAACAGGGTACTTTCTAAATGGTGAAAAGTTAAATACAGTGGAGGTCCAAAGAGACTTAGGGGTCCAGGTACATAGATCATTAAAATGTCATGAACAGGAACAGAAAATAATCAAAAAGGCTAATGGAATGCTGGCCTTTATATCTAGAGGACTAGAATAAAAGGGAGTAGAAGTTATGCTGCAGCCATACAAAACCCTGGTTAGACCACACCTGGAGTACTGTGAGCAGTTCTGGGCACCACACCTTAGGAAGGATATATTGGTCTTGGAGGGAGTACAGCATAGGTTTACTAGAATGATACCCGGACTTCAAGGTTAAAGTTACGAGGAGAGATTACACAAATTAAGGTTGTATTGTAAAGGAAAAGCCATAATTTAGAAAAATACACCATCCTATGAACAGAATTCTGATATTATTAATACATGACATACTGGGTTTAAACATCTAAAAAGCCTCAACAACACAAGCTGTAAACTGAAATACAGGCTTCTGAGATAGGATGAAGTGTTAACACAAAAGTTGTAAACACCACACAAGCTTTTGAAATGGGAATTGATTGTTAATACTAGGACAATGGCCCTATTGAAGAAGTAAAGGCTTGCTTCCAAGGAGTCTGCAGTTTGGAAGAAACACAATACCATTGCCCAGTTTAAAGTGTTATAAACTAACACTCTGGGAAACAGAAACTTAGAACATTAAACAACCATATGCCTTCATAATATCACATCAAATGAAACAAGCAGACACGACATCTGTGGCATAGCCATTGAGATAGCTAGAAAACAAGTAAATACTTGGTTGAAGTGTTTTTGATTTACATATTGTAAAAGGTACACAACAGAACACTTTGAAAATATTACATCAATAGATGCACCAAGCAATCACATTGTGTTTGTGTTGAACTTGGAACACATAGGAGTCACGACGTCTGCTTCCAAACAGCTAGGTGATTTTAGAATTGAATGGAAGTCCTTTGATAAAAATGGCATCAAATAGATACATAAGTTATAACCGTTTTTTATGATACATTTTGAAACACCTATACAGCAGACAGGATTCTGAGAGTTGGCAGCTGAAATGACAGTAAGAATAGAAAAGAATTCAATAGAGAATGACTAGAGATAATTAGCTTACATCAGCAGAAAACTTCAAAGAATAAACCACTAAAAAAAGGTATAAAAATAGAGCTTTTCAGATGGAAAGTCAGAAGTCGCTGGAAAGGGCAAACGATTCTCAACTTCAGAGGCAGGCTCTGTAAGTTGTAAACTCTTTGAGTCTCGGGGATCAAAAAGGTACTCTTATTTGATTTTACTGGATATTCTGGATTAGAAATAATAAGAAATGTAAAAATGTACAAAGTTAAGATTTGAGAATAAGGATCTCTGAGAATAAGAAATGTAAGCTATTTGTATTTTGAACTGTTAAAGTCACGATTGACTTATCAGCTGTTAGCTGTATGTCGGCTCTTAAATAAATCTATATATTTTTAGAATTGTAGAGTACTTCTGTATCAAACTCGCGAACTCAATTTCTGTGCACTCTTTGCTGAGCAGTTGCAGATTCTGGGGAGTATTCCGGACTTTCATAATATCTGGAAGGTTACAGTCTAGTTAAACTTATTAAAAGTGCTATCTGGAGGACGGTAACATCTTCAAGTCGTTCCTTTCCTTTAGGGAGAGTCTGAACCTTTATACCCAATTAAGCGTCTTATAGAATTTGGCTATCTCTAACGTTAGTTGAAGGTGAACGTCTGAGGAATAAGCCTGATCTGGAGTAGCCCGAAAAGGGCTAGGACTAGTAATTATCCCTTCCATATTCCCTAGAATTTAGAAGGTTAAGGAGTGATCTGATCAAAATTTTCAAGATATTAAGGGGAACAGATAGGGTATATAGAGAGAAACTATTTCTTTGGGGAGTCTAGGACTAGGGGGCGTGGATAAAAAATTAGAACCAGACCTTTCAGGAGTGAAATTAGGAAACACTTCTACACACAAAGGGTGGTAGAAGTTTGGAACTCTCTTCCGCAAATGGCAATTGATGCTAGATCAATTATTAATTTAATATCTGAAATTGATAACTTTTTGTTAACCAAAGGTATTAAGGGATAGGGGCCAAAGGTGGGTATATGAAGTTAGATCGCAGATCAGCCATGATCTCATGGAATGGCGGAACAGGCTCGAGGGGCTCAATGGCCTACTCATGTTCCTATGTTCCTATATTCCTGTGTTAATATTTGCTGTCTAGACTTAAGCCAGTATTTTTCACTAGCCACTGCTGAAACATATTTAGGCTTGTTTCATATGGGTGTTCAGGTTTGTTGGAGAAGGTAGAACAACATAAACTTTTATTTACATAGGGCCTTTAAGGTAGTAAAATATCCCAAGTCGCTTCACAGGAACATTATCAAACACGAGCCACATAAAGAGATATTAGGACAGGTGACCAAAAGCTTGGTAAAAGATGTTTTAAGAAGCATCTTAAAGGAAGAGAGATAGGTAGAGAGCTGGAGAGGCTTATGGAGGGAATTCCAGAGCTTAGGACCTAGGCAGCTAAGGCACGCTGCCAATGGTGGAGTGATTAAAATTGGGGATGCAGAAGAGGCTACAATTGGAGAAGTGCAGAGATCTTGGAGGCATGTAGGGCTGGAGGAGGTTATAGAGATAGGGAGGGTTGAGGCCATGGATGGATTTGAAAACAAAGATGAGAAGTTGCTGAACCGGGAGCCAATGTAGGTCAGTGAGCATAGGGGTGATGGGTGAACAGAATGTGGTGCGAGTTAGGATACGAGCAGCAAAGCTTTGGATGAGCTCAGGTTTATGGAGGGTGGAAAATGGGAGGCCAGTCAGGAAAGCATTGGAATTCTAGAGGTAATAAAGGCATGGATGAGGGTTTCAGCAGCAGATGAGCTGAGGCAGGGATAGAGATGTGCAATGTTACGGAGGTGGAAGTAGGTGGTTGTGGTGATGGAGAGGATATGGGGTCGGAAGTTCAACTCAGGGTCAAATAAGACGCCAAGGTTACAAGCAGTCTGGTCCAGCTTCAGACTGTGGTGAGGGAGAGGGATGAAGTCAGTGGCTAGGGAATGGTGTTTGTGGTGGGGACCGAAGACAATGGCTTTGGTTTTCCCAATATTTAATTGGAGGAAATTTTTGCTCATCTAATACTGGATGTCGGACAAGCAGCATGACAAATCAGAGACAGTAGAGGGGTTGAGTGAAATGGTGGTGAGGTCGATCTGGGTATCGTCAGTGTGCATGTGAAAATTGGCATTGTGTTTTTGGATGATGTCGCCGTGGGGTAACATTAAGTTGAGAAATTGGAAGGTGCCAAGTATATATCCTTGGTGGACTCCAACGATAACAGTGTTGATGCAGGAAGAGAAGCCATTGCAGGTGATTATCTGGCTACGACTGGATAGATAGAAATGGAACCAAGCAAGGGCTGTCCAAGCCAACTAGATAGCAGAGGAGAGGTGTTGGAGGAGAATGGCCTGGTTAGAGAGTGTTGATTCATTCAAATGCAAATGCAAATTAAATAGATTGGAACTAGGGGTTTGTATAAGGGTGATACTTAATTTTTCCAGTTAACTGTTATTCAAATCTAAAGTGAGGTGTTGAAGTAAATTCTGTTTTTGGCATTTTGTGTTGGTGTTGTATTTGCAGTCTGCTAAGGCCAAGACACATGAGGCTGGACTAAAGGAAAGCAATTTCCAGTAGTGAGGACAGTGGTACTAAGGATTGTGGGCCTGCTAGCAATGTATTGGGAATGGGAAGGATGGTTCAGGCGAAGTGCTCTTAGATCAATTTCTCTCTGAAAGCTCTGGCAGCTAGGGGTACAGGTGATCGATGCTGCTCCTGCGCTTTATGCTGCTCTTCCTCTTTCTCCTCTTCCAATTTTTCTGCCCAGCTGGTGGTATAGGCTGGTTGCTCAGTATTGCGATAGTATGCATCACGCAGCACATGACCGCAAATCTGGAAAAATGGTCAGAAGTGTATTGCAGAGCTCCTTCCAAACTGTCCAGCAGCAAATGCATTCCTTGAACACACGGATGGTCTGCTCAGTGAGATTTCTGGTGGTTGTATGACTCTCATTGTAGGCATGCTGTGCATCTATGCCCGGGTTCCTGACAGAAGGCATGAGCCATGTCCAGAACCCTTCTCGTCAAGTAGCCAGCCTGTGTCCTGATTGCCTGGTTGGAATAAAGGCAATATGGCATGAATGAATTATGGCTGCTGCCAGGAAGCCGGTCACAGATCTGCACGATGCACTGCCTAATACACCCTTATTTTATTATAATAAGCTTCCTGTATAGTTCCAGCATGCACCCTGGATCCCTACAGAGGAGCCTAATCCAATATGGCAGGCGGCACACTTCCCATATGAGATAGGCACTTGTGCAGTATCCACCATATTGAACCATTAGATACCCCCAATGTATAAAACAGGCACCTAAGGTATCTAAGATATTTACAGACTAAGTGAATGGAAGAATGGCAAGAACAAAAAGTAGAGACGATAACACTAGATAAATAACCCTTAAACCCAATAAATCGGGAAACAAAGAATCAGTTATTATTCTTTCGCTTAAATTTATTTAAATTCCTGATATGGGCACTGGGTTCTTTAAGGGCAATTATCAACTATGTATAATAAAATTATAATCAGCTGCTATTATGGAATTTTTTATCTTCTCATGAATCTCCACAGGAACTATTGGAATCAGAAATTTAATAGGGATATGAACGTTACAAGATTGTGGCCTGACAGCACTATATTAGTCAGACAATCAATTTACTGAAGTGGTGCAGCTGACATCACGAGTACAATAAATTCCAGCTGCTTCAGATTTATCTTAAGTTTTTCACAGGATCAAAGAAGTATTCAAAAAGCAGTTGAAACAAATTATTTGCCCATTATGGCCAACTACGTTATGTTGTAATGCCAGATTAGTTAGCCTTTAGGCCCTGAATTTGGTCAGCTGTTCAAGTGGAAGTTGTTAGATCCGTGTATCTTAATGTTGTGTCCTTCAATAATCAGACAAAAGACTGCAGGGAACGATCAACAGGTGTTTACTGAATGAGGGTTACTCTAGAACTAACTGTACAGATCACTACTCAGGGTTTATATACAGGTGTGGTCACTGCCGGTACTACAGTATACAGGAGCTGTAAAATGTAGTCCTCCCTTAAAGGTACATACATTACAGAAGTGGGCTGTGAGAAGAGACTGTTTTTGTTGTGAGGGCAGGTTCTTCAGTATGGTATTGCAAAGGGCTGCCCTCGTCTCAGATTCCTGCACTTGCAGCTAAAAGGATGCATGACAAGGTTGACCATGCTGCACCATGAGAGGTGCAGCTCACAACAGGTGCATCTCAGGACTAAGGTGTCATGGGTCAAAGGCCACTTCAGTCTCAAGAGGCTTCTATTGGAACACACTAGCCAGCCACCTCACATATTTCAGGGAGCACCTAGGACAAGCATATGAATGGGTTTAAGAGTTTACACATCAAACACCTACACCAAGGGGAAGCACAGTGATAAGAGGCGCTAGGTACACACAGAGATTGAATTGTCATCAAAATTATGGTTGCACTGAAATGGAAATATATGCAGACATTGGCCTGGAATTTCCTTGAAGCTGCTATCACTCCACCCACCACTATAACTTCGTCCAGTGCAGTAGAAACCCCATTAACGCTGGTAAACAGGTGGTGGAGCAGGATCAGCTCCCAGGGAATTGAAGGCCATTGTTTTTGACAAAGTTTGGAAGTTGCTTTCATGGCGTGAATGGGAGCTGTCAGAGTGGATGTACACAGAATCCATCGTCTACGGGTGTGCAGATGACGGGATTTATCGAGGAAGTGTTTATGGCCACATTGATGCAATTTATGACTCCATGGACTTTTGGACTTTTGGAAATCCTGCCACTTGGTAAAATTACAGTGCCCTGTTATGTTGCTTTACAATGCCCTGTTATGTTGCTGCCAGTTGTCTATGTGGATGCTAGCTCTAGAGAATAAAACATCTGTGACATTATTTGATGCAGCTGTGTGCAGCTATTTATCTAGTTAAGTTAAGCTAATTAGGGGCAGTTGTGACTTTAACAGCCATTGGCAGAGTGGTGGAGTTGGCTATAGGTCCACTTGTAGCACATGACCTAAGTTTGTGGATGCAAAGGGCTGGATTTTGTCAATGGGGACGTGATGGAGGTGGGACTCCCAGCTTTTGGGTTGTAGTCCCGCCTCCATCGACTTGTGGCCAACTCACGCTATTTTCCCTTGATTGACCTTGTTAAGCCGACCCAGCGGGCTCAGCAGGCCGATTAAGGGACACCTGGTTACTGGTGACGTCAGTGATTGACATTTCATCTGTCAAGAGCTTTTGACAGATGAAAAATCAGCGTTTGACTGCTCGGTGAAGCTGTCAATCACTGACAATCTGTCTTCTAACTTGAGTCCTTCTACTCAGACTCAGTTAGAGATCTCTCCAGACCAGAAAGCAGAATGCTGCAGCTTTGACAGTTCAGCAGCCATTCTGCTTTCTGTGCCGGTGAACTGAGGGACTCCCGAGAACTGAAGGAAGGAAGCCTGCAGGAGAAAGTAAAGGTAAGTAAAACTTATTAAAAGACTTTACACTTACCCCACACACTTACCTCTGCACACATGCACCCATCACTCACCTGCACAACGGACATCTCGACCCCTCCAACCCCTTCAGACCGACGGCCCGCCTCGCTAACTTGGCGTGGTTCGGCGTTGTCGGGAAGCCCACACTTCAGGGCTAAAAATAGGGATTAGGCAAAAAACTGCCCGTTAACTACCTGTTAACAGGCAGTTAATTTGCACTAATCCCCTTCCCGCCTCGGGGAGGCGGCTCCCAGCACAGGTCGGATACCCGCCCCCTGGGACATTGGCATGGAGGCGGGTTGGGGGCGGGATGGGTTCCTGCCCCCCGATTCTGCAATTTTCCCACCACTCCCGCCTCCAAACCCACCTCTACGGGGCTTGGAAATTCGAGCCCAAAAAATCCACAGAAACTGTTCTTGGTTAAATGCAGTCGGTATGACGGCGTACTTTGAAATTGACCGCAAGTTCGGGATTTCCGCATGGGCTAAATCCCAAACTTGCGATCTGTCAAGTTCCAAATAAAAAGATGATCTACTGTAACTTTCACATCCTCATTGCTGGTGAAAAGTTGAGCTAATTGCCCACCAACTGCATATCAATTATGCTGGAAAATGTTATGGCTGGTAAAATTTACAACATAAGGGGAGGGGGGCTGATAAAATTGTAATTTCAGGCCAATAATTAAAAACAATACATAAAAGAACATACCAGGCAGCTGTAAAGGCTCAGTTTGAGGGATGAGATTGTTCTTTATTTTAATTTTGTAGTCAATTTTCTCATTTCAAGATTGAATATCAACCAAAAAACTATGGCCGCAAAATTCGGCTACTTTGCACCTGCCGTTAGCGCCTCCGGGGGTGGTTACAGGACGCAAAGGGCTTATCGCCCGGGCGGGAGCGCCTCCCGAGAAATTTGGCGGGACACTACTGAGGCGCTAGCCGATAGCATCGTGCCCCCGTTGGTAGCGCCCCGGGCCGCTGCGCCACCGGCGATGACATCATCACCGTGCACCGCGACCCCTTAGTACCCCGCCACGACCCTTTACCGCCCCGCAACAGAAATTTGGCTGCGCCCCGCAGGGCTACAGCAGGTGGTGTCAGCACCACCTTCGCGAGTTGCGAGCTGGGCCGACCTCCGCTCGCGGAGCGCTAATTAAAGGGAGGTGCGGCCACGACCTGCGCCGCCATTTTACTTTTTTTGGCCGACCTCCAGTTCGGCCCTCCGTGGTGGCCCTTGGCACAGTCCTTGGCCACCATTGTGCAGCCCGGAACCTTGCGGGCCATCGGAGGCCCTGCAGATCTCACAGCATCCCTCCTCTTTAATGGAAGGAGTGGGAGACTGAAACGCATCAGTGCTACGTGGAGCAGCCGCATAGCGCTCCGACGCTACCGCGCTTTGTGCCCCCGATACCACCCCAAGAGGAAGTGGAGTGCCCGAGCTAGCGCTCTGCTTCCTTGCCAGGGCGGTAAGCCGAATTTAGCGGCCGGGGCAGTACTTCCGCGCCAGCCACTAAATCTCTGGCGATAATTCGGTTACCGCCCCCAAATGGGGCGTAACTGAATTTCACCCCCTATATTGCCAGTTTTAAAAACTCTATCGATCTACTTTCATTGACAAAAGGGTTTGGTCGTCACAATTCTGAGGTGACAGGGTTTTGCATTTGTGCATTATTTATATATATATATTAAATAATGTTATCAAATTTATGGTGTCAAAATAGATTTTAA
Source organism: Somniosus microcephalus (assembly GCF_052327205.1). Taxonomy (NCBI): domain Eukaryota; kingdom Metazoa; phylum Chordata; class Chondrichthyes; order Squaliformes; family Somniosidae; genus Somniosus; species Somniosus microcephalus. The sequence goes on from NC_140987.1 coordinate 160,532,048, forward strand.
CTTTTTGTCAGACCATTTACAGATATATGGAAATCATACGTTAACCTCCTTTTTGCATGCACCTCTTGCTTTCCCGTCCTCCCCTCACCACAACTCCACAGAAGAGGGAGAGGAGAGTGAAGAAGAAGAAGAAACAGACCACCGTCACTCAATTTGACACTCCCAGCCACCAACTCCTCAAGGTTCACCAGCAAGGCCATTTGCAGCGTCCCCCACTAAAATACAGCAGCCTTCCACCAGCCATCACGGATATCCCAGCCAGAAAGGAACAGTCTGTGTTGCATCCTTCCTTCTGCTTCCTCCTCTTCTGCTGCCTCCTCTTCTGTTTCCTCTTCTTCAGCTTCCTCCTTTTCTCTTTCTTCCTCTTCTATTTCTTCCTCTCTGTATCTTACTTTTCTGCGTCTTCCTCTTCCCTCTGCGAGCAGATGCTGGAATATGAACTGACAGCATAAAATACTGGAAATACTCAGCAGGTCAGGCAGCATCTTGACCTGAGACATGAACTCTGTTTCTCTCTCCATGGATGTTGCCTGACCTGCTGAGTATTTCCAGCATTTTCTGTCTTCTTAGAGGCCTTCTTTTACCACCTGAGGCCTTGCAAGTGCCCAGCAGCACTCCTTGCACACTTAAATTTTTTTAACATGTATCGCAGCAAGTCACTACTTCAATAACATCCAAAAAGCCCATTCCAAAAGCTTAAATGCAAACTTACCTGAAATATGTGTGTGTCCCTTTACATAGAAACATAGAAGATAGGAGCAGGAGTAGGCCATTCGGCCCTTCGAGCCTGCTCCGCCATTCAATGAGATCATGGCTGATCATCCAAATTCAGTACCCTGTCCCTGCCTTCTCCCCATATCCCTTGATCCCTTTAGCCTTAAGAAATATACCCAACTCTTTTTTGAATATATTTAATGAACTGGCCTCCACCGCCCTCTGTGGCAGAGAATTCCACAGGTTCACCACTCTCTGGGTGAAGAAATTCCTCCTCATTTCAGTCCTAAATGGCTTACCCCTTATCCTTAGACTATGACCCCTGGTTCTGGACTCCCCAGCCATCATAAACATCCTTCCTGCATCTAGTCTGTCCAGGCCTGACAGAATTTTATAAGTTTCGATGAGATCCCCTCTCAATCTTCTAAACTCCAGTGAGTATAAGCCCAATCGACACAATCTCTCCTCATACATCATTCCTGCCATCCCAGGTATCAGCCTGGTGAATCTTCGCTGCACTCCTTCCATGGCAAGGACGTCCTTCCTCAGGTAAGGCGACCAAAACTGCACACAGTACTCAAGGTGCGGTCTCACCAAGGCCCTTTACAACTGTAGCAAGACATCCTTGTTCCTGTACTCGAACCCTCTTGATACGAAGGCCAACATACCATTTGCCTTCTTAACCGCCTGCTGCACCTGCATGCTTACCTTCAGCGACTGGTGCACAAGAACACCCAGGTCTCTTTGCACTTCCCCTTCTCCCAATCTATTGCCATTCAAATAATAATCTGCCTTCCTGTTTTTGCCACCAAAGTGGATAACCTCACATTTATCCACATTATAGTGCATTTGCCATGTTTCTGCCCAATCACCCAATCTGTCGAAATCGTACTGGAGTTTCACGACATCCTCCTCACAGCTTACCCTCCCACCCAGCTTTGTGTCGTCTGCAAATTTGGAGATATTACATCCAATTCCCTCATCCAGATCATTAATATATATTGTGAACAGCTGGGGTCCTAGGACCGATCCTTGCGGTACCCCACTAGTCACTGCCTGCCACTCGGAAAATGACCCGTTGATTCCAACTCTTTGCTTTCTGTCCGCCAACCAGTTCTCTATCCAAGTCAATACCTTGCCCCCAATCCCATGTGCCTTAATTTTGCATGCTAATCTCTTATGTGGGACCTTATCGAAAGCCTTCTGAAAGTCCAAATACACCACATCCACTGGTTCTCCCTTATCTATTTTACCAGTTACATCCTCAAAAAATTCCAGTAGATTAGTCAAGCATGATTTACCTTTTGTAAACCCATGTTGACTTTGTCCGATCCAGTCACTGCTTACCAAGTGCTCTGCTATTACACCTTTTATAATAGATTCTAGCATTTTCCCCACTACCGATGTCAGGCTTACCGGTCTATAATTCCCCGCTTTTTCTCGACCACCTTTTTTGAATAGTGGGGTAACATTAGCTACCCTCCAATCCATGGGTACTGTTCCAGAGTCTATCGAGTTCTGGAAGATGACCAGCAATGCATCTACTATTTCCAGGGCCACTTCCTTAAGTACCCTGGGATGTAGATTATCAGGCCCTGGGGATTTATCGGCCTTTAGGCCCATCAATTTTCCTAACACCATTTCCCTACAAATACTGATTTCTTTCAGTTCCACCCTTTCATCAGGCCCTATGTTCCCCGGCATCTCTGGGAGGTTATTTGTGTCCTCCTTTGTGAAGACAGAACCAAAGTATGAATTTAGTTGGTCTGCCATTTCTTTGTTTCCCATTATAAATTCCCCTGATTCTGACTGTAAGGGACCTACGCTTGACTTCACCAATCTTTTTCTCTTCACATATCTATAAAAGCTTTAAGAGGTGCTGACAGTACCTCTGTCAGTCTGCTGCACACTAGGTTTACATGGTGAGCTCTGTGCAGAGGTTCAAGTTTGCCGTGGTGATGTTAAGTCAGCGTTGCACGCCAACTGATGTCAAATCTCCCTCATTTCAATTTGTAGGCTGATGGATGTTACCGGCAGCATTGCTGGGCCTTCCAAAATGGAGTATGCCACGGGACCCACCATTGGTTGGCGAAAGAGTGGTGGCCGCCCTCTTACGCAACATTTTGTCAGTAACAGGTGGTGTTAAGCCCTTGAATTTTTAGCCTGAAGACTTTTAAGATAGAAAGGGGGAGATAATTGATAAAATTAATCAAACTTAGAGAGGATAAAACCCCTTTTAAATTTAAAAGGTCTCTCATCAGTATGAACAAGTTGGTGTCTTAGCAGGTGGGATGACTGAGTGAATCCCTTCCCACACTCAGAGCAGGTGAACGGCCTCTCCCCGGTGTGAATTCACTGGTGTACAATGAGGTGAGATGATGGATTGCATCTGCACATACTAAAAGAAGTTAGGGAAGAGACAGCATAGACACTATTACATATTTATAACAATTCATTAGAAAAGGGAATAGTGCCAGAGAACTGGCGGACAGCTAATGTTATTCCTATGTATTCCTGGGAACTATTGACTAGTTAGCTTAACCTCAGTGGTAGGAAAGATAATGGAATCTTTACTCAGAGTTGTAATAGAAACACATCTAGAAACTGAAAATATAATAGTCAGCACAGATTTCAAAAGGGAAGGTCATGCTTGATCAACCTTATTGAATTCTTTGAAGAAATAAAAGTAAGAGTAGAAGGGTAATGCAGTAAAAGTAATTTATTTGGATTTTCAAAAGGCCTGCATAGTAGACTCATGACTAAGTATGACCATGTGGAGATAGATAGATTTTTGGACTCTAGGGGAATCAAGGCATATGGGGATTGGGCGGGAAAGTGGAGTTGAGGTCGAAGATCAGCCGTGATCTTATTGAATGGCGGAGCAGGCTCGAAGGGTAGTATGCCCTACTCCTGCTGCTGATTAAGCAACACCTCGATTTCAAAATTATCATTCTTGTTTTCAAATCCCTCCATGGCCTCACCCCTCCCTATCTCTGTAATCTCCTCCAGCCCCACTACCCCCCGAGATATCTGCGCTCCTATAATTCTGCCGTCTTCAGCATCCCTAACTATAATCGCTGAACCATTGGTGACCGTGCCTTCTGTTGCCTAGGTCCTAAGCTCTGGAACTCCCTGCCTAAACCTCTCCGCCTCTCTACCTCTCTTTCTTCCTTTAAGACGCTCCTTAAAACCTACCTCTTTGACCAAGCTTTTAGTCACCTGCCATAATTTCTCCTTATGTGGCTTGGTGTCACATTTTTTGCCTTATAATACTCCAGTGAAGGGACTTGGGACGTTTTTCTACGTTAAAGGCACTATATAAATATAAGTTGTTGTTGTTGTCATTGATTCTTATGAGTCGGGGACAGGATGCAGAATGGATAGCAAGCTGGCTACAAAACAGAAAACAGAGCAGGGGTTATTCAGACTGGCAAAAGTTAGGAAGTGGCGTTCCACAAAGTTCAGTGCTGGGACCACTGTTGTTCTCAATTTACATTTATGATTTGAACTCAGGAATCGGAAGTACAATTTCAAAATTTGGGGATGACTCCAAATTGGGAGGTATAGTTAATACAAAGGAAGAATGTGACAAAATAAAGGAAGTCATTAATAAACTTGCAGAATGGGCATGTAATTGACAAATTAATTTCAATATAGATAAGCGTGAGTTGGTGTATTTTGGTAGGAAGAATAAGGAGGTCACATACTGCTCAGATAATATGTCTGAATGTAGTAAAGGAGCAAAGAGATCTAGGGGTACAGCTACACAAACCACTAAAAGCAGTGACACAGGTTAATAAGGCAAAAAAAAGCAAACCAAGCACGGGTCACTTCTAGAGGGATAGAACTGAAAAGCAGAGAAATTATGTTAAACTTGCATCGAACCTTGGTTCGACCACACTTGGAATACTGTGCACAGTTCTGGTCTCTATATTATAAAAAGGGTGTAGGGAAATTGGAGAAAGTGCAAAAAAGATTCACAAGGATGATACCGGAACTGAGAGTATATACTTATCAGGAAAGGCTGAACAGGCTGGGGCTCTTTTCTCTAGAAAAGAGAATGTTGAGGGGTAACCTGATAGAGGCTCTTAAGCTAATAAAAGGGTATGATAGAGTAGACAGAGAAAATGTTTCCATCGTGGGGGAGTCTAAAACTAGAGGTCATAAATATAAGATAGTTTAACTAATAAATCCAATAGGGAATTCAGGAGGAACCTCTTCACCCAAATGTTTGTAAGAATGTGGAACACACTACCACAGGGAATAGTTGTGGCAAATAGCATAGATGCATCTAAGGGGAAGCTAGATAAGCGCATGAGGGAGAAAGGAATAGTGTCAGATGAAGTAGGGTGGGAGGAGGCTCATGTGGAGCATAAACACCGGCATAGACAAGTTGGGTTGAATGGCCTGTTTCTTTGCTGTACGCACGATGTAACTTGTTACGCATAACAGTACTTTTGATTTGCCTTAGCAGAGCTCTTCAAATCTGACATTTTTCTTCCTGAAATCACTCATCCTGCATGTGCGGGAGACAGCATTCACCCTTTCTGAACCCTCCACTCATGTCTACTGCACCCGCTGCTTCTTGGGGAAGGCTGGCCATCAGTCCCAAACAGTCTGTCCCTGCTCTCCCCCTCTCTCTTTCTCTCTGCCCTGTTAGTGAGGCTTCCATAGCCTCATCAATGATCCTTGCTTTCCTCTTGATGAGGAAAATCTTTGCATTTTACTGGCTTCACTTGCACCATTTCAGGTTGAAATGGATGCTTGTAATGAAAAGTTCTGCAGGGCTGACAGACCGCTGAATCTAAATTCCCAATTTATGATCCAAGTGACCTAAACTTTGTGTTTGGAGCTCAAATTTGTAAAATCTACTCTAATAAGTGCTGCACACCTTTAAGTAAAGCCATCCTATTAGAATGTCTGTTATGCGGGTGTTAAATCACATTTTAGTGCACCTAAAATTAGATATTACCCAGCTTCTTTTGTACCATTCAGAACTCTAAAGTCATGCTCAGTTAACCTTTAATTAAAGCAGCAAAAAGTAATTGCTAAGTTTTTGTACATGCTTACACATGGAACTGTACCCCACCCAGGAGCCAATGAAGGAGGAGGAGAAAATAAAACAAAATGAAGAAAATTGCCAAAAAATGCAGTAAAGTTGTTGAAATATAATTGGGTAGAAATTGGTATGCATTGTACTCACTTTTCGAAGACCTCACCTGTCAAAAGCACATGTCATCACTTCAGGCGCACACTGCCCATGATTGTCTGTCCATTTAAAACAATGGTTGGAAAATTGTGTGCAGTGTACAACTGAATTTCCAATATGGACTTTCAGCATGCGATGCTCCCCACTGTCAGGGCACAGTCAGAAATTCTTCGTTAAATGTTTTCTTCATTTACAGAATCTCAGTGGCACACCTTCAATTAGCTGAATGCCTCCCCAGAATTGACTCCCAACATTTTAATACTGGAAATGCATCATATCTCATGTGTTGGTAAGGAACAAACCAACTTTAGCCAACTAAAAGCCATGACTGGATGCCAAATGTAAATGCATCAAGAAGAATGCTAGGATCACTTGCCAAATCCTCCATGACGTAGACAGGGAAATGATCATATCTCCCCTCTATAGAAATAGATAAAAGCCCCATGAATTGTGCCTTAACCTATAATCTTACTAAATTGTGCTACTAAAATTTTGGCTACACTATTTACCACAAAGTGTGGAGATCTCCAAGCTAGTAAACCAAGATGAGACAGTCTTTACTAATTGATAGCAGTTGGTGGATCACATAGGAAGCATTATACACCATGCCAGCAAGACCACATCTGCAGTCTGTAATCTGTAGTTTTGGTCTGAAACCACTAGGTTCTGGGATTAGGCACTTGGGCTGAAAGTCAATTCAATCTGCTATCAACCCTGTTTACTCACCATTTTTAGTGCTGCTGTGTGTGAATGCATTCTAAGAAACCACAATGATGTTTATTTCATCTATGTGGGCATTCTGACAGGAGCAGGCCTAGAGTTGTCTCTTGTTATCTGTAGAAGGCCTTACAGGTACGGAAGGAAATGAGTTTTTCCCACGGTAGTTGTCTGAGTACTGAAAGAATAAAAAGGGGCGAGCAAGGAGTGAGCCAGAGACAGGGGGAAAGGGTTAGTAACTGGTAGGAATAAAAAGGCCTTAGATTTACATAGGAGAATAAAAAAGTTAAAGAAATGGAGGACTTGGACAAGCAACCCAGAGGCAAGAAACAATTTTAAATAAATGCAAAAAATAGTACAACAACTTGTGTTTATACAGCAATTTTAATGTAGAAAAGTGTCCCAAGGCAGTATGATACTTTGCTGATATTAGGTTAACATGACATACATGATTCACTGTTATAGTAGGAAATGCACCAGAAATGTAAAAAAAAAATCAAAATTTTATGTGGGGGAGGAGTGCCCCAATTCCCGGATAGGAATTAAATTAGGTACAAGATGCTATGAGAATTTTTTGTTGATCCTGGCCTGGCCAAACAAATGTTGAGAATCACTAACACAGGTAGTTTACGAGGTGCTCTTTAGCAAGGCTGAAATGCTTTGCTATAATTATACTGGTATTTTTAACGATGCCAGTGGAACCGTACTTCAGCATGGGAAAAAATCATTATCTTTACCAAAGGCTTTGCTGTATTATCGATCAAGTTGGATTCCAATTAACACTCAGCTGCTCTGAAATGGTGCATCGCACCAACCTTGAATCCCATTAATCCTGTATCTTCCTTTATCCATGTAAGAAGACAAAGGGCTAGATTTTCAGTTGCTTGCGCCAGCAGTTAGCGCCTTAAGAGAAGTGATTTCCGGGCGCTATGCGTGTAGCGCCCGGGCGCAGCGCAGTTTGCGCCCCGCCCCAAATTAAGTTGCCCGTTAGCGCCGGCGCAAAGTTTAGCGCCCGCCCGGATGCGCGCGCAGAAAATGACGTCACATCCTCGTGCAACGCCCTTTGGCCGCCCCGATTGCAAACTTCAGTCGGACCGCCCCATTGTGCGGCGGGCGGCCGGAGCGTTTGGAAAAAGGAACGCAACACAACCAGCGCGGGCCCCGGGGGGCGCTAATTAAAGGGAACGTCCTCTCCAGTATAAAGGCCATCCATTATTTCAGAAAACAGTCTTGTGCAACGCATTTCTGGAGACACAACAAGGAGGATAGCTAACTGGTTTCAAGCAGCAAGAGCCAGGTATTTTTGGACTCAGGCAACAGCGCTGCAAGTGGCCATTTGGAAATTAGAGTGTTTGCCAGGATTTGATGGGGGTTGCATGGGGTGCCAACGCGGAGCTGCAGCTCCATGTCCGTAGGGCTCGCAGACGCATTGTGAGAGGGGCAGCCCTGGCTAGAGGCAGAGGGGGCTACAGGCGTCGGCCACGTAGGCCTTACCCAGTCAGGCTATACCGCCAGCAGCGCTCCTACCTAAACATGAGTGCCGCGCGATGTGTTAAAAGGCTCCGATTCCGGAAGGGGGTGATTGCAGAGATCTGCCACCTGCTTCGCCGAGATCTGCGGCCAAAGCTCAGGTGCAGGACGTCTCTGTCGGTGGAAGTGAAGGTGACAGTGGCATTGAACTTCTATGCCACCGGCTCCTTCCAATACGCTGCTGGGGACATAGCAAACATCTCCCAGTACGGCGTGCATCGCTGCATCCGCCAGGTGACCGAAGCACTGTTCAGAAGGAGAAGCCAATTCATCTCCTTCCCCATGGCCCTGGAGAGCCAGCATCAGCGCGCATTGGGATTTTCCAGACTCGGGGAATTCCCCTTGGTGCAGGGCGCCATTGACTGTACGCATGTGGCTTTGCGGGCCCCTCTGGAGCATGGCGAGCAGTATCGCAACAGGAAGGGCTACCATTCTCTGAATGTGCAGCTGGTCTGTGACCACAAGCAGCGCATCATGGCAGTCAATGCCAGCTTCCCAGGCAGCAGCCACGATGCCTTTATCCTGCGGCAGAGTACTGTGCATGACATGTTCCAGGCACAGCCTCCCCCAAGAGGATGGCTACTCGGGGACAAAGGCTATCCTTTGTGCACCTGGCTCATGACCCCGCTCCGCGCGCCCAGGACCGCTGCTGAAGAGGCCTACAACGAGAGCCATCAAACCACCCGCAACATCATCGAGCTAACTATTGGGGTCCTCAAGCAGCGGTTCCGCTGCCTTGATCGCTCCGGAGGAGCTCTCCAGTATTCGCCGGACCGGGTCTCCCAATTTGTGGTGGTTTGCTGCATGCTACACAACCTGGCTATCCGCAGGACTCAGGCACTGCCACCTGACGTTGGACCAGCACCTCAGGAGGAGGAGCAGGAGGAGCATGAGGAGGAGGAGGAGGAGGAGGAGGAGGAGCAGGAGTACGTTCCCAGGAGGGAGCGACCAGGGCCAAGGGCCGCACGACGCCACCTTATTACACGGTACTTCTAAGCCCCCTGTCAGGGAATGGCCAGGGGCCATGAGGGAAGATGAATGCAGCCGCTCCGCAAGCCCTCAGCCGGCGAAGCCAACAAACACTAAGAAGAACAACCATGGAGACTGCATGAATAAAGATAATTTTTTATTAAACAAAAATGAAAAGCCCTTCCCACATGAATCCCCAAAAACAATAAACGGGCCCCACAAAAAGCCCAACAAACGACTCACTCCCACAAACTGGGGAGGAGCCACTCCACCTTTATTGAAACCGGGCCTCAACGTCGGCCTAACGCAAAAAAAAAGCCCTCCAAAAGCACAACCATGGGCAAAATAAAGATGGCCACCGCCATATTAAAGGAAAGCTGGCCACACCCTCTACTGAGTGGCCCGCGAGGGCGAGACCTTGCCCAGCATTTTGCCTCCCCTGCCCTGCCTGCTGCTCCTTCGCAAGCTCTGCCCAGTGGCTGCTGCGAGGCTGGGGGAAGGCGCCTGAGGCTCAGATGCCCTTCCGCCAGATGCCACTGGGGGGCGGCCTACACGGCGTTTGGGCCTCGAGGGGCCGTCTCCTGAGTGGCGCGCCTGAGCCTGGCCACCATCAGCTGCAGCCGCTTGCCCTTGACGCCCCAGAGGGGGAATGGCGGCGACGGATGGTGCAATGTGGGCCAGCTGGCGTCTGGGATGCGCTGGCTGGTGCTGTGGCGCGGTGGCACTCGGCCGGGCCCGCACTGCAGGATCCGCAGCAATCAGCCGACGGCCGGCTTGCTGGGATGGTCCAGCGCGGCGCCTGCCCTGGCGATGCCTGCCTGAGACAGCGCGTGTGGCAGCAGTGAGTGGCCCTCTGGTCCTGGTGTGCGCGCGCATCACATCCGCCAGGGTCTTGACGGCATCAGTTAGCATGCGGCCAGTCGCGGCAGTTGCTGCCCCGAACTCGCGCACACTGGTCGCCAGCGACTCGATGGCCTCAGGCATGCGCCCCACCACGCTCATGAGCTCCGTGTGGCGCCGGTCCGAGTCGTCGGCCATCTGATCGAGCTTCCGCACCTCCTCCGAAGTGAAGGTGTCCGGACTGGAGTCGCGACTCTCCCGCTGGGGAGGAGGGGGCCGAACTAGGGGACCCTTGCCGCGTTGGTGACGGCGAGTTTGCCGAGCAGCAGCACTCCCCTCTGATCCTTCCCCCCTTTGGGGGGAAGGCCGCGGGCCACGCGCACGGCTGCTGGGTGGCTGGACGCCACTGGTCCCAGAAGCTGCATTGCCCTGCGACAGTTCCTCCAGGCACTCGTCCAGTGAGGAGGTGTCGAGCATTTCCTCCTCTCCTGCGGGACGTGACTGTTCCCCCGAAGGTCCGGCTTGCTCCTCCTCCTCCTCCTGGTTGGAGGTGCTGTCACTGGCAGCCTCAGGGTCCTGGTCGTCACCAGCTGAAAGCAGGAATGCACAAGAGTAGCTTCAGAGTGAGGAGACGGCGTCAGCGAGGGAGTTAGGACTGGTGGGATTCAGCGCATTGGTGGGACAGTGGCAAAGGAGATAGCTCGGATGGGCCAGTGCGACGCGAGAGGGCCAAAAGGCGAGGTCCTTACCATTGCCGGGCAGTGGAGGGTCGGATACACCGCACGCTGTGGGGACAATCACACGTGCTCCCATGAGCACACACACGCGCTCCTCCAGCCGAGTGAGCTCCTGCAGCTTGGCGCGGCCACCCCTGGCACGGGCCTGGCGATTAAACGCTACTTTAGCCTGCAAGAGAAAGGACGGGCTGTAAGGGCGCAGTGAAGCCCTGATGTAGTGTGCACTGCCTCCCATGGTGGAATAGCTTGGACAGAGTGAAGCCCTGATGTAGTGTGCACTGCCTCCCATGGTGGAATAGCTTGGACAGAGTGAAGCCCTGATGTAGTGTGCACTGCCTCCCATGGTGGAATAGCTTGGACAGAGTGAAGCCCTGATGTAGTGTGCACTGCCTCCCATGGTGGAATAGCTTGGACAGAGTGAAGCCCTGATGTAGTGTGCACTGCCTCCCATGGTGGAATAGCTTGGACAGAGTGAAGCCCTGATGTAGTGTGCACTGCCTCCCATGGTGGAATAGCTTGGCCAAAGTGTAGAGTGCCGAATGGCCATTTGATGCTCATGACTGTCCCAATGCTGCTGGCTGAGGGCTGGCCAAAAGGACTTTCAGGTCCCTTTGCCCATCATGTCAGGTGTACATGCAAGAATGAGGAGGAGACTGGAAAGGCTACTCACCCTCACAATCCTGGTCAGATCGTTGTACTTCTTACGGCATTGTGTGTGGGTCCTGGGGGCCTCGCCGGTGAATGTCACCCTCTGGGCGATCTGCTTCCAGGCTTTGGTGTAGTCGTGGTGGGTTGGATTCCTCCCACTGTCTGGAAACAAGATCTTGCGCCTCACCTCCAGAGCTGTGAGCATGATGTCCAGATCACCCTCTGAGAAGCGCAGGGCACGCTGACGGGCCTTCTCTGGCGTTGCCATGACTCCCTGGGGCTGAGCAGTAGTGTTGAGGCCTCTTTGCAAGGCTGCAGTGTGCAGGGCGTGGCAGCAGACTAATTCGTCCCTTCCCCCTTTAAGAGCTGGTCGGCACCACGGGGTCTGCTGTCAGTGCAAAAATGACCGCACCCGTGCTGCGCCCCGCCTGGGCGCTATCCCTCTGGACCGCCGGCTTAGCGCCTAAAGAGAGTAGTGGAACGCCTCTTTTAGCGCTCCACCAACCTCTTAGGGCGAAGCCACTGAATTCCCGGCAACGGGGCGCTACTTTGGGGCGGGCGCTAACTTCGGGCGGGCGCTAAAGCTAGCGCCCCAAAACTGCCTAAACTGAAAATCTAGCCCAAAAGGTGGCTTTGAATTTGTATTTCCTGAACTATCATAATTGTCATAAATTCCGGCTGTAACTTCAAAGAGGACGAGGAGCAGGAACTTCGCCTCACCCTGCTACATTTCTCCTCCATAGATCAATGTTTGTGTTTATGTGCAGGGGGGAGAGAAATTTCTGGTCTATCATTAAGTGAGATTATGATTGCTTGAGTAAAATACAGAAATGACTTTTACATGCTTTTCACTATATTCTAATTATGAGTGAAAGGCTTTTATTTTTGCCTTTTCCTCTAGGCTGCACAGACAGCAAAAACCAGAGCACTTCAAAGGCTCTGAGGAAGTAAGTTCAATCCTTCGACATTTCATATCCGACACCTGTGCTGTTATGAAATGATGGGGGGAAATTTAACCCAAAAAACAGGTGGGTTGGGGTCGGGTGGGAAGTTAAAGTGTAAAAAAACTGAAACCCGACCAGAACCCATCTCCAACCCGCCCACTTCCGGATTTAACAGAGGTGGGATGGAGGGTGGGCAGCCAACCCGCTCCCAGGAGGTGGGTCGTTCATTTAAATATTATAATGAGGCTGGAGTGCCTCAGATTTAACAAACATTTCAAATTTAACAGTGGCTGGTCAGGTTTTGCAGGCCTCGGGAAACCCAACAGCCTTCACACATACCTCCTGGATCCAGTGTCCCTGCCTAATGCACCCCCTGCGATCAGAGACCCCCATGAGGCCTCCGATCCCCTCCACGAGGCCTCCGATCCCCTCCATGAGGCCTCCGATCGTCTTCCCAGCTTCCCCTCCCCAATCGTTCTCCAGGCTGGCCTCGATGTTCTCTCCCTCCACCGCCCCTCTGCCACCCCCACCCCCACACCTGATCACCCCCGGCCCTAGATGTTCTCTCCTACCCCCTTTCGCTCACCCCACAGCACCCACCCGATCCCTCCCTCCCTCCTCTCTGTGACCTAGTACCGCAGGCCTACCCACCCACAGCCAGCCAGTCTCTCCATCTGGCTGGCTGCAGGTGGGAAACAGATGTTTCAAACCTGTTTTCCAGGGTTTCCCAACCACTTTCGAGCCTCCCCCGCTCCCAACCCACCTCCCGATTAAAATTCTGGCCGATGTGACGGAAGTGAGTTGTTTCAGGGTTTCTGACTGCACCACTCTGCATTAAATGTTGGTACTTTTTAAGGTACCGCTTAAAGATATAAATTGGCCCCTGGGCACATGATGAAATGTGATGGGAAGTAGTTTTCTGATGACCTGCTGAAGTGCAAAAAACATTGAAGTTATATTATGATTGTACCACTGTTGTATTGACAGTACTTCAGCAGTGGGGTCAGTAGAGTGTAAATGGCTTGTGATAGTCTTCAGGAAAACAGCACAATAAACTAACATAGGAGTCATGTATAAAGGCAACATATACTGTTCTGGTGTAATTAACCATTTTCAATGGGATCTGACTGTTATTCCACCACCGTTACAGAAAAACAAAAAAGCAAAATACTGCAAATTCTGTAAAACTGAAATAAAAACAGAAAATGTTGGAAACACTCACAGACAAGGAGCATCTGTAGATAGAGGAAGGTAGGGTTAACATTTTAGTTTGGGGAAAAGGGGTCAGGGAGGGGGAAAAAAGCATGGTCTATGATTAGGTGGAAGTCACAAGACAACAGAAGTTTTGTTTACCTAAGTTAAGGAATGACAAAATACTCCTCCCTCATGGCTCGGTGTGTAAATGCACTCTGTGGGTGCACTTTGTTTAAAGAGGGATAAAAGGAGAATATCACAGCCTAATTCTAATTATGTCACTGTGCATTGATATTTAATTAATCTGTTTTGCCATTATTAATTATTTAAGCCTGCCCGCTCGCTGGAAATTGTGCAGGTGGGCAGTTAAAACCACCCAAGTTATTTATCGTCCTGAAGCCACCAGGAGCTGACTGATCGCAATTTTAACCTGCTGGGCAAGGACGTTGCCCAAAGCTGTCGGGGTCTTTTTAACACATGTAAGTTGACAAAATCGGGACCCGACTGCAATTTTAACTCGGTGGCCTGAGTGGGAAGTAGCAGTGAGTTTTCCCATCAGTCTAACCCAGTGAGGAAGCGGATCGGAGCCATAAGAGGCCTTGCACGGCCAGGAGGAGCAGGAATTCTTAATCAGCCATAAAGTTTTGGATTTGCACAAAGCTGAAGCTGTGAATGGTTTGCAATGTTGCTGTTATAGTACAGATATTAGTTTGAGGCCTGTTTAGTAATATATACTGTTGGCTCTGCACCACTGCCTGGCCAGGGAAAATGAAGTTCTGCACAAGTATGCTTGTGTACTTTCTGACATCTGAACTTTATAAACTTTGTTTCTCATGGGCAGCAGTAAGTGCTGTGAGACTATCTCTAGCAGGTGGTCTCACTTCCCTAAGTGCGATTTGGATGACTTGACAGCGAATTATTTTGCAAAGCTGATACTGCTTGCATTAACACAAACTATGTAGTAGGACAGGCCGGTGTATTGATGTGTAACTCTCCCTATTAACACAAGGCAGTGCACAAGTCTCCTATAAATTCTAACTGGTGTTGATTTTCATCTGCCTGCTCTGGAAACACTGAGGGATCGATTTTGAAATTGAGTGGTGTGCTGTCAGTGCCAATCACACTGCTCATGGGCAGCTTGCTGGTGGAGAGGTGTGGGGGCAGGAAATAAAGCCAGCCTAAACTTCTCAAAGGGGAGGTGATGTTTTCAGTCGCGGCGCGTGGAAACTGTGGCCAGAAATTTCCCGTTGCCGTGTGTGCAGGTTTGGAGGTGGGTCAGCTGTAAAAATTGAAGAAATAGGCAGTGCGTCGGGAATCCGCCATCATCCTGCTTCCTCGCGCCTTTAACTTGGGCCATGGACCCGATCGGCAGAGGCGGGCGACCTAATTCAACTGCTTGTTATCAGACCCTTAAGAGGGTTCTTAACTGCAGCTTCTGAATTTAACGGCATGAACACGGGCCGCACGCAGCTCGAGAACCTCACCTGTGAAGGGGAGGCAGAAGTTCAGTGGCCAATGAGCGAGGGCAATAATTGACAGCTGGGAATACCACATAAATATACACACCTTACATCTCATTAGTTGCCTAAGGGAAAGGCTCTTGCTGACTCCATTTTGTGCACAGATTTATATTTCTGGAGTTTGCAGGTCATTTCTGCAACCTCGGAAGCCACTCTCACCACATTGCTACTCAGAATTAGAACATTGAGGAATTGGCCTTCTGATCGCTACTTGACCTGCCATCTACTACATCGGCATGGGTGCCGCTTATACTGTCTCACCTTGGTCCTCAGAATTGGACAAAGATGAGCCCTACCACCAACAACACCAGCTACACCAGCAGCAACCACAACAGCAGCCTTCTCCTCAATGAGCTGATGCTCCACAGGAGAGAGGGGGGCACCACAGGGCTGCACCATGCCAGAGGCCATACCCCCAACACAGGGTATACAGGCAGAGGATGAGCTTCCTTAACATGACTGAGCAGTAGTGCTTCACGAAGCTCAGGCTACCGTGCCAGGTCGTCACAGACATTTGTAGCTTGCTGGAATAAGACCTGCTGCCCAGAGGTCCTGGTGGACACTCCTTACCAGTGGCTGTCCAGGTCACCAGCACCCTCAACTTCTTAGCCTCAGGCTCCTTCCAGGACTCTGCAGCAGACATTTGCAGGATCTCGCAGTCGGCCGCCCACAGATGCATCACATAGGTGACCGATGTCATGTTTCACAAGTCAGCAAATTATATCAACTTTGCCACTGATGAAGCCAGTGTAATTGAACGAGTGCTCGGCTTGCTGCGGCTCTGGCTGGCTTCCCACAGGTGCAGGGTGTCATCGACTGTACACATATGGCCATGAAGGCATCCCCACATCACCCAGGAATATTTGTGAACCACAAAGGCTTCCACTCCCACAATGTGCAGCTCGTCTGTGACCATAAACAGATGATTATGCATGTGATTCCCTGGCAGCGGTCATGACTCTTTCGTGCTGTGTCAGTCCACCTTCCCTCAGCTCTTCGCACCTCCAAACAGACTTACCGGCTGGCTACTTGAAGACAAGGGCTATCCATTGAAGACATGGCTCATGACACCCCTGAGGAGGCCAAGTACTGAGGCCAAGGAGCATTATAATGAGAGCCACATCATCACCAGATGTGTCATAGAACATGCAGTACACATGCTGAAGATGCGCTTCAGATGCCTTGACAGATCTGGAGATCAGTACAGACCAGCCAGGGTCTCCAGAATCATCGTTGTCTGCTGCGTGTTGCACAACATAGTGCAACAGCAAGGATTGAAGCTGCAGGAGGAGCATGGTGCACAATACACAGCCTCTTCAGAGGAGGAGGAGGAGGACGACGAGCAGGTGGAAGATAAGCAGGAGGAGAAGGAGGAAACAGCGGTGCACATTGCTGCCTGGGAGGCCCGGGATGGCCTCATCATGGCCAGATTTACTTAACTTGTTCGAATGCCTGCCACGTGCTCTACTAAGTCCCCCCCAACAACAACAACATAAAGCATCCTTACAATGACCAGGACATTCCTCTCACCCAAAGCCCCAATGCTCAAGGTTAAATAATGTCTCACCATTCACTCCAAGTGGCGAGGCCACTTCTAAGGCTTGAGGCAAAAATGGACAAGACCTGAAAGTGGTGCAAAGAAAAACATTTATGTGTGTCATCAAAACAACTGACACTTAGCACTAACATTTGTTGATACACCCATGTGCGTACCCTTGTGCATCTACTTTTGAGTCAATTTTTCTTTTGCGAATGCTTCTACGAGGTGCAACCCCTGTGGCTTCAGCAGAGGTAGTTGCAGGCTGCTCACTTCCCTGCTGCGACTGCATAGACACTTTTGGTGGACATCCTCTGGGTTTTGGAGTCTGTGATGGCCCCGCCAAAGTCTGCTCCTCCTGTGACCGTGCAGGGGCAGACTCAGCCATCACAATCCGAAGAGCCATGTGAGGCTCTGACTGAGGGGGAGGCAATGGGGGAGAATTGGGAGCCCTCTCATGGGCCACCCGCACTTCCCTGCCAGAGGCTGGACTGGAAGCGGGAGAAGCAGGCCCGGGCCGTCGGACCTTGGAGCCGGCGACGGTGAGGTGGAGGCTGCGGCGACTGGAGGATGTGTTCGGCAAGTCACGCAGAGGCAGCGCAGCGCATCGAGCAGCAGCAGCAGCCACGACGACTCGCAGTCCGACTGGGAGGAGGGGAGCCGGGAATGGTGGCCAGAGGGTGAGTGGGAGAAGCAGGCCACCACACGTGGAGCCGAGCCGGCAACAGTGAGGAGGAGGCCGTGGTGACGAGGAGGACGGAGTGGCTGAGGGGACATCGTGCTCCCACTGCCACTGGATGCCAAAGAATTGACTTTCTGAACACGGCGCTGTAAGAATAGCTGACGTGTCCCTACGGGGAGTAAGCATTCCATTGTACTAGTACATATGGCAAATAAAATTGAATTGAATTGAAATGCTGGAGAGCACCTTGCTGCACAGCAGTGGGGTGATGAAGGCTCAATTCAACATTTACATCTCTCATTGAGATGAGGTCTATGAGCACCTGCCACCTGTTCTCCACAGCTAGCCTGTGTTCATGTGAGTGACGTATTTGCTGCTCCATGCAGGTGGCCATCCTTTCCATGGAAGAACACATCGTCACCATCGCCTGCGACATGGTGCTGCTCATGTTGGAGATTGCCTGCTCCATTCTCTGCACATTTGCAGACATCGCGGCTGCAAAAGATGCCAGAGCCTCTTGCAGTTGTAACTGCAACTCCAAGATCACCCTTTTCTCAATGGCCCCCGAGGCCAGCAAAGCTTGAAGCATCCTGCGCCCTCTGTGGAGGAGTCTCCACTGTTGTCCCTGTCAACCCCACCTACTCTTTCTCACTTGTGAATTGTGAGACACCAGGTGACAACTCTACTCTATGGCGCAAAGGACCCACCGAGGTATGAATACCTGCGCTTGTGTTGGCTGCGCTTGGGTCTAGTGATGCTGTGCCCTCAGAGGCTGGAGCTTCCTCTGAGGAGTCTTCTTCCTCCTCCAGCTGGACAGTGGTGGGGGCAATTGATGGACCTGTGGGAGAGTAAAGAGATGAATTAGAAGTGTTATATTAAGAACTAGCTGGGGGTGCCCGGCGGTGCCGAGGCTTTTTTGAGGGCATGTTGTTGTTGGAAGAGAGAGAGGGAGCGACTGGGGGGAAGAGAGAGAGGGAGGGGGAAGAGAGAGAGGGAAGGAGAGAGAGGCAGAGAGGGAAGGAGAGAGAGAGAGAGGGAAGGAGAGAGAGAGATGGAAGGAGAGAGAGAGAGAGATGGAAGGAGAGAGAGAGGGGGAAGGAGAGAGAGAAAGAGAGAGAGAGGGAAGGAGAGAGAGAGAGAGAGAGAGAGGGAAGGAGAGAGAGAGAGAGGGGGAAGGAGAGAGAGAGAGAGAGATGGAAGGAGAGAGAGAGAGGGAAGGAGAGAGAGAGGGAAGGAGAGAGAGAGAGGGAAGGAGAGAGAGAGAGGGAAGGAGAGAAAGAGAGGGAAGCAGAGAGAGAGAGAGGGAAGGAGAGAGAGAGAGGGAAGGAGAGAGAGAGAGAGGGGGAGAGAGAGAGAGGGAAGGAGAGAGAGAGAGGAAGGAGAGAGAGAGAGGGAGGGAAGGAGAGAGAGAGGGAGGGAAGGAGAGAGAGACGGGGTGAGAGAGAGAGAGAGACTGGGGGAGAGAGAGAGAGAGAGACTGGGGGAGAAGAGAGAGAGAGAGATTGGGGGGAGAAGAGAAAGAGAGAGAGATTGGGGGAAGAGAGAGAGACTGGGAGTGTGAGAGAGAGAGAGAGAGAGAGACTGGAAGTGTGAGAGAGAGAGAGAGACTGGAAGTGTGAGAGAAAGAGAGAGACTGGGAGTGAGAGAGAGAGAGACTGGGAGTGTGAGAGAGAGAGAGAGAGAGAGAGAGATTGGGAGTGAGAGAGAGAGACTGGGAGTGTGAAAACCGACCAAGAAAACCGACCAAGAAAACATCATTTCAGCAATAAAACAGGAACAAGAACAAGAGAGGGAGAAACACAGGAGGGATCTGAACTTACTTCAGAAGCAGGTGAAAGAACTGCAGAAAGACAAAGAGAGACACAGGGGAGAGAGAGCGGCATTAGCCCAGCAGCCAGAGGCTAGAGATAAGACAATACAGAGCCCGACTGGGCAGCTACACTCTCACAATGAACAACAGCAGCAGACCCACAATACAGGGGGAGCCACACAGACCGACCAGCACACTGAAACCCAGTCTGCCCCCACCACTTTGGAACCACAGCCGAGCCGCTCACAAGAGGAACGCTCACACCAGACACGACCACCCCGGTCCAACACACAACCGGGGAGTCCAGAGGAAAGCCACAAACCAGTAAACACCAACAAGGCTGACACCGTAATACTCATAGACTCAAATGGGAAATATCTATGGGAGAAAAGGCTCTTCCCTAGACGTAAAGTAGAAAAGCTCTGGTGCCCAACAACAGACAGAGCCCTAGAATGGCTGACCAAAACCCAATTAGGCTCCCCCCAACACATAATAATACACACCGGCACAAATGACCTAAGAGCCCAGCAGGAAAGGGTAGCAACATCGCTAGGATCAGTGATCAAGAAGGCAAGCGACACCTTCCCAAACACTAGAATCACGGTTTCCACAATATTGCCGAGAAGAAACTTCAACAACAAAATAATCCACGAGATAAATGCAAGCATAGCAAGAGACTGTGAATTAAAACATAACGTGCACCTGGCCCAACACCCCACCCTCGATGTGGAATGTCTTTACGACCAAGTCCATATCCACAGGAACCAAATGTCGGTCTTTGCAAAGGACCTGAAGGACGTCGCTTTTAACCGGGTCCACACCCAGATCCCAAAAAGACCCCCCCCCCGATCACCAAAGACCAACGAGATACTGACCAGGACTACTACAGAGACCATCACCACACCAACTGGGACCAGAGAGGATCCCCACGCACAACAACAATGTCAGACATGCACCACTCATGTACTACAGGGGAACAGGACCACCCCCAGCCAGGCAGAGGGAGAGGTGCTCAGAGCATACGCAATACCACTGGCAGAGACAATCCATTGAGAGACATAATGCAGAAAAAATAAGGACTAGTTGTTAGAAAAAGTTGTAACCAATTATCCTCAGCATTTATAGACAATTGAAATGTTCTTTTTTCCCCATTTAGACACGACAAACACATATTACTATTTATCATATTCTAACCCATCACAGTAAAAGATCAATTTTAGCATGAAATCCTTATATATCTCAACCTGGAATATCCAAGGTCTACGCTCTTCTATGCTTGGCATGAAGAGTGGGACCCCAGAGTTCCTAGATGAGATTAAAGATCTAGATATTATCTTTTTACAGGAAACCTGGTGTAAAGGAGAAGGACACATTGGCTGTCCCATTGGGTACACAGAGCTGGTGGTCCCCTCCAATAAATTGCCAGGAGTAACCCAGGGCAGAGAATCTGGAGGCATACTGATTTGGATTAAAGCAGAGCTTAGGAGTTGCATTGAATTTGTGGAAAAGGGCGAAAACCACTTATGGCTCAAAATTAAGATGGGCATCATCTCTAGCATGAAAGATGTTTTCATTTGCACACTCTATATACCCCCGACAGAATCCCCGTACTTCAAAGAGGACACCTTCTCCAACATAGAGAGGGAGATTATCCAATTCCAGGCCAAGGGAAATGTGTTGATATGTGGGGACCTCAACTCAAGAACGGGAGAAGAACCAGACTTCACCAATAATCACGAGAATAATTACATATTTGGGAATAACCACTTTGATCTCCCTTCCCATCCACACAGGCATAACTGCGACAAACAGACAAATGCTAACAGAAAACAGCTCCTGCAGCTCTGTCGAAGCCTGGGTCTGTACATTGTCAATGGTAGGTTATTGGGAGACTTCCTAGGAAGATCCACCTATTGCTCACCTCTTGGCTTCAGCACTGTAGACTATATGATTACAGATCTAGACCCATCCTCTTTCAGAACATTCACAGTCAAACCACAAACAACACTGTCAGACCACAGTCAAATCACTGCATATCTTGAAAGGACAGAAACAACCAACACAGAAACACAACCCAGTAAACTGTACAACATTAAAAAAATCTTACAGATGGGCCAAAAACAGCACGGAAAAATACCAGAAAGCAATTAGCAACCAAACAACTCAAGCTCTCTTGGACACCTTTCTGGAAAATACATACACACACAATAAAGAAGGCGTAAACCGGGCAGTGAATAACCTAAATAATATTTTTGATAATTTGGCAACAATGTCAAACTTGAAAGTTCGAAAGAACAAACCCAAAACAAAAAACTACGAAAAATAAAGCGATTTGAATTGAATTGAATTGAATTGAGTGTGTGTGAGAGAGAGAGAGAGACTGGGAGTGGGAGAGAGAGAGAGAGAGAGTGACTGTGAGTGTGTGAGAGAGAGAGAGAGAGGGAGTGTGTGTGACAGAGAGAAAGAGAGAGACTGGGAGTGTGAGAGAGAGAGACTGGGAGCATGAGAGAGAGAGAGAGAGAGACTGGGAGCATGAGAAAGAGAGAGATTGGGAGTGTGAGAGAGAGAGAGAGACTGGGAGTGTGAGAGAGAGAGATTGGGAGTGTGAGAGAGAGAGAGACTGGGAGTGTGAGAGAGACAAACTGGGAGTGTGAGAGAGAGAGATTGGGAGTGTGAGAGAGAGAGAGAGATTGGGAGTGATAGAGAGAGAGAGACTGGGAGTGTGAGAGAGAGAGAGATTGGGAGTGTGAGAGAGAGAGAGATTGGGAGTGTGAGAGGGAGAGAGACTGGGAGTGTGAGAGAGAGAGCCTGGGAGTGTGAGAGAGAGAGAATGGGAGTGCGAGAGAGAGAGACTGGGAGTGTGTGAGAGAGAGAGAGATTGGGAGTGTGAGAGGGAGAGATTGGGAGTGTGAGAGAGAGAGCCTGGGAGTGTGAGAGAGAGAGAATGGGAGTGCGAGAGAGAGAGACTGGGAGTGTGTGAGAGAGAGAGAGACTGGGAGTGTGAGAGAGAGAGATTGGGAGTGTGAGAGAGAGAGAGTGATTGGGAGTGTGAGAGAGAGAGAGATTGGGAGTGTGTGAGAGAGAGAGAGACTGGGAGTGTGAGAGAGAGAGAGATTGGGAGTGTGAGAGAGAGAGTGTGATTGGGAGTGTGAGAGAGAGAGAGATTGGGAGTGTGAGAGAGAGAGAGATTGGGAGTGTGAGAGAGAGAGAGATTGTGAGTGTGAGAGAGATAGGGAGTGTGAGAGAGAGAGATTGGGAGTGTGAGAGAGAGAGAGATTGGGAGTGAAAGAGAGAGAGTGATTGGGAGTGTGAGAGAGAGAGATTGGGAGTGTGAGAGAGAGAGATTGGGAGTGTGAGAGAGAGAGAGATTAGGAGTGTGAGAGAGAGAGAGATTGGGAGTGTGAGAGAGAGATTGGGAGTGTGAGAGAGAGAGAGATTGGGAGTGTGAGAGAGAGAGATTGGGAGTGTGAGAGAGAGAGACTGGGAGTGTGAGAGAGAGAGAGATTGGGAGTGTGAGAGAGAGAGATTGGGAGTGTGAGAGAGAGAGAGATTGGGAGTGTGAGAGAGAGAGAGATTGGGAGTGAGAGAGAGAGAGAGATTGGGAGTGAGAGAGGGAGATTGGGAGTGTGAGAGAGAGAGAGATTGGGAGTGAGAGAGAGAGAGATTGGAAGTGTGAGAGAGAGAGAGATTGGGAGTGTGAGAGAGAGAGAGATTGGGAGTGTGAGAGAGAGAGAGATTGGGAGTGTGAGAGAGAGAGAGATTGGGAGTGTGAGAGAGAGAGATTGGGAGTGTGAGAGAGAGATTGGGAGTGTGAGAGAGAGAGAGATTGGGAGTGTGAGATAGAGAGAGATTGGGAGTGTGAGAGAGAGATTGGGAGTGTGAGAGAGAGAGAGATTGGGAGTGTGAGAGAGAGAGAGACTGGGAGTGTGAGAGAGAGAGAGATTGGGAGTGTGTGAGAGAGAGAGAGATTGGGAGTGTGAGAGAGAGAGAGATTGGGAGTGTGAGAGAGAGAGAGATTGAGAGTGTGTGAGAGAGAGAGATTGGGAGTGAGAGAGAGAGTTTGGGAGTGTGAGAGAGAGAGACTGGGAGTGAGAGAGAGAGAGAGATTGGGAGTGTGAGAGAGAGAGAGATTGGGAGTGAGAGAGAGAGATTGGGAGTGTGAGAGAGAGAGAGTGATTGGGAGTGTGAGAGAGAGAGAGTGATTGGGAGTGTGAGAGAGAGAGATTGGGAGTGTGAGAGAGAGAGAGATTGGGAGTGTGAGAGAGAGAGAGATTGGGAGTGAAAGAGAGAGAGAGAGATTGGGAGTGTGAGAGAGAGAGCCTGGGAGTGTGAGAGAGAGAGAATGGGAGTGTGAGAGAGAGAGAGATTGGGAGTGTGAGAGAGAGAGAGATTGGGAGTGTGAGAGAGAGAGAGTGATTGGGAGTGTGAGAGAGAGAGATTGGGGGTGTGAGAGAGAGAGAGAGATTGGGAGTGTGAGAGAGAGATTGGGAGTGTGAGAGAGAGAGAGATTGGGAGTGTGAGAGAGAGAGAGATTGGGAGTGTGAGAGAGAGAGATTGGGAGTGTGAGAGAGATACTGGGCCGCCGCGGCCGCTCACCTGATCGCTTTGGGTCGGGCTCTTGGGCGGTGCTGTTGACACCGCAGGGAGGTTTTGTGCGCGGCAGTTCCTGGCACGGCCCGCCGCGGCCGGTAACCTGGTGGCTTTGGGTTGGGCTCTGGGGCGGGGCTGTTCACGCCGCGGGGAAGTTTTTCCGCGGCAGCTCCCAGCACGGCCCGCCGCGGCCTGTGACCTGGTGGCTTTGGGTCGGGCTCTGGGGCAGGGCTGTTGACGCCGCGAGGAAGTTTTGTGCGCGGCAGCTCCCGGCACGGCCCACAACTCAAGGCCCAGGCTTCCCGGGCTGCTAGGCCGTGCCCGGCACCAGCACAGCCGCTTGAAATGGCCGTCAAAGTAGGCGAGACTCCGGGCAAAGGGCAGGGGATCACTTCATTTCCTACTGTTGCTAAATACAATTTAAAACTCAAATAAATTGTTATTTTCCTTAGTTCCCTAACACACAGAAAGTGTGGGAAAACAATCGTGAAGAATCAAGATGGCGGTCACTCACCTCGTTTCAGAATGATAAGGCCCGCCCACACACACACCGATTGGTCAACCGTCAGGTCACTGAACTGAAGGATTGGTCAATTGTCAAGTCACTCAACACTCAACTGTAGGATGGCCCGCCCGCACGCGCAATGAACCCGCCCCCGTGACGCAGCGATTGGTCAACCGTCGGTCAACTGTCAGGTCGCTCGACCGCACGATTGATCAACCTTCACGTCACTCAATGCTAATGAGCAAATGAGCGGAACTTTTCCCAATTAATGAGCGGGATTTTGAATGTTTTTTGGATACCGTGGGTACGATTTTTGTCTGACGGAAAAGTAAATACGCCTATGACCGATCCGTAATCATAAGTTTTCTTTTGATGTGACTTGCGTGTAGGTACGCTCTATAACTTTCGAACGCATAGAGACCAGACAGACAGACAGACAGACAGAAGAGGTCTTTTATATATATATAGATAGATAGATAGACTAGCTGGGGGTGCCCGGCGGTGCCGAGGCTTTTTTGAGGGCATGTTGTTGTTGGAAGAAAGAGAGGGAGCGACTGGGGGGGAAGAGAGAGAGCGACTGGGGCGGAAGAGAGGGAGCGACTGGGGGGGAAGAGAGAGAGCGACGGGGGGGAAGAGAGAGAGCGACTGGGGGGGAAGAGAGAGAGCGACTGGGGGGGAAGAGAGAGAGCAACTGGGGGGGAAGAGAGAGAGCGACTGGGGGGAAGAGAGAGAGCGACTGGGGGGAAGAGAGTAAGCGACTCGAGGGGAAGAGAGAGCGCGACTGGGGGGGAGGAGAGAGCGCGACTGGGGGGAAGAGAGAGAGTGACTGGGGGGAAGAGAGAGAGCGACTGGGGGGAAGAGAGAGCGACTGGGGGGAAGAGAGAGAGCGACTGGGGGGAAGAGAGAGAGCGACTGGGGGGGAAGAGAGAGAGCGACTGGGGGGGAAGAGAGAGAGCGACAGGGGGGTAGAGAGAGAGTGACTGGGGGGGAAGAGAGCGGGAGACTGGGGGAAGAGAGAGAGAGCGAGAGACGGGGGGAAGAGAGAGAGCGAGAGACTGGGGGGAAGAGAGAGAGCGAGAGATGGGGGGAAGAGAGAGAGCGAGAGACTGGGGGGAAGAGAGAGAGCAAGCGACTGGGGGAAGAGAGAGAGAGCGAGAGACTGGGGGGGAAGAGAGAGAGCGACTGGGGGAAGGGGGAGGAAGGGGAAGGGGGAGGAAGGGAAGGGGAGGAAGGGGGGATGGAGGGGGAAGGGGAGGGGGGAGGAGGGGGGGAGGAGGGGAGGGGGAGGGGGAGGGAAGGGGGGAGGGGGAGGGAGGGAAGGGGGGAGCAGGAGGGGGGAGAGGGGAGGGGGGGAGGGAAGGGGGTAGGGAAGGGAGGGGGGAGAAGGTGGGGCAGGGAGGAGAGGGGGAGGGAGGAGAGGGGGAGGGAGGGGAGGGAGAGAGGGGAGGCAGAGGGAAGGAGAGAGAGACAGAGGGAAGGAGAGAGAGAGAGAGGGAAGGAGAGAGAGGCAGAGAGAGAGACGGAAGGAGAGAGAGCGAGAGGGAAGGAGAGAGAGAGAGAGATTGGGAGTGTGAGAGAGAGAGATTGGGAGTGTGAGAGAGAGAGAGATTGGGAGTGTGAGAGAGAGAGAGATTGGGAGTGTGAGAGAGAGAGAGACTGGGAGTGTGAGAGAGAGAGATTCGGAGTGTGAGAGAGAGAGATTGGGAGTGTGAGAGAGAGTTTGGGAGTGTGAGAGAGAGAGATTGGGAGTGTGAGAGAGAGAGATTGGGAGTGTGAGAGAGAGATTGGGAGTGTGAGAGAGAGAGATTGGGAGTGAGAGAGTGAGAGACTGAGAGTGCGAGAGTGAGAGATTGGGAGTGTGAGAGAGAGAGAGATTGGGAGTGTGAGAGAGAGGACTGTTTAAAATTAAGACTGTTTAAAATTATTATTGAACGTACCAAATGAAGTACAAAGACTGTTTAAAATTAATATTGTTTAAAAGTAATATTGTATGTACCCAACAAATGTCAAATCGATTGACACCTACAGAATGTTGGAAAACTGTACCTTTTTGCTATGTAAGCTTTGGCAATATGGTTCTCTGTAAACTTTCATGCCAATAAAGCATTTGAATTGAATTGAATTGAATTGAGAGAGACTGGGAGTGTGAGAGAGAGAGTGGGAGTGTGAGAGAGAGGGAGTTGGAGTGTGTGTGAGAGAGAGAGAGTGGGAGTGTGTGTGAGAGAGAGAGAGAGACTGGGAGTGTGCGAGAGAGAGAGACTGGGAGTGTGAGAGAGAGAGAGAGACTGGGAGTGTGAGAGAGAGAGAGTGGGAGTGTGAGAGAGAGAGAGACTGGGCGTGTGAGAGAGAGAGAGACTGGGAGTGAGAGAGAGAGAGAGAGTGGGGGTGTGAGAGAGAGAGAGAGTGGGAGTGTGTGAGAGAGAGAGAGAGAGACTGGGAGTGAGAGAGAGACTGGGAGTGAGAGAGAGAGAGAGTGTGAGAGAGAGAGAGAGAGAGACTGGGAGTGTGAGAGAGAGAGTGTGTGAGAGAGAGAGAGAGAGACTGGGAGTGTGAGAGAGAGAGAGAGACTGGGAGTGTGTGAGAGTGAGAGAGAGAGAGACTTGGATTGTGAGAGAGAGAGAGAATGGGAGCGTGAGAGAGAGACAGGGACTGGGAGTGTGAGAGAGAGAGAAACTGGGAGTGTGAGAGAGAGAGATTGGGAGTGTGAGAGAGAGAGATTGGGAGTGTGAGAGAGAGAGATTGGGAGTATGAGAGAGAGATTGGGAGTGTGAGAGAGAGAGAGACTGGGAGTGTGTGAGAGAGAGAGAGATTGGGAGCTTGAGAGAGAGAGAGATTGGGAGTGTGAGAGAGAGAGAGATTGGGAGTGTGAGAGACAGAGAGATTGGGAATGTGAGAGAGAGAGAGATTGGGAATGTGAGAGAGAGAGAGAGATTGGGAGTGTGAGAGAGAGAGAGATTGGGAGTGTGAGAGAGAGAGAGAGATTGGGAGTTTGAGAGAGAGAGAGATTGGGAGTGTGAGAGAGAGAGACTGGGAGTGAGAGAGAGAGAGATTGGGAGTCAGAGAGAGAGAGATTTGGAGTGTGAGAAAGAGAGAGATTGGGAGTGTGAGAGAGAGAGACTGGGAGTGAGAGAGAGAGAGACTGGGAGTGAGAGAGAGAGAGATTGGGAGTCAGAGAGAGAGAGATTTGGAGTGTGAGAAAGAGAGAGATTGGGAGTGTGAGAGAGAGAGAAATTGGGAGTGTGAGAAAGAGAGAGAGACTGGGAGTGTGAGAGAGAGAGAGATTGGGTGTGTGAGAGAGAGAAAGATTGGGTGTGTGAGAGAGAGAGAGACTGGGAGTGTGAGAGAGAGAGACTGGGAGTGTGAGAGAGAGAGAGATTGAGAGTGTGAGAGAGAGAGATTGGGTGTGTGAGAGAGAGATAGATTGGGAGTGTGAGAGAGAGAGAGACTGGGAGTGTGAGAGAGAGAGATTGGGTGTGTGAGAGAGAGAGAGATTGGGAGTGTGAGAGAGAGAGATTGGGTGTGTGAGAGAGAGAGAGATTGGGAGTGTGATAGAGAGAGAGATTGGGAGTGTGAGAGAGAGATTGGGAGTGTGAGAGAGAGAGAGATTGGGAGTGTGAGAGAGAGAGAGATTGGGAGTGTGATAGAGAGAGAGATTGGGAGTGTGAGAGAAAGAGATTGGGAGTGTGAGAGAGAGAGATTGGGAGTGTGAGAGAGAGAGAGATTGGGAGTGTGATAGAGAGAGAGATTGGGAGTGTGAGAGAAAGAGATTGGGAGTGTGAGAGAGAGAGATTGGGAGTGTGAGAGAGAGAGAGATTGGGAGTGTGAGAGAGAGAGAGATTGGGAGTGTGAGAGAGAGAGATTGGGTGTGTGAGAGAGAGAGAGATTGGGAGTGTGAGAGAGAGAGAGACTGGGAGTGTGAGAGAGAGAGATTGGGAGTGTGAGAGAGAGAGATTGGGAGTGTGAGAGAGAGAGAGATTGGGAGTGTGAGAGAGAGAGAGATTGGAAGTGTGAGAGGGAGAGAGACTGGGAGTGTGAGAGAGAGAGAGATTGGGAGTTTGAGAGGGAGAGATTGGTAGTGTGAGAGAGTGAGATTGGGAGTGAGAGAGAGATTGGGAGTGTGAGAGTGAGAGACTGGGAGTGAGAGAGAGAGAGATTGGGAGTGTGAGAGAGAGAGAGAGGGAGTGTGAGAGAGAGAGATTGGGAGTGAGAGAGTGAGAGACTGAGAGTGTGAGAGTGAGAGATTGGGAGTGTGAGAGAGAGAGAGATTATGAGTGTGAGAGAGAGAGATTGGGAGTGTGATAGAGATAGAGATTGGGAGTGAGAGAGAGAGAGATTGGGAGTGTGAGAGAGAGAGATTGGGAGTGTGAGAGAGATAGAGATTGGGAGTGTGAGAGAGAGAGAGATTGGGAGTGTGAGAGAGAGAGAGAAATTGGGAGTGTGAGAGAGAGAGAGATTGGGAGTGTGAGAGAGAGAGAGATTGTGAGTGTGAGAGAGAGAGAGATTGGGAGTGTGAGAGAGAGAGTGATTGGGAGTGTGAGAGAGAGAGAGATTGGGAGTGTGAGAGAGAGAGATTGGGAGTGTGAGAGAGATAGAGACTGGGAGTGTGAGAGCGAGAGAGATTGGGAGTGTGAGAGAGAGAGAGACTGGGAGTGTGAGAGGGAGAGAGATTGGGAATGTGAGAGATTGGGAGTGTGAGAGAGAGAGAGATTGGGAGTGTGTGAGAGAGAGAGATTGGGAGTGTGAGAGAGAGATTGGGAGTGTGAGAGAGAGAGATTGGGAGTGTGAGAGAGAGAGATTGGGAGTGTGAGAGAGAGAGAGATTGGGAGTTTGAGAGAGAGATTGGGAGTGTGAGAGAGAGAGAGAGATTGGGAGTGTGAGAGAGAGAGATTGGGAGTGTGAGAGAGAGAGAGATTGGGAGTGAGTGAGAGGGAGAGATTGGGAGTGTGAGAGGGAGAGACTGGGAGTGTGAGAGAGACTGGGAGTGTGAGAGAGAGAGACTGGGATTGTGTGAGAGAGAGAGAGACTGGGAGTGTGCGAGAGAGAGAGATTGGGAGTGTAAGAGAGAGAGATTGGGAGTGTGAGAGAAAGAGAGATTGGGAGTGTGAGCGAGAGAGAGATTGGGAGTGTGAGAGAGAGAGAGATTGGGAGTGTGAGAGAGAGAGATTGGGAGTGTGAGAGAGAGAGACTGGGAGTGTGAGAGAGTGATTGGGAGTGAGAGAGAGAGAGAGATTGGGAGTGAGAGAGAGGGAGAGATTGGGAGTGTGAGAGAGAGAGATACAAGAGAGGAAAAATACAAGTACACAACACTGAAAAATAACCCAGAGATTCTCTACGTTGACTATACCACACACAAAGGGACTAAGCTGAAGAACAACCTCATATTCTACACCGAATACGTCACCTCCTGGAAGGAGACTTTACAAAAACACTACGCATACGTCTCCAGTGAAGGTATTGGCAGTGGAGGCAGACTGAAAATATGTAAAGATGGAAACCTAGATAAAGATGACCCCCTGCTAACCATAAGCTACTGCAACAAAAATAGAAAGATCATGATACAGGGGAATGTGGAAAATCTGGACTCCTTCGAAAAGGATTTCCCCCAGTTGAAAACTAAGGTAGACACAAAGAGGACCAATAGACAGGAAGCAAAAGAGAGTCGAACAGAGGATGATGAGAGCCAAGTGGAAGAAGAAGAGGAGAAACCAGCAGAGGAAAACACCTCCCTGTCCATCTCCACCCCCCCCACACCTCTCAACGAAAACAAAATGATGAAAGAGAATCTGGCCAAACTAGAACTTGATTTCAACGAATACAGAGAAACACTGGCCAAGAATTTGAAGGAAGAATTCAAACAGCTAAAAACGGAACACGAGTCCACCATCCACAAGCTGAGAAAGACCATAGAGGAGCAAAGAAATGAGATCAAAGAACTCCGTACTCAACAAAACAAAACGAAGGAGACCGTAGAAAGGCTCAGCAGGCAACACAAACCTCTTAAGGTCCAAAAACCTGAGGACACAACAACAACACACACAAGGACACAGAACCCGCCGGATGCCACCCCACACGAAGACACACCGAAAGCCACAAACCCCGCTCCAACCAGCCCTCAGTCGAGTCATGCCCAGACTACTGCTACCCAGTCCTTACACACAGGAACACAAAAACCGACAGATACCCCCCCAAACGATGACACACCGAAAGCCCCAAACCCCGCTCCTGCCACACAACATATCCCAGAAACCCAGCCAACAACCAGCCACCAGGCGAGTCCTACCCAGACTACTGTTACCCAGTCTGAAAAACCAGCCCCTCAGGCGGTCCTGCTGACCGACTCCAACGGAAAGTTTCTGGACCCCCAGAGGCTGTTCCCAGACCATCAAGTCCTGAAAAAATGGTGCAGCAACACAGACCAAGCAATGAAGATCCTGAACAAAGAATCCCTTGGAAGCCCCAAATGGATTGTGATCCACACAGGCACGAACGACCTACGCACCCTACAGGAAGGCACTGCTAGGGCGGTGAGCAGGATGGCGGAAAAGGCCAGCAGGGAATTCCCCGAGGCGCGGATCGTGATCTCCACACTACTGCCCAGAAAGGACACCCCAGCCTATATAATCCACAACACCAATAGGGAGATCGACACGAGATGTTCTGTCCTCCCCAACGTCTCCCTGGCCCATCATCCAAACATCAACACAAGGGACCTCTATGACGAAATACATCTACTCAAACAGCGGATGTGGGTCTTCGCAAGAAACCTCATAAACACTGCCAAAAGACGCAGCCCTCCCACCCCCTCTACCATTGGGAGCCCAAACAGGACCACCAATGTCCCCCACCCCCCTTTACAAAACCAACAACAGAACCGTGCTTTTATACCTGACCCAAGACCCCCCTCTAGACCACAGACTGTAGACCAAGACCTGAGAAAGATCATGACGATGCTGAACAGCCTGATAGAAAGCCGGAGAAATTATTAATATTGTTATTTATCATTATCATTATTGTTATCTTATCAGTATTATTACTATTATTAGATAGATATATGTGCATGCCTCATGAAATTTATACTAAATCATCATTTAGCATTATAGAAAATAGTGTTTCCACACTCATCCCACAAAATAGGTCCATTTTATTTCGTTTTATTGAACTATATAAATGCGTTCTTTCCACATAAGCTGCTGGAATATCCAGGGCCTCCGCTCCTCAACTTTTGGGATGAAGAGTACAGACCCTGAATTCCTAAAAGCTATAAAAGACATTGATATAATTGTGTTAACAGAAACATGGTGCCAAAAGGACGTGCCGACCCACTGTCCTCCAATGTACCATGAAATCATTGTGCCCTCAGTAAAGAACACTAAAACACGCAAGGGCAGAACCTCCGGGGGAATATTGGTGTGGTATAAGGGAGAACTGGACAAACACATCTCACCGGTAAAACAGGGAAAATCACACGTATGGCTAAAACTAGATAAAAATATAGGAATAGCAAAAAAAGATGTTTACTTATGTGCGATCTACATACCTCCAATAGAATCGCCATATTTCGAAGAGGAGTTATTTGATACTCTCCACATGGAAATCAGCCATTTCCAGGCCCAAGGAAAGGTGATAATATGTGGGGACCTAAATGCAAGGACCGGTTGTGAACCTGATTTCATAGACCCACAGGGAAACAACCATGTGTTTGGCCAGACCCCTTTAGATGTCACACCAGCCATCGCAAATCGGAACAACCTTGATCGTGAAATAAATAAAAGCGGTAGGGAGGTAGTGCAACTCTGCCGAGCCTTAGGCCTGTACATAGTTAACGGTAGGTTCAGAGGGGACTCCCTAGGGAGACTCACATACTCCTCAACTCTTGGGTCTAGTGTGGTGGACTATACAATCACTGACCTGGACCCCTGCGATATCAACTCATTCACTGTCAGGCAGCAATCCCCCCTCTCAGACCATAACCAAATAAATATGTACCTTAAACTTTCTGCCCAAACTACAGACACAAAAAAGGAACCCAGTAAGCTCCATAAAATAAACCAGACATACAGATGGGCCCCAGACAGTGGAGAAAAATTCATCACAGCACTAAAGTCACCTGATCTCACAAGTAAAATATCAAAATTTAAAGAAAACCCATACGAGATCACCAGAGATGGTGTAAACATGGCCATAGAGGATATAAATATGATCTTCCATGAGGCAGCTGTAAAAGCCGACCTTGTGAAACAGAAGAGGAAGCGTCACAAAAGACAAAATAAAAATAAGAAATGGTTTGACCACGAATGCAAAAATGCCAGAAAAGACCTGAGAAAAATATCAAACCAAAAGCATCGCCAACCAAACAATCCGGACCTACGTACTAGATACAATGAAACCCTCAAAAGATATAAACACACCATTAGGAACAAAACACAAAACTATACCCACAAAATACTCGAAGAAATTGAAAACTCCACCAATCCAAAACAATTCTGGGAAATGTGGAATAACCTGAGTACAACACAATTGCAAGCATTACCAATCCAAGATGGCGACATCTGGAGAACACATTTTGAAAACCTCTACAAAGACATCCCAATAAACGAAACAAACCCAAGTCAACATCAGGTCACAGAAAAACTCCACACATTAGAAGCAACAATTAAAGACAACCAAAACCCTCTAGACTCCCCAATCACATGGAAAGAACTGGCCACAAAAACAAAATCTCTCCACCTAAAGAAAGCCTGTGGCCCAGACAACATCAAAAATGAAATGCTCAAGTTCAGCAATATGGAGATGCAGGGTGCGATACTCAAACTATTCAACATCATATTACGCTCAGGCTGTTTTCCCGATATCTGGTGCCAAGGACTAATCTCCCCCATATATAAAAGTGGAAACAAATCAGACCCAAATAACTACCGCAGCATCTGTGTCAACAGTTGTCTAGGGAAGTTATTCTGCAGTATTCTAAATAGTAGATTACTTGATTTTCTTAACAAACATAATATCCTCAGAAAAAACCAAATAGGCTTTCTTCCAAAACACCGCACCGCCGACCATATCTATACCCTTCACACCCTCATTGAAAAACATATACACCAAACAAAAAATGGGAAAATATTCGCCTGTTTCATCGACTTCAAGAAAGCCTTTGACTCTATATGGCACGAAGGGCTCTATTATAAACTTCTTCAGTGTGGAATAGGGGGCAAAGTCTATGACCTTATTAAATCAATGTATCTGAAAAACAAATGCGGGGTCAAAATTGGAGACAAACGCACCGATTTCTTCACCCAGAGAAGAGGCGTCCGGCAGGGCTGCAATTTGAGCCCGACCCTGTTCAACATATACATAAATGAATTAGCAGACATGCTGGAGCAAAGCGAGTCACCAGGTCTCCGTCTCCTGGATGGAGAAGTGAAATCCCTGTTCTATGCGGACGACCTGGTTCTGCTGTCTCCCACAGAACAGGGATTACAGCAACAACTAGACCTACTCGACAAATACTGCCAAAATTGGGCTCTAACAGTAAATCTAAAGAAAACCAACATCATGATTTTTCAA
The DNA here is from genome assembly GCF_052327205.1 of Somniosus microcephalus. Taxonomy (NCBI): domain Eukaryota; kingdom Metazoa; phylum Chordata; class Chondrichthyes; order Squaliformes; family Somniosidae; genus Somniosus; species Somniosus microcephalus. The sequence goes on from NC_140987.1 coordinate 160,565,755, forward strand.
AAAAGGCCCAGATGTCAGGAAAACAAATACCAGTTTACCCTCAGTGATACCACTATAGGACACACTATGAGCTACACCTACCTTGGTCTAACTATTACAGCATCAGGGAGCTTCAGCATAGCAGTGAATGCACTAAAAGAAAAAGCCCGAAGAGCCCTATATGCAATAAAAAGAAAATTCTACAACATCCAAATCCCAATCAAAATCTGGCTCAAAATATTTGACAGCATAATCCTGCCCATTGCACTATACGGTAGTGAAGTATGGGGCCCGCTAAATCACCAAAGCTACACTAAATGGGAAAAACACACAATAGAAGCCCTACATGCAGAATTCTGCCGAAGCATCCTTCGCACCCAAAGAAAAACGCCAACAAATGCATGCAGAGCCGAACTAGGCAGATACCCACTGATAATAAACATCCAAAAACGAGCACTAAACTTCCTAAATCACCTCAAATCTAGCTCCCCAGACACCCTTCATTTCAAAGCCTTTCAGACCCAAGAGCTAAACCCAGAAAAGAGTCCCCTGAGTCAGCTGCTACTGAAACTAAGTGCTCAGCCAGACCCTGACCAGCCCCAGACCAACACAGCCGTCCAAACACCAATCCGAGTGAACCAAATCATTAAAAAATGCAAAGAAACCTACCTGGAACATTGGAACAAAATAACCGAAAGCCAAAGCAGATTAGAATGTTACCGGGCCCTAAAAAGAGAATATAAACTGGCAGACTACCTCACGACCATCAGAGACACAAAACAGAGACAGACCCTCACCAGGTACAGACTAAGCGACCACCAACTGGAAATTGAAAAAGGCAGATACAAGAAATCCTGGCAGCCTAGAGAGAATAGAATATGCGATCAATGTCTGGCCGGCGAGGTTGAAACAGAAATGCATTTCCTCCTAAAATGCGAAAAATTCAACACATCAAGAAACATATTATTCAACAAGCTAAGCCAAACAACCCCAGATTTCAAGGAATTGGATGATCTGTCAAAATTGAGATTAGTCCTAGGAGAAGGAGACAGACCATACCTTGGGGCCAAATATGTAACAACATGTCACAACCTGAGGACTGTTTAAAATTAAGACTGTTTAAAATTAATACTGAACGTACCAAATGAAGTACAAAGACTGTTTAAAATTAATATTGTTTAAAAGTAATATTGTATGTACCCAACAAATGTCAAATCGATTGACACCTACAGAATGTTGGAAAACTGTACCTTTTTGCTATGTAAGCTTTGGCAATATGGTTCTCTGTAAACTTTCATGCCAATAAAGCATTTGAATTGAATTGAATTGAATTGAATTGAATTGAATTGAATTGAAAGATTGGGAGTGTGAGAGACTTAGAGATTGGGAGTGTGAGAGAGAGAGAGATTGGGAGTGTGAGAGAGAGAGAGATTGGGAGTGTGAGAGAGAGAGAGATTGGGAGTGAGAGAGGGAGAGAGATTGGGAGTGTGAGAGAGATAGGTTGGGAGTGTGAGTGAGAGAGAGATTGGAGTGCGTGAGAGAGAGAGATTGGGAGTGTGAGAGAGAGAGATTGGAGTGTGAGAGAGAGAGATTGGGAGTGTAGAGAGAGAGAGAGATTGGGAGTGTGACAGAGAGAGAGATTGGAGTGTGAGAGAGAGAGAGATTGGGATTTTGATGAGAGAGAGATTGGTAGTGTGAGAGAGGGAGAGATTGGGAGTGTGGGAGAGGAGAGAGATGTGAGTGAGTGAGAGAGAGAGAGATTGGGAGTGTGAGGAGAGATGAGATTGGGAGTGTGAGTGAGAGAGAGATTGGGTGTGTGAGAGAGAGAGAGATTGTGAGTGTGTGAGAGTGAGAGTTGTGAGTGTGAGAGGAGATTGAGTGGTGAGTAGAGATGAGAGAGAGATGAGTGTTGAGAGAGAGAGATGAGATTGGGAGATGTGAGAGAGAGTTGAGAGAGATTATTGGGAGTGTGAGAGAGAGAGAGATTTAGGAGTGTGAGAGAGGAGA